>NC_045171.1:24101637-24434137 GCF_900700415.2 Clupea harengus | reverse complement strand
TATGTACAGTACTTTCTCAATACTTTTTACAGTACTTTCTCAATCATATTTGCAGATGACCAAATCGAATTTTCATTTTCATTGCCAGCATACCCTACAATTGATAAATAAGATGTACAGGCAACTGAACGACAGCAGACAGGGATATTAAAAAGATGTGCAAACAACTAAACAACAGCAGACTTTAAAATGGGTCCAACATAGGCTATCTCACAAAATCAATCAACTGTCTGGGACGTGTAATCATATCGTATACTACAGTGCCACCATCAGGGTAACCTCAGTCACTTGTCTTGTGGGGAAATGGCGTGCTAGAACAACATTTACCGTCATGCTCAGTGTTACGTTAGCGTAATGACGTCCGCAGTTCAAAGGTTAAAGTTTGAAAACGTGGGATTTGGAGCAACACGAACTACCGATGTAGTTTCGTTTTTCACGAAATTGGCTTGACATTACAGCCATAACTTCTTATTATTTCAGCTATGGCTTCTGTGGCTAAATCTGCGGCGAATGAAGCGTTGATTAACTTAATCTACCGGCATTTGAAGGACAACGGTTATGAGAAAGCAGCCAACGTGCTGCGAAAGCATATTCCTAAGGTTCCCACACTTTCTTTTCCTCTTGATACATTGATACTGTTTTTGCTTTCAGGTCTGAGAACGTTGTAACATTGTTTCGAGGTTGATCGTTGTCCTGTAGTTGATCAAAACCCTGTTCACAAATGCGTTTCATTAGCTTTAGTGCGCTCCTTATTTCCATATTTACTTTGTCTGATCAAGTGGTCTAATGACATGTTGTAGGGGGAAGAAGGTGTGGCAAATGCGTCCTTACATGACATCTACAACAAATGGACCGCGTGAGTAGGCAATGTAAACATATAAGCAAAGGACGATTCATTGTTTACTCCATACGTCTTTATTTGCCCTCATTCTTGTATGTTTTCGACTCGTGTACAGGGGGTCGCAAAGCGGAAGTAATGCTACTGAAGATTCCATCAGTACAGCAAGTTCCAGTGACGATGAGCCCCAGGTAAGCAAATGCTAAAACACTTAGAGAGTTGTAGTGTCGCCCAGTCTTCTTGCATCACTCTTTATATTTGTGTGTGGGCCTGTATGCATGTTTGTATTTATGTACTGTATATGTATGCCATTTGAGTCCAGACGACTCTAGCCACAACCTTTCAAGTTAATGTGTTATGTAAAACGGTCATATTAAGCCCTAAGCACCTAAGTCCAACCA
The DNA here is from genome assembly GCF_900700415.2 of Clupea harengus. Classification (NCBI taxonomy): domain Eukaryota; kingdom Metazoa; phylum Chordata; class Actinopteri; order Clupeiformes; family Clupeidae; genus Clupea; species Clupea harengus. The sequence continues at coordinate 24,432,898 of NC_045171.1, read as the reverse complement.
CAACAACACAACAAGCTGATGCCATCAGCTTTGCTGTATGAGTTAAAAACAACAAAAATCAGTCAGTTGATCTATCCCAAAGATGAAACAGTAAGTCAGATGCAGCCTCATATGATAGTATGCATTAGCTCATGTCCTAAAGTTGTAACTGTTAACCTCACACTCATGTTATGTTTCTCTTGTTGCACATGTATTTTGTGTGTGTGTGTGTGTGTGTGTGTGTGTGTGTGTGTGTGTGTGTGTGTGTGTGTGTGTGTGTGTGTGTGTTGTGTGTCCATTGAAGAACAACATACCGGGTACTCCAGCCAACAACACACAGGCAAAAACAGTTCCCTGTACAGGTAGGTGTAGCCCTAGTTCACTTTGATTTAACATACTATTTCTGTAGATCACTTCATTTAAATCATGCAATAATGGTAATATTTGGTGTAATAAAATGTTTAGCATTTAGTGTGCATGTCTTACTGGACAGCCCATGTTTTTAATGTGACTGGGCAAGTATGTCAGCTGTAGCCTGCAGTGGCTTTGGCACTTCTACTCTCTGATGTGGTGATATGATTTGTTGGTGGATAGGCTCACCATCACAACCCAAAGGAAAGACAGCCAGTAAGAAGGATAGCAAGGGACCCTCAAAGAAGAACGCACAGGTATGCTTTCTTAAAGGTCGAAACATGCATGTCATTGAAATTGTGGCCAGTATAGTACTGATAAATAGTTGTTTGACTGATATGATTAACTGACTGGTTGAAAGATTGATTGGTTGATTGATTCCTCTCCTTGTTCTTGGTTCTCTCAGAGCACAGGGAAACCAGCAAAACGGAAAGAGAAGAGCGAGGTTCCAACCCCAACAGCCAAGAGGAGAAAGAAAATCTCTGACTTGGAGGCTGCCTCAGCCGTAGTGTCCATGACCCCCACCACACATGCAGACGATTCGGACTCAGACAGCAGTCTGGATGTTGACAAATGGAAGAGGCTCGCCTTGGAACTAACAGGTACCAGATGGAGAGACGGTTGAGGGGAAAGGTAGAGATGGCAAGAAGTGGAAAAGTCTCATCCTGGTTGGAATATGACAAGAGGGAGAGAGAGAGAATGTAATTTCCTATTGGTGAGGTTTCTATGGAATACAGTGCACCCCACGTCCTGTAAAGGTCACTTGTGTTTTAGACAGGCCTTAAAATCAGACAGAGACTAAATGAGGAAGGTCCCTGTCATTGGTGATGCACTCAGAGGCCTGTTTGACATATGCTGGGAATGAGCATTGACAGTGGAGCTAGTGTACGGGAGCTCACCAAACTGTTTGTCTGTTGGTGTGCTTTCACAGGAGTGATACGAAATAAAGATACATCTCAGCAACTGTCCACGAGTCACAAATAAAAAAAAACACAACGCAGAAGTCACACCGGTTACATTGGATTGCATTGTATTAATGTATTTAATTGCACTCTTCTTATATCTACCACTATTAACAGATGCTGACATTGCAAGGATGGAAGCTATAGCCTCAGTTAACTCCAAGAGTCCATCAAATGGCAGGAAAACCGCTGCAGCAAAGACTGCAAAAACCACTGCCACACCGAGAAAGAAATCCACTTCAAAACCCACGGCTTCAAAGAACAAGCCCCCTTCAAAAACAGCCAACTTGAAGACTCCATCTGAAGACAGTAAAACTAAACCTGTTCAAGAGCCCAATAACACAAAAACGAATAAAACGAAGAAGGATCCGTCAAAGTCTGCGAAGGCCAAGGCTGCTACAGCCATATCTCATGAAAGTACTCCTAAACCTACCTCAATAGATGGTACAGCAACTATTTCCTCAGAAGCTAAGATTGTAGATACTGCCTCAGCTGACCCAAAAAATGTCAAGACCCCTAAAAAATCTGTTAAATCAAAGAATCCCAAGACCCCTTCTAAAGAAGGTACAGCTACCAATTCTAGTGAAGTTGAAAATACAGAGACTGCTTTAGTTGACCAAAGCACAAAGACCCCCTCAAAACCCCATAAACACAAGACTCCAAAGACCCCTTCTAAAGATATTGTAGCAACTAATTCAACAGAAGTTAGAAAACCAGAGACCCCTTCAAAATCTGGCAAAAAGAAGACCCACAGGACCCCTTCTAAAGAGGGTGAAGGTACGACCCCTCCAGAGGACGTTCCAATGGCAAATTCCACTGTGGTCACCAAGACAAAACCTGTCTCCGCTGAGCAAAATGGCAGCTCATTTTCAACACCAGTCAAGACCTCCAAAAAAAGCAAAACTAAGACAGCATTTAAGAGCTCAGATTCTGCAGAAGGTCGCGATGCAGATACACCTTTAAAGGAAAACAAAGAAACAGACACCTCAGCTGAGCAGAGTACCAATACCACCACTACAAAACCTCATAAATCAAAGACTCATAAGCCCTCTAAGGACAGTGCAACTAAGGATTCCTCAGAAGTTCAGAACACAGAGACCCCTTCAAAAAGCAAGGTCACAGAGACATCTGGTGACCAAAATGGTACAACTACATCAAAACATAAAAAACATAAGACTCCCAAGAACCCCCCAGGGGAGGTTATCGTAGAAGGGAATGAACTTGTGAATGCCCCCGAAGAAAAGGCTCAGGATCCCTCCTCTGAACCTACAGTGGAGAAAAAGAAACGCAAGAAAAGGAAAAAGGAAGAAGAAGCGGTTGTAGAGGAGCCTGAAGCGGTTGTAGAGGAGCCTGAAGAGCTCTCTTCAGAGCTGAAGAAGAAAAAGAAGAAGAAGAAGAAGAAGGATGAAGCAGAAGAGAGGAGTGAAGAGCAAAGCCAAGAGAGTGTTGAAGGAACAGAACCACAACATGCACAGGAACAATTGGTTACTGTGACAACTTCGGAACCTACATCGGAGAAGAAGAAGAGTAAGTGGTGTTTCTTTCCTACGACATGTCTGGTCCTGTGCCTAATAGAGCTTAATAAAAATACATTTCTTGACTGTAAAGCTGAACCCTCTCCATGAGGACTACTGAATGCTTTTAGACACTTCAGGCTGTTGTCTAGATTTAAAAACTGTGTCAGAACTGGTGGAAACTAAACATACGGGCATGCAGTGTTGAAACTCTTATTGTGTCAGGGAACAGCCAGTCAAATTTGCTCTGAAAAATGTTATGTCAAATTTTTGCAGAGAGAAAAAAGGACAAAGACATGGAAGGAGAAAAGGAGGAAGTCACATTAGCGCCATCAGCTCCACCTGTAGAGGAGGCGCCCCTTAAGAAGGTAACCGGTTTTACCCATCAATAAGGGTGTGTTTATGTGTACATCCACATGAGACAAATAACTTAATTGTGTTTTCCTGTGCATACTGCCCTGTCTCCACAGAAGAAAAAGAAGAAATTGCTGAGTAATCTGCCGAACACAGATCTGTTACCTGAGCAGTTCTGAGCACCAGACAGGCACAGCTGGAGAGGGAGGTGTCCCGCTTAAGCTACCCCTCACAGAGGGCCCTCAGCTTGGGAGAGCCCCAGTGTGGAGCCCCTGGACAGGCCTCAAGATGCCAGGCCCACCCGTCCACACAGACTCTGAGAAAGGGAAAGTACCTTTTTAAAAACGCAAGAGGACTCATTTTAAGTTTCCTTCTTAAAGAAAAGGAAGACATGCAGTCTTTGTAGTGTATTTTATATGTAGTTTTGTAAATCCCATTTAGTATCTTCTATTTTGATTGTTGTGGCACCATGTAAGGATCACGTGCAATCAGACAAAGCACCTGAAGTATGAATCGGTGCATACTTTTAAACATACTTTTACAACAGTGAACAAATGAAAAAGAAAAAGAAAAAAAAAATCTATTCCTTTTATATTGGTATTAAAGAGACGCAAAAACATGGCAATTACTCTTCGACTTTGTAACCTTTGATCCCATATCAGTTATGAATACTTAGGGGTGGGCACTGTATATCTGTGCATCTGTAGGAGAAGACTCTGTAAGCCTACTGTATGTGACAGCCTTGGTAGTGGGGTCTTTATACACGGGTACCTACAAAGGTGATTCAGATCAAAGAGTTACAGTGTGCCATTATTGTGTTTCCTATTTGAAATATACATGTGTATACAATACATACACAAACATGCATACAATATGTATATACACCCATGACAGCTGGTGAACAAAGTGAATTGCACTTCATACAAGTAAGCAAGACAGGGAAGGTGGCAGTATTATTCACATTTTAAAAAGACTAAAAATGCAATGCTGAAAGATACAGAGACAAAACAAAACAGGTCACTTTGTTGTGGAAGACTAGGCCTGGTTAGTTGAAAGCCCACTCACTACATCAAGGTACAGGCCATGAAAAAATGGAAAACAACTGAGATGGCTATGATATGTACTGTATATAAATTCCACCAGATGCTACAGAACATGTTAAAGAACTATTTAACAGTCTGCATAAACATTAAGGAACTAAAATTTGTGAAACAGCATGACAAACTGTTTCATAAAATGTAAACATAAATTGTACCAATTTCTTAGACCAATGACAATAATAATAATGATGGACAAACTTCACAATAACAGATAAAAATAGAAAATGGGCAACACTATGACGACAGGTTGTTAGGCTGTATTGAAGACGTTTCACATGTATTTACTGAGTTGAGAGTGAGCATAATCCAATGTCTAGTTTACTGAACAGCAGGAAGGAAGTGTATAATGTAAAACTAATAGATAAATTCAGACTTTTATTTTGACACAAGAAGTTACGAATGGCGGCCATATTGAAATTGACGTTATTGTCGCTGGCTTCACGCTGCTGGAAGCTTGGCAGAAGAGGTTTTTAGTTAGCCAACTAGCTAACAACTTCGCAGACCATACTGTTTAAAATATAGCGCTTTAAGAAACAGGACAATGTATTTAGTCCGTGCGCAAGATAAGGAGTAATGTACATATAAACCCAGATCACATTTGGAGTACACAGCTTCGAAAGACTACACCTTTTTGAGAGGTAAATAAGTTGCTAGCCAGCTGGCAAGTATTTAACTAGCAAGTTTTAGCTAGCTAACCTAGCTGTCCACTAAATTTGCTGTCAGACTTGACAAGTATTGTGATGAATTGTTTTAACAATTCACCAGCAAGCTATGAGTAGACTGGAAGTCGGATGCCATGTGTAAATAGACTGACATAATCCATCTAACGCTGACAAGTCCAAAGGCTGCAATGTAACGTTAGCCTAGCAGCAGATTTGTTTTGGATGTCAGCTGATCTTCCCTTCGGTCAAGGATATGATTTTCAACCAACCTAATTGCAGATTCCTTTGTCATTGTTTACGATTGTTTGACACATATTCTTTAATTGTCTGAAATGTCTTATATAAAATGTGACCATCGTGGATGTGGATATCTATCGTGTAGCTTGGTAGCCATCATTTAGCTAACTTAAACCTTGTTATCTCCAGTTGTATCGTTAGCTATCCCATAACCTTTGACCGATAACTCACTTCCTTCAGGGTGGTCTTGTTCTTTCAGACAGTTCTCTATCAGGCATGTTTAGTGTGAATCATTAGTCAAGCTGTCATGTCGTTCGCAGACCTGGCCTTTCACTAGTCATGATGAGCCCCACACAGTGGGACCTACCCCCGGAGCTCTGCTGCAGACCCATGGCTTTCGTGGCGCTGACGGGTCTGGATGTGGTGTACAATGCTGTGCACCGCGCTATCTGGGACGCATTCTGTGCCAACCGGAGAGCTGACCGTGTGCCCATCTCTTTCAAAGTCCTGCCAGGAGACCACGAGTATCCCAAGTGCCGCACAAAAGTATGTTAAAAGAACAACCCCAAACAACCCTGCGCTCTCCACACACAGACCTTGCTCTAGATTGTTCAATGTATGTGACCCTTTCTCTCACCCTCCGCACCCCAGAGAACCTCGTATGAGTGGTACATACCAAAAGGAGTTTTGAAGACTGGCTGGATGAATAAGCACTTGAACCTTGTGCCAGCTCTGGTGGTTCTCTTCTATGAGCTAGACTGGGATGATGCGCAATGGAAGGAGAAGCAGTCAGAGTGTGCCACCAAAGTGGAAATTGTCAGGTAGTTTGTTTACTGTTGTCAATTACTTTGTCTGGAGAGTAACCAGCGTGATAAATAATATATATCTCTGGTCTGTTTTATGATACTTTTCGATATTGGGGTAGATCTTTGATTTTTTCAAACAGAACAAGTCTGCAAGGCAGAAACACCAAGGTTGCTGTAGTCTTAATCCAGAAGAAAACCCCTCTTCCTCCAGGTATTGCTTGTCCTAATCCAGAGTCATTCCTGATTGATCAGGGCCGTTTATAAATAAATCAATTGTTCTGGCTGTTCCAAGACCTCACGGGCATATTGTTGGTTGTTTAGGGGAGGATGTGGTGGCCTCTGAACGTGCTGCTGCCCTCTGTAACGCCTGTGACCTGTCAGGGAAGTCCCTGTTTGTCCTTCCCCACACTGACCACCTTGTGGGCTACATCATCAGGTGAGGTGCCTTATTCATCGCAATTGTGCACTGACTGACTAAAATGGGTTTAGTTTGTCAGGAAGGCATTTAGTGCTTTCTACCTGGGTATAGCCGTGGCCTGAGTTGGTTCTTGTTTCTAGGCAACAGTTTGATTTTGAAAGTTTGCCTGGAACATGCTAGGAGTATTTTTCATTTTGGATATTGTGTTAAGCTTATTGACATATGGTAACTCCTCTTAAAAGAACAAAATGTTATGAATGTGCTTTGTTTTAACACTTGGTGATGCACACTTGTCTGTAGGCTAGAGAATGCCTTCTATGAACATGCCCAGACTTACTACTACACAGAAATAAGACGAGTTAAGTCTCACAAGGAGTTCCTCAACAAGACAACCCACCAGGTAAAGTGTTTTCAACTGCCTGAAAATGAGGAACTTCTACTACATCTGTCAGTGAATCATTGAAGTAGTGATTGCCAGAATCTGAAATAACTTCTATTGAGCTTTGTATACATTTTTTCCATTTGTCATCACAGTTACTGTTTGTGAGGCATCAGTTTAAGATTGGATTTTTCAGCGAGCTCAAACAAGACACACAGAATGCACTCAAGTAAGTCTCTTCTCATGCACAGTGTACGTGGGTTGTCACGTCACACACAATTTCTATCTTCACATTTGTCGCCGCTGTAAACTAAAAGCCCTCTCCATATTACAGATACTACAGAACAGCGTATAGCCTTGTGCATGAGTTACGGGCTCATGAAACCAACATGTTGGAGATTAAGACCATGGCCGGCTTCATCAACTACAAGGTAAACCTAAAGAGGCAGTTTTGTCTAAAATTAAGAAGCTAACTAGCTAAAAGCCAGCATGCTAGCTATCTACAAAGCACCCTTTAAAAACTGTAAAAACCTTCATACTCTGCTTTAAATGACAGCAGAACTAAAGCTCATGTATAGCGAAATAGAGGTGTTTCAACACACATAGCATATCCTGTCTGTGGGTATCCGATTCCATTGCCCTGAAATTGCTGAGTATGTCTAAAAGAGGAAGAGAGTCGGATGTTTTAACGTAGCCTGTCACTTTTGTTTCAACTTCAGATCTGCAGGCTGTGCTTCCAGCACAACACCCCCCTGGATGCCATCGCTCAGTTCAGAAAACACATCGACCTGTGCAAGAAGAAGATAGGCAGCGCAGAGCTGGCGTTCGAACACACCGCCTGGATGTCCAAACAGTAAGACACTTCTGTGCTCAAGGCCATTTTCCTGTCTGTTTGATAACAACCAAACTACTATTGGCCAATGTAAAAAAAAAACAAGAAGCAAATGTTGTGATCAGTGTATATGAAGTCTTTGTATGATGTGTTTTGAGAGACAGTTTGGGATGTTACTTGGCTGCTCAGTTAGAAAGCAGTATGCAATGTTTCTGAGTGTTTTGTTGGAGTAGTCTTTGAGTGTAGCATTTGTGTAACATTGATATCAGCAAGCGTTGCTCAGTTAACCACTTGGGAAATGTACTATACAGTTCTGTGGAAAGAAATGTTTCATCAATTCTCAACAATGAGTAAAACGTTGATAATCCTTCAATTCATTTTAAACAGATTGTGTTACACATACCTGAAAGGATGTTTTAAGTGTGATGCAGCTGATCAGTATTATGTATATATTAAGTAATATTATTAAAACAAGATCATGAGTAATTAGCCTGAGTAGTTATTGAGTATAATTGTATGAATGATAATTGGGCTCACTTCTTGCATCACATTTGCATAACTTCCAGTCCCCCAAAGTCTCCGACGTTTTGCACTCTTTCTCTTTTTCCCCTTTAGGTTTCAGTCCTTTGGTGATCTCTTCGACGAGGCCATTAAGCTGGGCCTCACCGCCATCCAGACCCAGAATCCTGGCTTCTACTACCAGCAGGCGGCGTACTACGCCCAGGAACGGAAGCAGCAGGCCGGCCAGCTCTGCAGCCACGAGGTAGGTAGCCAGCAGACAGTGTGATCCTTGAACCCTGGTCTCAGTTGGTGGTGTCTGTAAAGTCAGTTTTATAGTTCAATTCAGTTTTATTTGTATAGCACCAATAACAATTGAAATTGTCTCTAGGTGCTTTACGGAGCCCAGAGCCTAAACCTTGTAGAGCAAAACCATAATAGTATAAAACCATTTTAGTACACGTGCGGCATATGTACATGATGCATACATGATTCCAACAAACCTAGAAGAAGCTATATACATGAAATACAGAATTAATAGTGGATACAAGTAGAGAGAGACAGCATGTCAGGTAGGGGTGGGGGAAAAAAACGATTTTTCGATTTCTCTCGATTCTCTCTAGAACGATTCTGTCTCGATTCAGAAAAGTTCATAATCGATTTTTTTTTTTTTTTTACACATTAATTTTGTGTTTAAATGCAAGCTGCATCGATTATTGCATTGTTCATAGAAAGTCATAATTGTGACAAGGAAAAACTTTTTCTCTAATAAAAAAAATAGAGAAGGTAAATCTGTTGATTTTCTTTAATTATCAAACACAAAGTAGGAAGTGATTTGAGACTCTGAGTAGAAAACTCAAATGTTTTAAAAATCGAGATGCATCGATAATCGTTTTATCGGTTTAGAATTGATAATCGATGATTGGTTTAGAATCGATAATCGGTTTAGAATCGAATCGTTGACCTCTGAATCGGAATCGAATCGAATCGTGAGTTGCCAAGAGATTCCCACCCCTAATGTCAGGTGTTGATAATAGAACAGCTTAGTTGGTATACAGCGTCCTCATAAGTTTGTTATTGTAAGGATAAGCAGGACAGTGAAGCAGAAAACGATGTCAATGATGGCATTTGTTTATATTATGGGTAAATAGACTGGCATACAGTATGTGTTATAAGTAGAATTTGTGCATAACTTTGTGGGAATGGGCATCTGTATGCAGAGGGTTTCTGTAGGTATATCAGGTGGAATGACTGCGACACCACCACAGTGGAGATGGGCTAGAGTAGGGGAAGAAAAGGGCAGAGCAAGTTGCCTGATGTGTGTATGTAATTAGTTACGGTGAGGAGTAACAGAAGAGCTCTCAGGATTAAGAACCTGGATTAGGCTAAGGGAAGAAACTGGGATATGCAGAGGACGACAAGTAATATGGCCACTGCATCAGGATCAAAGACATAGTACAATATGATATAGAGAGAGGAAGGGTAGATAGAGGAGAGGGAGAGGGAGAAGTTGCCTGGCATGGTAATTTATGTAGTCACATGCTCTTGTTCTGCGGCATCATAGATATTGTTATGATCTCTCTTGTTATGATGATGGTATTGTTATGATTCTTGGCATAGCTGTTGGCAGAATGCATATCAGCAGTACTTGTTAATATACAATCAAATCTAGTGATCTAGTGAAACAGCACTACTTAGTAAGTCAAAGGTCAAAGGGGTATAGGAATGTTTTTTAAAGCCTCTAAAAGAATAGACTCTTACAAATTGGTTACAGACACTTGTGGAGATCTTGTGTTCCACACAAAAAACAGACCTCAGCAGAAGAGATAGGCAGTGTTAAATCTTTGTATGTTCCTGATCTTTTTTTTTATCTATGGATGGCATCACTCTGAGTGTATTATTGAAGAAAATTAACCACAGCTACACAAGTCAGTTACTTGGCAATATCTGATAACCTTTATTAAGGCTTACATTGATTGAGGTCAAGCTAGCTGCAACGACTTGATGATGCTCTAGCTAGTTCCAATGTTCTACCGTAGTTAAAGATCTTATGATGACGCTCTAGCTAGTTCTAATGTTCTAGTAAAAGATCTTATGATGATGCTCTAGCTAGTTCTAATGTTGTAGTAAAAGATCTTATGATGATGCTCTAGCTAGTTCCAATGTTCTAGTAAAAGATCGTATGATGATGCTCTAGCTAGTTCTAATGTTATAGTAAAAGATCGTATGATGATGCTCTAGCTAGTTCCAATGTTCTAGTAAAAGATCGTATGATGATGCTCTAGCTAGTTCTAATGTTATAGTAAAAGATCGTATGATGATGCTCTAGCTAGTTCTAATGTTATAGTAAAAGATCGTATGATGATGCTCTAGCTAGTTCTAATGTTGTAGTAAAAGATCGTATGATGATGCTCTAGCTAGTTCTAATGTTGTAGTAAAAGATCTTATGATGATGATGCTCTAGCTAGTTCCAATGTTCTACCGTAGTTAAAGATCTTATGATGATGCTCTAGCTAGTTCTAATGTTATAGTAAAAGATCTTATGATGATGATGCTCTAGCTAGTTCTAATGTTCTACCGTAGTTAAAGATCGTATGATGATGCTCTAGCTAGTTCTAATGTATAGTAAAAGATCTTATGATGATGCTCTAGCTAGTTCTAATGGTATAGTAAAAGATCTTATGATGACGCTCTAGCTAGTTCTAATGTTGTAGTAAAAGATCGTATGATGATGCTCTAGCTAGTTCTAATGTTATAGTAAAAGATCTTATGATGATGCTCTAGCTAGTTCTAATGTTCTACCGTAGTTAAAGATCTTATGATGATGCTCTAGCTAGTTCTAATGTTGTAGTAAAAGATCTTATGATGATGATGCTCTAGCTAGTTCCAATGTTCTACCGTAGTTAAAGATCTTATGATGCTCTAGCTAGTTCTAATGTTGTAGTAAAAGCTCTTCCTCTGTTGCTCCTGCAGCCCAATGCGGCTCCTCCAGCCCCAGACCCTCTGGAGACGACGGCAGGAGCGCTGGACTTCTACGGCCAGAGACCCTGGAGGCAGGGCCACCAGAGTGAGTGCCTGTGGTCAGCCCACACCTGCCGCTCGCTGCTGCGGTCACTGTACTCTTGAACTCTGTGTGTGTGTGTGTGTGTGTGTGTGTGTTGTGTGTGTGTGTGTGTGTGTGTGTGTGTATGGTCTGCTAGCAGTGTTGGTTTGCCTTTGTGTTTGAACAAGTGAGAACCGAATGTAGTTTTTGTGTAGTCATCCAGACAGGGTTTTGTGTCCTTGGAATGTTTATGAGTGAGATTTGCTGGAACTATTGAAATGATCTTCCTTTTGTTTCGTGTTTGTTTGTTTGTTTGTCTCTCGCTCTCACTCCTACGCTCACTTAGGTATTGATCCTCCCGACGCAGAAAAGGAGAAACTGGGCATTCTGGCTCTCCAGATGAAGGAAAAAGACATACCTCACTCGGTTAGAGCCACACACACACACACACACACACACACACACACACACACACACACACACACACACACACACACTACTACTACTACTACTACTACTACTACTACTACTACTAACTCCCCACAGTCACACATGACCTCTCTAGCCAACTCTAAAACTTCAACAGTTTGCTCACCTCGACCTGTTGTTGAACTCTGAACATCTTTGTCAATGTTTAAATGGAGGTTAAAGGAAACTCCTTTGAGTTCACCTCATAAAGCCAAAGTCATGCGTTGGCTACACTGCTGATGAAACTCCTCTGAGTTGACGTATGAAGCCAAAGTCATGTGTTGGCCTACACTTCTGATGAATCTCTCAAATGCAGTTATCAATTCTTTTAATAATTCCTGATAATGATTAAAGCATTCATCCATTGACCAAACTCACCATAGTCATAGATAGGTCAAGAATGTTAAAATAATTGTATTCCCTATTAAAGTGCATTGCTTGTTTTTGTTGCTGGCGATGACTATGCCCTAAAGGTCAACTCATTGATCTGCTTTTATTTACTACTTCATTACGCAAGTAAACTTGTTTGTTGGACAGCGTGTCTGTCTGCTCACTCTGTCTGTCTATGTCTCTTCCAGGAGTTGATCATTGCTTTGCTTAGCAATGCAGTGGCCCAGTTCAAGAAGTACAAGTGTCCACGCATGAAGAGCCACTTAAGTGAGTGTTGGGGAGAAGTTCATTCTCTAAGGACGCTTTCTTTCATTTGAGTCTCCTCGTACATTACCAAAATCTTCACAAACAAAGTTGAAAAGAAAGCTGCGTAGAGAAAGAAAATATACCTAATAACGGCAACATATCATTAAAACAAGTCTATGCTAAAGGATCATAGGAAAATGAACTGCCGTCTGCTCTTTTTACAAAGACACCTTTGGGTATCTCAGTTCATACCACATCCAGTCATTTCCGGACTATTAACCACGGTTTAAACATTGATTTGGTAAACATTCTGCAGCTCTGCGGTTAATGCTCGGGTGGGGCCTGTACATTAATGTATTAGTTGTTTCTTAGTGCAGTTAATTCACGTTTTTTCTAAATAAAATGACATAAAATATTTTCATGCAGTTAATAAACAATGCGGTTTATAGTAGGGATGCACGATAATATCGGCACGACATCGGTATCTGCAGATAAAAGCTTCAAAACTTAATTATCGGCATCTGCAGATATGAACATTTCTACCGATGTACCTGGCCGATAAGGTGACGTTCAAATTATGCGCACGCGAAGCAAATGTTTTGGTTACTATGAGCGCCAACAACGTAATTCAACACGTCGGCTGTGTGGCAGTACTTCACAGTATCAGAGGATGTTGACATGCTATTTGTCAGGAAACTTTTCAGGAGATGGAAGAGGAGACGACAGCTTGGCCGTAACGTAGGTTGCATGCATAGATGCAGACCATCTGCGTGCAACGCTTTGCAACATTACCTGTCGCGCGCTAATAGAAGTTAATAAGTTGCTAGTTAGCTAGACAACACTAGCTAGTTAGCTTGCATGCTACGTGACACCAGCGAAGTTGATGATCTCATTTGACGGGATGTGAAACGTTATGTCACGAGCCCACGCTATCTGTACATGGCTTACTTTTGCATATATGGAATTATATAGCTAACTTGGCAATAACCTTACATAGATTATTCTAGAATCCTAGAAGGGATGTTATTAAACTGTAAGTCAGTTAACCAACGTTAGCTTGCCCAGTTGCATTTCCAGAGTGTAGTTGTTCAAGTTCAAGGAGGTACTGTTCAAGTATGAACATTGTGACGTGAAAATATAAATAAATCTGCCATTTTTAAATCATTTCAATAGTTTTCATGAGTGAATGTCTATTTCTAAAATGATACAAATCAAGTTTGTAATGTCCCGTATCTACAGCAATACCCTATCATAATAACAGATTCATTCTAGTACAGGAGAGACTTTTCAATAATTAAAAAGCAGAGGTGTATATATCGGCAATCGGCCAAAATGAGCTTGTAAATATCGGCTAAAATTCAATATCGTGCATCCCTAGTTTATAGTTGGGAGATTAGGGTAGTGATGTCGGCCTATGGTAATAGTGTTACATGATCATCCAAGCTAACCCCATTCCTCCTTGCCTCCTTGTTACAGTGGTACAGATGGGAGAGGAGTACTACCATGCGAAGGACTACACCAAAGCCCTGAAGTGAGTGGTGATAGAGAGAGAGAGAGAGAGAGAGAAATACATTACTTAAGAAGAAGAGACCGCATTATTAATCTATTCTTTTCTCAAATCTTGAAACATTAATCCGGTGGCCTTTACTGTGGCAAACTTTTGACCGGCCTGTGTGTGTGCCCCTCCCCCACCCCCCTCCCCTCCACCCAGGCTGCTGGACTACGTGATGTGTGACTACCGCACGGAGCGCTGGTGGAGCCTGCTGACCTCCATCCTCTGCACCGCCCTCAAGTGCTCCTACCTGATGGGCCTCATCAAGGACTACATCACCTACTCCATGGAGCTGGTGGGGCGAGGTGTGGAGCCCCCATCTTTCACACGCTTTGCACTGGATCTGTTGTTAGCTGCGTTTCAATTCAACTTAATTCAGTTTTATTTATATAGAGTCAATAACAATTGAATTTGTCTGTTTGGCGTTTGACAAACACTTCCATTTGTGTCACTCGTGACAGGGTTGGACAATTAACTGAAAATGTACAGATAATCTACTATCATATCTGACCTCTTGGTATTGATAATACACAGCACATTGATATATAGCAAGTCTGGCTATGTATCATTGTTTTTGAGTGTTTCTTATACATTTTAAAGAACCACTCCAAACAATATATCACATCAGTACCCAACCCCTCATTACTGCGTATGATCATGTGGCTCGTCTCCCTGCTCTTAAACCTGACGACCTGTTCTTCCTCCTCAGCCTCCACCCTCGCGGTGAGCAGAAGTCCCGCATTGAGAAGAACCTCATCAAGGTGCTGATGGTGAGTGTCATGCTGCCGCGCATCTCAAAACTACCCTCCTTATGCATCACATGCTCTGAGCTAAAGCAACACAGAAATATCAACTTTGTGAACTTGTACTCAAGGCAGCTTCTGACAGCGATGTAACACATATCAACACAGTTTATAGTCTGGGTGTTGACCTCTTGACCTTGAGAGTAACACACACAGCTGTTAGATTTTGTCATTGCATAGTAACTCATTGTGCCCCCCCCCCACACCACTCCCAGAACGAGGTGCCAGAACCAGAGCCTGACTGTGACCCAGCGTCAGTGAAGGCCGCTCAGGCCCTGTGGAACGACCGCGTCTCCCTGGCAGGAAGTAATGATTTGACAGTGGATATGCAGGATTATGTGCCCTTTGGTGAGTGGAAAGAGAATGTTGGATAGTTGGAAAGACGCTTTGGAAAGTCCGTTTTGATCTAATGGCAATTAATGAGTGTTTTAGCCATAAACCACTCATTGTTTGGCGTAGTTGGTTAGATTGAAACCACCGGAGTGAGACTTTGTTGCTGTTAATACAGGAAACGTGTTTATAGCTGAATTTGCCAACAGAGTTCACAGGAGGAATAGCTCATTAATTAGTTTTTCATGGTACATGAAATAAGAGTGGGTTTTTTAATTTTTGCCAGAATTAAATACTTGTTGAATTCCTAGTGATGAGATGTTCTGCTCCTTGCTCTTGCAGTTCAGTGTAAGGCCAAGTTCCTGTCTCCCAGTTTCCACGTGGATGACCCAGTGCAGCTCCACGTCTACCTGAAGGCTGACTGTCCACACTCTCTACGCTTCTCCAAGCTGTGTGTGAGCTTAAGTAACCAGGTACGAGCACACACACACACACACACACACACACACACACACACACACACACAATGTCCACCAATGTTAATCCTGACGTGTGGACGGTTTACAATTCTTTAAATTGTTCCAATGCTAAATGAATCTGCACAACGTTCTGACTGGTCGTACGTTGGCCGATGGCATCATTTCCTGTCATTACAGTCCTTGGACTGGTCACAAAGGGCACCGTCTCCCTCCGTAAACTAGCAAAGGTGACGTGTTTTCTATTTCAAATGTTTGACAGGATTACAACCAGTACTGCCTGGTAGAGGAGCCTTGCAAGTCCCAGGACATCCTGGAGCCATCCACCCAGGAGAACATGTGTCTAGTCCCCGGCAGGACACGCAAGTACTGCTTCAGGTTTGTGGCCAAGACCGAAGACGTGGGAAAGAAGATAGAGGTATGCACAGACAACAGAATGTAGCTTATGTACTTTGGGATTGCTAATCTATCTTCAGTACCAGTCAAAAGTTTGGACACACCTTTACATTTTTTGAGAAGTGTTTTCTTTACTTTTATTATTTTCTACATTGTAGATTAATACTGAAGACATTTAAACTACGAAAGAACACATATGGAATGATGTACTAAACAAAAAAAGTGTTATCTACCATGTAGAAAATAATAAAAATTAATGAAAAATGAGAGGGGTGTGTCCAAACTTTTGACTGGTACTGTACCTGTTATCTTACTGTCTACGTGTGTGTGTGTGTGTTTTTAGATCACAGGCGTGCACCTGATGCTGGGCAGTGAGAATGGCCGCTCTGTCTACCTCAACTGGCGAGGTGGAGGGGGTGATGCGGCATCTTCCCATGAGGCTTTGCAGGCGTCCCGCTCCTTCAAGAGGCGTGGTCGTCTCCCGGAGCAACCGCCGGACTGGGACATGGCGACCATTCAGGCGAGCACCATGTACGTGCCCATCTGTGAGGGTCCAGAGTGGTTCTGGAACCGTAGTGTACTGTACTGTATGCCCAAATGATCTGTGTGCAATGATCTGAGATCTGTGTGCAATGATGGTCTCCCCGTTTTGGCTCATTTTGAAGAAATATATCAACAGCTCATTGTATTATAAAACAGATACTTGGCCTGGGAAACTGCTCCTTTGAGTGTGTAGGTTTAGGTGCTTCAAGAAGAACCCCTGTGTGATGAATATTGAACACTTCCTTTTAATCATATTATCGTTATTGTTGGGGTAATAGTTTTGTTATGTTTGCCCCAAATATCTACATATTTCACCTTTTAAACATATTCCTTATTTGAAAATAAGGGAGTTATTTGGAGGTTTGTTCATACACTGTATGTCAGTAGGGACAGAGTGGTGTTGTGTTAAGCGCTTGTCTCCCTCTCCTCCTCTCCTCTCTTCTCCTCTCCTCTCTAGGGTCATCTCCAGAGTTCCCCGTATCTCCGTCCAGCTGCGTCACGAGCCCCCAGCGCTCAACAACGAGATGTACTGCATGGCTCTGACGGTCCAGTCTCACGAGGACAGCGTGGCCAGAGAGGTCAAGCTCACAGCCGGCCTCAAACCAGGTGGGCCATAGGCTTCATCGGAGCCCTCGTCACCACAGATGTGTTTGCTTTTTCTGAAATTCTGGAAATGATAATGATTTTAGCCATGTGTGTGTTTCAGGAAGCTGTACAATTTGTGTGTACTATGGAAACACTCTTTAAGTAACTGTACTTCATATTGCACATTCATATATATGTGTGTGTGTGTGTGTGTGTGTGCACAGGCCAGGACGCAAACCTCACCCAGACGACCCATGTGACCCTTAATGGAAGCGAGGTGTGTGATGACACCCATCCAGCCCTGCTCACTGACCTCCCCATCGGAGACCTGCAGCCTGGAGAGAAGGTTTGAGACGCACAACACTCCCCGTCACCTTACTTTAAGTCTCGGCTCCCTTTAAGGTTCCCATTACTGATAATGTATGAAAAAGCCAGTACAATTTAGGATTAACATATTAAGCAATAATAATTACTGTAGTTAATCCTTAATTAATGGTAATCTATGCTTTTAATCTGTGTCAATTAATGGAGCCTCAATGTTTACTATTACCTCAGTTGTTTGTGCGAAGGTGATTAACAGTCCTCTGTCTCCTTCTGCCCTCTCCTCCTCCTCTCTCCTCCTCTCTTCTCCTCTCTCCTCCACTCTTCTCTGGCTGGCATGTGGGACAGATTGAGAAGTCTCTGTACGTGCGCTCCGTCAGCACTGGCTCGCGCATCTTCCTCTTCCACGTGGCCTATACCATGAGCACCACTGTGGAGGGCAAGGAGATCACCTGCAAGTGTCACAAGGTACGTCCGCCAGGGAGTGAGAGGACTGCAGCTCCACTCCTAGAGCGAGGGGGTCACTGCCAAGGTCATGAGGGCACCCAGGGCGGGAGACGCTTTGGAGTAAAGCCTCTGTCGAATGAATGAATTGAATGTAAATGTTACGACAGAAAAAAGCACATAGCTTCTGTGTCTAACATAGCTAAATGTCTATATTACCAGCTGTTGTTGTTGTGTTGGTATATGTGTTAGTCATCTGTTTGGTGTGCGCATGCTGTTTTTACAGGATGAAACTGTTACCATAGAAACTGTCATTCCATTTGAGGTGACCACCAGGTTTGTCTCTACAAAGGTGAGTGAAAATGTCTCAACCTGTTCACTTGAAGGAATTTAACAAAGACGAGCTGTTTTGATGAGCACTGCATACATTCCTTTGAGCGTGTGTGTGTGTGTGTGTGTGTGTGTGTGTGTGTGTGTGTGTGTGTGTGATTTTAGTTTGAGAACCTGGACAGGGTTTTCATGGACATTCCCTTCTTGCTCATGACTGACATCTTGAGTGCGTCACCATGGCCACTGCACCTGCAGACCAGCCGGCTGGACCTCGCTGCCACTATGGCCGCCATCGACCAGCCTGAGTCACAGGTGGAGGATGGTAAGGAAGCTGGAACACAAGCAGCTACTACGACTCAAAGACGAGCCTGTTCTCTAACTCTCTGAGGTTTAGTTTGTCTGTTCGTGTTCGATCGTTAGTTTAATGTAGACTATGTATGAAGTCTTTTGCATTCAAATCCTCAGATGGCAAACAGTTTGTCACAGATGTCAAGCAGCCAGAATGTTATCAATGACAAAATATAAGTAAAGGAATGAGGAATTATATGAGGGTTTAATGAATGAACAGTTAATTAACACAAACACACAAGTAGCATATACACAAGCATGTATAACATGTAAACAAGTGTTATAATTCTAGTCCTATTATCATTTTTGTATCAGCTGAGCAATGAAAAGAATCAAAACAATAGGCTGTCGTAAGTGGTGCCGTGCTCTTACGGTGTCGAATGTGTTGTTGAATGCAGTGGTGCCGTGCTCTTACGGTGTCGAATGTGTTGTTGAATGCAGTGGTGCCGTGCTCTTACGGTGTTGAATGTGTTGTTGAATGCAGTGGTGCTGTGCTCTTACGGTGTTGAATGTGTTGTTGAATGCAGTGGTGCTGTGCTCTTACGGTGTTGAATGTGTTGTTGAATGCAGTGGTGCTTCAGACTGGAGAGTGTGCCAGCGAGTGCTTCTGTCTCAAGAGTCCCCCGGTGCCCAGCGGCAGCACCACGGTGGCATCAGGACAGTACATCATCTCCTGGAAGAGGTCTGTGTGCCCGCCCAGCGTGTCCACATCTTCATCTGTTTGTGTTGTTGTGACTGCTATGAGACCAGACGCGGTGTTTGTATTCTCAGTGTGTGCGCATTGTTTACTTTATTGGGATAACAATTTGCCTTTGAAAGGAGGAAGCTTAAGGATGCAGAACTGGTAGCTGCAGCAAGGGAACGAGCTTAGCAATCACACACAAGACCAGTGGAGATAGGTGTTAAGGGGCTTTGTATTTAAATCAACCGCAATGCTTCTGTTGGATTTTGGTTTCTGAGGGCGGTCACTCAAAGGAGCTTTAAAGGAGCCAGTCTGAGGCTGCTGAAAATGCCACCTAGTGGTTATGGCTGAGGAAGACTACACAGGGACATGTCAACCTGTATTATGTGAAGCCAGTTGTCGCAAGATGTTTAGGTGCCAAAGGTGACCAGGGTTCGCATCCCATTGTATTCCTTTAACCTAATCTGAGGGATCTCCCAACCCCTACCCTAACCTGCGTTGATATCCAGTTCCCATCCTTACCCTAACCCGGGTTTATACTCCAGAGGGGATTACCCCCCCCCTGAAGGTTAGATAACTAGGCAGTGTGTCGTTCAGACACTGAGATATGCATGTGAAATCTTTTCGAGGTGTATCTTGAGGAGTTGTTGTCCCTGGTAATGACATGTGTCCTAAGTAACCCATCGTGGGTATGGAGGGCCGTGGGTCTGGGACGCAAGACACCACTGTTGAGCCTTCTGGAGTTGTGGGCATTAATCAATGAAACCCTGATGAAGGAAGATGCTCACTTGACAACCCCAGTGAAATGCTCGTTGTTGTTGTTAAGTATTGTAAAGTTTTCGGTATGATGGTCATAGTGCACCCTGTTGTTATAATACTTTGGCTAAGTTGTTGGGTATGAGTACTTGCATGTGACAGTGAGAGGTTTGGCAAGTGGGAAGTCCCCAACCAATAGCATGAGGAATTTAACATCTCCTGTGTATAAATAAGAATACAGTATTAAGCACAGTATTAAATACACACATTTCTTTGAAGAGATTGCCTTTCAATCAACTGTGTTGAACTCGTATTAAAGATCTTTTAAAGCTGGATCAGCCACATAAGGGAGAGCACTAAAATACTAGAGAGATATTTATAGGCAAAGTATGGAATATATACTGGACTGTGTAATTATCATTTCTTAAGGTCAAGTAAAATGGATATTTGAAAACCATGTAATCACATAATCATTCATCCTCTTTTTCCCTCAGGAAATCAGCCTGCGCTGCCACACCCGTGATCAACACCGTCGTCACTCTTCCTCATGTTATGGTTGAAACCATTCCGTTATACGTGCATGCCGGTGAGTACGTCACACTCAACGGTTATTTCTCTGTTTGTTTTTACCAACGGCAAATTAGTCTGACACTTACATCTTATGTTTGGGGCGACAGTGGTACAGTGGTAGAGAAGTTGTTTAGTAATCAGAAGGTTGCTAGTTCGATTCCCTATCGAAGCGTCCTTGAGCAAGACGCTGAACCCCTAATTGCTCCTGATGTGCAGTGTGCCATCCGTGTAAATGTAAAATGTGTATACATCCTTGTAAGTCGCTTTGGATAAAAGCGTCTGCTAAATGACTAAATGTAAATGTAAATGTTTGCATAAATATCCACACTCTTTGTCAATGCATGTCCAGCCATGTTTTCCCTCACCTAATAAAGGTCCCCGTGGCGTAAACCTGTCTTATTTATCCCTCTTTGTTTCCCGTGGCTGTGCCGGCAGACCTCCCGTCCTTCGGCCGTGTGCGTGAGTCTCTGCCTGTGAGGTACTCGATTGAGAACCGCACCGCCCTGGTGCAGGATGTGGAGATGTCCGTGGAGCCCAGCGACGCCTTCATGTTCTCCGGCCTCAAACAGGTCAGTGCTGCACTGAGATTCATGACCCATCATGGCCTAATCTTCTGCTTTGTTCTGTCATTTTCTCTGTTGAGTACACAAAGAAGGTATCATTGACAATTAATGTCTCTCTGTGATTGTGTGCATGTTGTTTCTCTGTCTGTATGTGTTCATGTGTTCATGTGTTCATGTGTGTGTTCATGTGTGTGTGCCCGTGTGTTTGCAGGTGCGCATGCGGATCCTGCCGGGCACGGAGCAGGAGATGCTGTATAACTTCTACCCCCTGATGGCGGGGTACCAGAGCCTGCCCCTGCTCAGCGTCTCCCTGCTGCGCTTCCCCAGCGTGCCTCCTCAACTGCTCCAGCGCTTCCTGCCCTCACGCATCTTCGTCAAGGTGACACTCATCTTCCTCCTCCTCCTCCACCTCCTCTTCCTTTTGCTCCTCCTCCTTCTCTTCCTTGTCTTCCTCCTCCTCTTCCTCCACACCTGGCTCCTTTAACTCTTACAGTGTGTTTATATCCATGTAGTTACATTTAGAGTGTGATGAAGAGCGAGAGTGAAAAATGAAGTGTCATTGATCCCCCAAGCCCAAGAAAAAAAAACCTTCTCCTCCTCGCCTGGCTCCTTTCATTTTCACAGTGTGATTTAGTTACAGAGTGTGAGAGGATTTCTGAGGAGAGAAGTACTGACGTAGGATGATGGTACATACAAACCGACATTAGAATCTATCAGTCCTCCTCCTCCTCGCCTGGCCCTTTAAACTCACTGTGGGAGTTAACATTTAAACAGTGACGAAGAGTTAGTTGAGTTAGTTGAGTGAGTTAGTTGAGTGAGTGAGTTAGTTGAGTGAGTTAGTTGAGTGAGTGAGTTAGTTGAGTGAGTTAGTTGAGTGAGTTAGTTGAGTGAGTGAGTGAGTGAGTGAGTGAGTGAGTGGAGTGAGTTAGGTGAGTGAGTGGAGTGAGTTAGGTGAGTGAGTGAGGTGAGTGAGTGAGTGAGTTAGGTGAGTGAGTGAGTGAGTGGAGTGAGTTAGGTGAGTGAGTGAGGTGAGTGAGTGAGGTGAGTGAGTGAGTGAGGTGAGTGAGTGAGTTAGTTGAGTGAGTTAGTTGAGTGAGTTAGTTGAGTGAGTGAGTGAGTGAGTGAGTGAGTGAGTGAGTGAGTGAGTGAGTGAGTGAGTGAGTGAGTGAGTGAGTGAGTGGAGTGAGTTAGGTGAGTGAGTGAGTGAGTGGAGTGAGTTAGGTGAGTGAGTGAGGTGAGTGAGTGAGGTGAGTGAGTGAGTGAGGTGAGTGAGTGAGGTGAGTGAGTGAGTGAGTGGAAAAGAGAAGTAGTAAAGTGAAGAGGTAGTGTTGCTCATGCCATTTTGACCCCATGAAACATAGACACTTTTAAAGTGGTCACACTCCATTTTCTACAACTCTATGTGGAAATACTTGATACAAAATAGTCAGTAAGATTTGAACTATAGAGTCGAATAGAGTGAAACCCACTGCTTAAGAGTGCTTAACTGTAGTGTAAATGCCTGAGCCTAACCCTAGCCCTGTTTAATCAGTGTTCACTAAGTTACAATTACTCATTAGGTGTGGGTCAGTTGTGTCCAGATTATGTACAAAGGCTGAGTTCCTAATTGAGTGGAATCAGATTCAATATTTTATTTCAGAAACCTTCGCCCACTCCCAGTTCCGTCGTTGGTCTGGAAAAATGGTTCCTTACAGTATTGATAAGCTGGTACTCGTGACTACTAAACATGTAGATATGGCAGTGTAGTTAGACCTATGATCAAATGAATGCCATCTATGGATACATCTTGTATTTATTTTTCATTCCTTTTCTTACAGCCTCAAGGGAGACCCGGTGACGACTCAATAGCAGCCGCATAGGACACGTTGGGAGTCTGTTGGTTGGCTTGGCAGTTTACTTGAGTACTTTGTGTGAATGAATTAGCCACTGTTATGTTATTACTGACAGGATACATTTCCAAGGCAAAAATCATAATGTCCTGAAGTTTTTGTCTGTTAGTAGATAATGTTGCCTTTGTTTGGATGTCATTGGTCTCACTGTGTATTTTATCGTTAATGTATTTCTTCTTGTTACTAAAGCATTTTAACAGACTTGGGTAAAAATGGCAAAAATACGTAAACACGGCTGTAATTTATGTTAATCACTAAAGGTAAAGCAAATTATTAAACTTGTGGAGTGTCAACCTTGAGTATTTTGTGGACTCTTGCATTTTTTTTTTTCCCCCCAGGTTTATTTTTTTATTTCAATGATCTGTTCCTCATAGACGGATCTTAGAGTCCATTGTGCTCTCAGTGGCTTGCAAGTGTTCGCTGAATTAAATGATTCACATGAATTGACACATTTCACACAACCACATTTTTGTAAAAACGGGTGACTAGCACTCACAAAAAACATGCAGAAAAGTAAGCATGCTAAGCTCCTGAGGCATCATCTGACACTGTCAATCATTACGTTTTTCCTTTTCACAAACTGGAGAAGCACTTCGCCCCTGGATTTCATGGTTGAGTTGTGTCAAGATCATTAAATATCAACGACGTATCATTGGTACACAGAACCAGACAGACAGACAGAGAGACAGACAGTGAAGCACTGAAGAGAGGTCTTTGACCAAATACTTTTACTACCACCATGACAAAGGGCACCAGTATTTTTAGGATTTCAACCTAAGAAAGCTTTGGAGAAACACCAAAGTACAATGAGAGACTATGATGAAGTTACATCATTTTTGGGCTATTGGGGGCCTTTTCAGAGACTAATTTATGTCCTCCTGAGCCTCAGTAGCATTCCCAATGGATATGTGGGAATGGCAATGGTTTTCCTGGCGGATATTCCTCCTCACCACTGCAGGCTTCCATTCCTGAACAGTAGCTATGGAGGACTGGGATACAATCTGTCCATCCCGACTGAGGAAGTGAAAGGAGAGATCATCCTGAGTCACTGCAGTCGCTACACTGACCAAAACACAGAGGGCTGTCTGGATGGCTGGGTGTTCAGCAAGGAGAGATACGTGTCCACCATTGTAACTGAGGTGAGACTGTAAGGAAGGCCATCTTATATTAGGCAGTTTTACTGATACAGGCAGTCAAATGTTTGTCAACAAGGTATAGCAATGCATAGCTGTTTGCAGGTTCCAAGCAAGATGGTATCTAAAGAGTCCTGGGTTATGGAAAACCGTTGCATTATGTATTTTCATCATAGCAAATTGTAGCTGAATTTTGCAGATATATGAACAGTTGAAATTAAATATTCCACAGTGGAATCTGGTGTGTGAGGACGCTTGGAAAACTCCCTTTACCATAACTGTGTTCTTCTTGGGAGTGCTGACTGGGTCCTTTCTCTCAGGAATCATATCTGACAGGTAATCGTCACAGTCATTGTCACCTCATGAAATTAATACCAGCATTTGTTGAGCTGGAGGACTACATAACAGAGAGAGAGTAGTGCTACACATTTGAGATGTGTGACCCTCCTGGATCCTAGTTCTATCATCAAACAAACTTCCAATGACAGGTGTTTTTCATCCGTTGGTCTTTTGTTGCCCGTGGCCTGAGGTTATGCTTCCATTTTGTGTAGGTATGGAAGGAAGCTCATCTTCTTTGGCACCATGGCAGTGCAGACTGTCTTCAGTATCATCCAGGCTGCCTCCAACAGCTGGGAAATGTTCTCTGTGCTTTACTTCATCGTTGGAATGGGACAAATAGCCAATTACTGCGCAGCTTTCATTCTAGGTAAGGTGTCGTTTTGAATACAGGGAAAAGGCATTGTCACATCATCTCTTTACTCACTCGCTCTAGGTAGATATCTGTGAAAACCACAGTATTTGAAATAGGCAAACCCCAGTCTTATGTCCCCTGGTGGATCTCTGCCCTCACTCATTAGGAGTTCATTTACTTTGTGAAATCAGGATTCATCGGTTTCAGTTGGATTGTGGTGGATTGTTGATATTTGTTTCTCCTTTGTTAACAGGATGTGAGCTTCTGAATAAGTCATGTCGAATAAGTTATGCTACTCTGGGCGTTACCCTGTCATACGCTTTCGGCTACATGTGCCTTCCACTCTTTGCCTACTTCATCCGGGACTGGAGAATGCTTCTTTTAACCTTGTCCGTTCCAGGATTCCTGTACATACCTTTGTGGTGGTAAGCACTCCTCTTGGTAAAACTCTCCAATATTGGTTGAAATTTCTAGTGATGCACTATAGTATGGCTTTTCGGTTTGTACCGTCCTTCTCATAATGATAATACTGACAGCAAGTCTAGCAACTATGATAAGCTTGTGATATGAAAACTGAAGACTTTTGCTCCCGGATAATTGAACTCATAACCTTGCCAAGTGCAAGAACCCTGCTTTTGCAGTTGAGTTCTAGTTGTCCGCTCTCTTTTGTCAGGTACATACCAGAGTCTCCTCGCTGGCTACTGTCTCAGGGTCGAGTGGAAGAGGCTGAGGCCATCATTCGAGCTGCTGCCAAGAAGAATGGCATCACTCCTCCTGATACTCACCATATACTCACCATATACTCACCATATACTCACCACCCCTCACCATATACTCCCCATATACTCCCCATATACTCCCCATATACTCACCATATACTCACCATATACTCACCATATACTCACCACCCCTCCCCATATACTCACCATATACTCACCAATCCTCCCCATAATCTTATTTTACAGGATAACAGTGGCTTTGACATACTATGGGCTGTCCTTAAACACTCCAAATATGGATGGGGATCCTTACCTGAACTGCGTCATAGCCGCCAGCAGTGAGGTGGTTGGCTACAGCGCCATGTGGTTTGCCGCGCGCTACGCTCCTCGCCGCTTCACTCTGCCGTTCTCTCTCATCGCCTGTGGCGTTCTGCTGCTGATCATCAAATTTGTTCCTGAAGGTTTGTGGACAGGTTTCCATGTGTCCTTTTGTTATGATTCACAGTGAGTGTCAGTTACTCAGTCAGTTCTTCAGTTACTCCAATACTGTGACTGTGACAGGCTTGAGTTCCTATGGACATACACTGTATGAGCTGTGCAGTTGTATGCAAACCTCTGGACACCCTGTCATGATACTTTTTATTTCATAAACAAACATTTCCAAACCAACATGAACATGAGGTGTGGTTTGAACCTCCTTGTCTCTTGCAGAGCTCAATGCCTTGACTATCGCTCTGGCGATGACAGGAAAGCTCTGTGTCACAGGGGCCTTTGCCTTTCTGTACCTCTACTGCACGGAGCTCTTCCCCACTGTGGTGCGGAACATGGGCCTGGGTGTCACCTCCATGGCATCTCGGCTTGGCAGCACAGTCTCTCCTTATGTAGCCTATATCGGTAGGCCTGCCTCATAATGAACCAGAACTGGAATGATCGTAGTAGTGTGTACAGTGGAAAATCTAACCTGCATTATACAGGTAATTTGGTTTGACATGTTCTATATACTAACTCTCACCCCTTTTATTTTTATACTGATTTATAGGAACGTATAACAAGGTATTACCCTATATTCTTATGGGTGTCATCAGCATCATTAGCGGTGTTCTAAGTATAATGCTACCAGAAACCAAAGATGAGGAGCTTCCTGAACTTATTAGTCAGGTCAAACCTGTCCATTGGTAGGTAGCAGACATTTGCAACTCTTTTTGTGCTGTGTCTTGCCAGTGGCATAATTTGGAAAGATACATGGTTTGGTATTTCTGAAAACAAAGGTTTGGTGTGTGTGTGTGTATTTGTGTTTCACAGGTTTTGCCGAAAACAAAAACTGGTGAAGAAAACAAGCCAAAAGGAAAATATACAAGTTGGGATTGGATTGGAGAAGTCCCACGGCTAGCAGGACATATCAACACTACATCCGGGGCGACAGTGGTTCAGGAGGTAGAGAATTCGTTTAGTAATCAGAAGGTTGCTAGTTCGATTCCCACTGTCGAAGCGTCCTTGAGCAAGACACTGAACCCCTAATTGCTCCTGATGTGCAGTGTGCCATCAGTGTAGATGTCAAATGTATATACAAACTAGTAAGTCGCTTTGGATAAAAGCGTCTGCTAAATGACTAAATGTAAAAATGTAACATCCCATTTAAGGTGTCTGTCTACATCAGTGCAGTCAGTTTGATTAGGGCCGTAACCACCATAGACCATATAACCTTGCTCCTGGTTAGTCCAAAATCCCTGGGTTTGGTTACCCAAATGCTTTGTTGTACTGCAACTATAGTTAAATGTTAGAGATACTCGGCTTGGTCACTCTCATTCAGTCACGATGGGGGTGGCACCGTAATGCCTTTGGGTCCCTGAGAGATGCAGTCTGCCATTCTTTTAAAATCAAATACACTTTTTACACAAATTCTGCGATATGCTTCTCAAAGTCTTCTCGCTGTCCATTCTGTGTGCCTTAAAACCCTCCAGAGTTCGTATCCAATCCTGTCACTGTAAATGGGAAACAAATAAAGTGGCTAATACTGATCCTTATACCATTCCAGCCAACACAGAGGGGAGGGGTGTCATTGGCTGTTGAGCCAATCAAATTACAGCCTTTCAACTTTTCACCAGAATCGCAAACTGTGCCTTTAATCATCATAGTCAGTTTTATGTTCTGATGAATTCAGTCAGTTATGTCAGAGAACACTAGTGTCCTGTGTGTCAGAAAGCATTCGAGACTGTAGGTGATCATGAACAGGCCTGAGAAATGAAATGATGTTAAGGGACATTAGGCCTGGGCGAATGAGGAGCATACTTTATGAGCAGCCAAACTGTGTCAGAGATTTGTGCTTTTGTCATGAAAGTCTGTCTTGTTGCATTTTTAGTTTAGCATCCTATCAACTGAGCATGATGTCATTGCATTTGACATGCAACTTCTTTTGGTTTAGGTTTTGCCATTTTTTCTTTTTCTTGCTTTTTTAAAATTAGCTCCTGTTAATGACATATGCACACTCAGCTGTGTATTCATTGTAATGCCACAATACTTTGCATCACATGTCAATGCAATTCACAAATAAATACTGGACTGAGGAACACTTAAATGGAGTCCTGCTGGAGTATTCTTAATTCTTCGTTAATTTACAGACATTACATGAAGGGAAATATAGTACAACTGTCAGAAGTAAGGGATGATTTTCGGTTTTGTTGATCCTTTTTTTGTGTGTACATACTTTCATGTATAGCGTTAGCAGTGTTCAATAATGAATTTGGTGTTTACCCTGATAGGGATCCCACACAGAGGACGAATGGAGGTGTTGGTCACCTCCAGAGGGGGGTTACCTGCAGCCGACAGAGATCAGAATTCCCATGTTTCTGAGATCTATGTTAAAACGAATCTATTCAGCTGCAGGACTGAGACCATTCAAATGAACCCATACAATATGACAAAGATATCAGAGACATAATCTGCACCCATCTGACCCACACCTAATTACTGCAGAGCAGTTGTAACTAGAAGGTCATCTGTGTTTTACAGTCCAAGGATTCTCGGCCACTTAGAGCCTTACATCCGTATGGTGGTTGTGGAGCAACCTGATAGGATATAATACAGTTTAATATTTCATTATCTATTCACTGATGATCAGGACAAAAAAACACTTTATCATTATTTTAGAAATAGTATTCTATTATCTTCTTCCACCACTTTAGACACATTCCCTTCCTCGCGTGTGCGCTTCAGGCTATCAAGCATCAGGTTACGGAAAAAAAGAGAACATTCTTTGGTAACCAAACAATTTTCTATATGAACAAAACAAAGGTCCCCCCCCCCTTAACTGGTTGACGTTAATCTTGACAGAAAGTTGATAGCTGAACAGTTCCTTTAGCGCGGCACATCTGTGACTGTGTGTGTGTGAGGGCTGTAAGACAAGAGCTGGTCTAGAGGTTTACACAGAGTAAGCTTAGTTTGGGTTTTTTTGGTATTATTTTTTGTTGATTTGTGTTTGTGTTTTGGGCCTGAGGGTGACTTGCAGTGGTTCACGGTGTGTTCTGAGTGTCGTGTAGTGT
The DNA here is from genome assembly GCF_900700415.2 of Clupea harengus. Taxonomy (NCBI): domain Eukaryota; kingdom Metazoa; phylum Chordata; class Actinopteri; order Clupeiformes; family Clupeidae; genus Clupea; species Clupea harengus. Next base: position 24,403,929 of record NC_045171.1, on the reverse strand, counting down.
TTCACAGGATTGTAGTGGTGATTGGCACTCTAAATGAGCACTTAACACGAACCTTTTCTACCTCACATGTGTAGCATAATCACTAATTAATCACCGGTGCGTAGTACTATGCCACTCCTCTCCCTAGGTTGTTCCCATCACATTGTTCCTATTTATACCCGAGTTCACAAGCTGACGGCAGTACTGTCTAACACTGGGTGTCCGTGCATTAAGGTTGGTGGTCGTGATCGCAAATCATTTTTGGTGTGGGTTCTCTATCCCTTTCTCTGTGTTTGATGTAATTGTTGAGTACTGTCTAACGCTGGGTGTCCGTGCATTACGGTTGGTCCAGATGAGAGGGTTGCTTGGTGACTGCAGGCCATTGACCCTGACCAAGCTGTGCCTCGGGTGACTTCAGAGAACTAGAAGACGGCTTGCCTGGCCGTGTCCCGAGGGAACGGGACTGACGCGCACGGTGCTGAAACAATACGGACCTACCTGGACACCCCAGACAGACCCTTGAACTTTTAGATCAACTTAAAGTGTATTTTAATGTTTTATATCTCTTGTCAATTCCCTTGAGTAGCTTTAAATAAATCTATTTTCCTATTAAGAACAGTGTTGTGGTTTCACTTGCACGTACTCTGATCTTTGCGTCCGAGCCTGAACGCCCCTTTTAGGGTGCGTTACAATGTGATGTTCCATTTTTGAAGACCCAGTATGGCTGGATGAATGGCAGATCCAGAGGCCCCGGTGTTTGAGTAAACTCTTTTGGAGGTGCATGCAGATCTCCTCCAGCACGTTTGCTTCTGTGTACTGATCCCAACTGTGGAAAGAAAGCCTGACGGGAGTCAAGGCCTTTCGGGCTGTTTAACTCAGGGTGTGAAATTTGTACACATTCCTGTGCCCTCTAGTCTCTGCAAAGGTGAACCACTTAACGTGACTAGGCCCGAGTTGACAGACTACCCACCAAAACGAATTTGGAATTCATTTGAACTTCGATTTAATTGAAACCCTGTATCAACTCTGACACGCTGTAACAGGCACACATGAAGTTTTCCAAAAACGTTTTCCAAAATCACCATTTCAACGCTGACGGGGAATTCCAGCAAACGCCTCAGTAGCTTATGCCCAGCACTTACGAAAGGGACCCGCCCAGCATTTTCAGCCACACACACACACACACACACACACTCTCTTTCTCTCAACCCTCTCTTTTTACCTTTTTTCTAGGACTAATCACCTCCCTGTACAACTGAGACACCAGCAAACGTCTGCTCAGCGTTACTTAGTGTAGGCGCTGAAGGATCCACATCCCAGTGAACGGGAGGTTCACCACCACGGACGTCTGTCAAGTGACCTGGCTCCGACACTTTGGCCACATCGCCTTGATGATCACCATTCACTATCCAGCTTCTTTTTTTTCAACAGCTTTTTCAGCCACACACACACACACATACACACACTATCTCTCTCTCTCTCAACCCTCTCTTTTTACCTGCTGTTTCACCAAGGGGAGCAGAGGACCACCTTCCCAGAACATACAACCTAACTTCAAAAGCAGTCTCACACACTCACGACCCAACACTCCCATCTACAGCCATGAACCCTCCTATCAGTTTCTTCCTCACAACGTCTCACACACCACAAGGAACGTCTCACACACCACACAAAAAAAGATGACTTCTTGACCTAAATGCCAAGGCTAATTTTACAAAAGATCCACTATATCTTCTGTCTAATGTTAACTAGTTAGCTAAAAATGCTCTTGCTGCCGTAGTGTCAGTATGTCACAGAAACAAGTGGCACCTGTTCACTGAGCAAACCTCCATAATATGAAAAGTTGGGAAATATAAACCGTAGATCAAATTCATTGGTTGTTTGTGAACTCATCTATTTCCACATGGAGTGATTATGTGCTAGAAAGTGGGATGGGTAGCGGGGCTTGTGTCTTCTCAGGTGATTACCAAAGAGCAGAGTCCAGACGGCGGAGGTGAAGGTTGTCCTGAGTAGACTGAGCCCTTTTCAGTTGGGACCAGCTGTGTTTCCAGTTCTCTGTAACCAATTAACAGGCCTCTATGGTAATCATCATAAGAGCCAAATAATATTATGTAATCGTTAAGACAATCAATAATCAAAGACTGAATTAAATCAGTTGAAAGGGTGTCTTATAAACAAACAAGATGCAAGACATTCAATTCTTTTTTTGTGTTTAATATTCAACCAGTCCATTGTTTTATGGACACTCATATTCTCCTGTCAAACATTAGACACAAAGACCTACATTATGGTCTCAGTGTAAAGTTACACAGAATGGGTGTAGAGAGCTAGAGTACTTGCTTGTACGCCTTCTTGTATTGTCTCACTATGCAAATGTCTAATCTCTGTGTGCCTGTGTGTGTATCTGTGTGTAGTCTGTGTCACTAGTGTGCACATCTTACTAAGTGGGGGTCAAACCAAATACAGCTGTAATTAGAGGATGTACCTTTGGCCTGCAATGTGGGTCTGTGAACATTACTTGAAAGGAGAAGTCAACATCAATAAAGTGTTAACTAATATTAGTTACGTAATGTAGTGAGCCATTAGCAGTGAGGTTCTGGATGTGAAAAGTGATGCCTATGGTAAGACAAACCATACATTGGTTAACATTGAAGTGGTCAGATTGCTCTCATTAACTAATGAATTACATAAATAAGTCTCTTTTCATTCAGGTACGAACTGCCTATTAAAAATAACTTTTAAAGATAGATCACCTGGATTTTCTAGTTCCAGACGTTTCAGTCGTTCCGCATTTTCTCTGGCTCTGTGGTCTGAATGTTATGGGAGCCTTTTGAGACCCAGATATTGCTCACTAGATTTATAGTCATTCGTATCACAATCTCCAATAATCTACACAATGACAAAAGCTCATTCACAGCCAGCATTCCACAAAACACAACAAGACTTTTGTAAATACTATTTCACAAGACATTACTCCTTGAAAAAATACTTTTCTAAATTAGACCCTGACTAGGCTTGTGCTCGTGAACCTACTTGCGAACTAGAGAGCGTTCATTTCATTGAACAGGATTGTGAATCTTTCTACAAAGGAGAATAAATACACTTGCAAACGTTCTGTAATGCCTTTAATATGCCATGCTTAGCATTATTTGGATGAATTCATATTATTATTATTATTATTACTGTGGTTTCCATGTAATAGTCAATAGTCAATAGTTGCACGACCAGAGGGCAGAATGTGTGAAATGCTTATCATGGTGATCATATTGAACCCAGTAAAAACTCCACCCCTCTGCACTTCCCATACATGTGTGATTGGGCAAAGGTTTTACAGTCGAGATAGTCTTAGTCTCTGTCAAAGAAACTCCACACGCATGGTGTTGCTTCTGATATGTTTAAGTCCTTTTCATTAAAATTACACGATGAGGGAGTATGATGAAATAATTGCAATTCTAGGAGAGTGGGGGCCTTTTCAAGCACTCATTTACATCCTCCTGAGTCTCAGTGCTATCCCCAGTGGATATACGGCATTATCCATGGTTTTCCTGGCGGACATTCCTCCTCACCACTGCAGGCTTCCATTCTTGAACAGTAGCTATGGGGGACTGGGCTACAATCTGTCCATCCCGACTGAAGAAGTGAAAGGAAAGATCATCCTGAGTCGCTGCAGACGCTACATTGAACAGGGGGACTCTGATGCTGTGTTTGGCAATGATACAGAGGGCTGTCTGGATGGCTGGGTGTTCAGCAAGGAGAGATACGTGTCCACCATTGTAACTGAGGTGAGGCTGTAAGGTTAAATTACCTTTTGGTTCTAATCAGTAAAGACAAAATTAAATGTTTAAATTACCTTAATAATAAATGGCATGACATGTAGTCTTTGTGAAAACAACATTTGATTTACAATAATTCAGTTGATTTAATTTGCAAAATGGATTTAAATTTAAATTAACAATTTTTCCCCCAGTTTGATTATTACATTTTAATCTTTGACCGTTAGATAAATCATATTAAGACGTTAATATTGATGAGACAGAGACCAGCAATCAGAATTAAATCAGTACTTTATCTTTTGCAAAAGAGGAAGTGTGTCACAACCAAATGTCATGAACAGACTCCAAAGAAAAGCTGGGCGCAGCCAGCCTATATGTGAGTATAAAAAACAGGTTTCATGACAGACAAAGGGCGGTATTCTCCCGTCCCATCGCTACAGAAGTTACAGCAGTGATCTCAGAATATGTCCTTAAGAGAAGATCGGTATGCATGACTATCAGTACAAAAACAGGTGGTTTGCCTCAGCAAGAGAGTAGGCCTCCTGTAGGCCTCAGCACACAGGATAAGCAAGCAGATTAAAATACAATAACAATGTCCTCATTACATTACATTATATCCTCTATCATTGACAAAAGTCATTTTCTACAGAGACTGAAACTAAACTCCAGAGACTAGAGAAATAGTAATTTCCTACAGTTATACAATGATAATTGAATTGAAGTAAAAGCCATCTTTTCTGTTGTCTTCATTTGCACATTTGGCATTGAGGTGCGAGTAACTTAACTTTTTGCACAACCGGTTTAAGGTTCACCTCTTAACCTGCAGAAACACATTTTCTATTCTAAGGTTACATTGTGCTGTTGACTTACAGAATACGCTTAAGTAAAAGCCATCTTATTGATGTCTCTTTTCTGTTGTCTTCATTTGCACATTTGGCATTGAGGTAATCCAAAAGTAATCAAGTTACATTACTTGAATATTGTGATACTTGGATAAGGTTACTGAATACAATTTTTAACAGGCAATCAGTAACTGTATCATTTGTACATTTTTAAAGTAACCCTCCCAACCATGCAGGTAAACAGACACAGGTTTATCTCTGTAGGGATCTGCTCCATGTTGTCAGATAATGATAATACATTATGTCCTGACAGTGGCAAAAACAAATGGCCTACTTGCATCTTGCTTGCAGATGCATGGCCCATGGGATTACATTGTATATAACATTGGATTGCGTTTGCTGGATATAGCGTTCTTAATTGCCATTTCTGTAAATTGATAGTTTCACGATATTTGTCCACAGTGGAATCTGGTGTGTGATGACGCTTGGAAAGCTCCCTTTACCGTAACTGTGTTTTTCCTTGGAGTACTGGCAGGATCATTTTGTTCAGGCATCATATCAGACAGGTATGTAACAATTCCAAGAAACAATGCTTCATCCCCTTTGAATCTGTGAATACTCATAAATGCCATTCATTTTTTCCAATCATTTTCACACTTACTTACTCTCAATACCATGTCCTCTTTTTCAAAACTCATCACACAGTGGGTTTTTAAAGAAACACACCTAAGCACATCCGTTAACCTTTGGTACAAATTGCACTACAACTACCAAACAACCAAAACACTTCATACTTCACACAAAAGTGACTTATGCTGCCATAACTACAGTATATGCTCAGCATTAGTTTCAGTTAGATTTACAAATGTAGAATTTCTCTAACAATATCCTCTCTTCAGATAGTATCCAGAAGTACTTAAAAACCATACAAGGTTTAGATATAAACCTTATTAATGTTAGTATGCTTCATTTGAATGTTATAATCCTTTCAAATCCCAGGGGTTTTGACAACCTGTTTAAAGATCTAACAGAATCTACCTATAAGCACTGTAGGGAGAACATCCCCATATACAGTAAGTGAGTCTGCAGTCATTGACTGAGGTAACATTCAGTCTAACTTCTACGATGCTTCAAGAAGAACAACAAATGGTTGTAAACGAATTGCTCTTGAATACGTACTACAGTTATTTGGAGTACTACAGTAAGTTGGATCTACAACCCCAAATCAGAAAAAGTTGGGACGGTATGGAAAATGCAAATGATTTATGAATGTATCTTGACTTGTATTTCATTGCAGACAGTATATGAACACAAGACATGTCATGTTTTTATCTGGTCAACTACATTTGATTTGTAAATATACATCCATTCCTGCCATTCAGGCCTGCAACACATTCCAAAAAAAGTTGGGACTGGGGCAATTTAGGGGTAGTAATGAGGTAGAATAATTAAATAATGATGTGATTTGAAACTAGTGATGTAGTGACGACTTCTCCAGGCACGGAGGCATCTGGGATGGACCATCACAAAGTGGAAACGTGTATTGTGGTCAGACGAATCAGTATTTCAGGTCTTTTTTGGAAGAAATGGATGCCATGTGCTCCAGACCAAAGAAGAAAAGGACCATCCAGACTGTTATCAGCAACAAGTCCAAAAGCCAGGGTCTGTCATGGTATGGGGTTGTGTCAGTGCCCTTGGCAAAGGTAACTTACATTTCTGTGATGGCACCATTAATGCCAAAAGGTACATAGAGATTTTGGAGCAACATATGCTGCCTTCAAGACGACATCCTTTCCAGGGACGCCCATGCATATTTGAACAAGACAATGCAAAACCACAGTCTGCACACATTTCGAAGGCATGGCTGAGGAAGAAGAGTGTGCGGGTGCTGGACTGGCCAGCCTGCAGTCCTGACTTGTAGAGAATGTGTGGCGCATTTTGAAACGCAAAATGCGACAACGAAGACCCAGTACCATTGCATATGTTAAGACTTGTTTGCAGGAAGAATGGGACAAAGTTACACCTGAAACGCTTCATCACTTGGTGTCTTCAGTCCCTAAACATCTTTAGTGTTGTGAAAAGGAATGGCAACATTACAAAGTGGTAAATGCTTTACTGTCCCAACTTTTTTTTAAATATGTTGCAAGAATCGGTGTTTATTTTGAGAAAACAATTAAATTCATGAGGTAAAACATCAAATAATGTGCTGTTGTATTGTTTTCAATGTAATGCAGGCCAAAGAGAATTTACAAATCACTGTTTTCCATTTTAATTTTAATTTACCATACCATCCCAACTTTTTCTGATTTGGGGTTGTATCTGCAAGCAGTCAATGTCTGAAGACCTGCGATTTATTTCTCCTTTGACATTTCTCCTCAGGTATGGCAGGAAGCTCACCTTCTTTTCCAGCAAGGCTTTGCTGACTGTGTTCAGCCTGGTCCTGATCGCCTCCAACAGCTGGGAAATGTTCTGTGTGGTGTACTGTTTTGTGGGAATGATGGACGTTGCCAATTACTGTACTGCCTTCATTCTTGGTTGGTTATACTGTCGTGTCTGTATTGGTCTCATTCATCATGTTTTGCCTTCTGGGAATGCTTGTGAGAAATGTATAGTTAATTAATATGATACAACGTTCTTGAATTCCTGCCTTTATGCCATTTCTCCCACTGTTAGGTGCAGAGCTCCTCAGTAAGTCCGCCCGCATGAGCTTTGGAATTCTGGGAGTCTGTTCATGCTTCGCCATTGGCTACGCCATTCTGCCACTCTTTGCATACTTCATCCGGAGCTGGAGGACCCTGCAGTTGGCACTGTCTCTCCTGGGATTTCTTTATATTCCCCTGTGGTGGTAAGTTTATACACACACACACACACACACACACACACACACACACACACACACACACACACACACACACACTATATGAATGTGCAATATGAAGTACAGTTACTTAAATAATGCTTCCATTATCAACTGTGCTGTTTAAAATTATACTGCTTATGTTGTTGAACTACGCTTCGCATCACACCCATATTACCATCTCTGTGTCATGGCTTTGGACTTGTTGACATCTGGTGGCCGTTTTTGGTCATTGTCAGCATTCGTACAGGTATTTTTCAGTTTTGTGATGACCTCACCTTCTAGTTGTTCACCTCATCTCAGTCTCATGTTCAGTGTCACGTGACGTGATCTAATCATTGTGTATGAGTATTTCAACCAGTTTCCTGTCATGCTCTCTGCTTGGTCTTTGTAGCCCTTGATGCATTTGACCCAAGTCCAGACCGAAGCCTTCTCCCTGTTGTTTTGGAATCTCAGGTTTTTCTGTGACTCTGCCTTTTCCTCTGGTCAAGTCTTTTTGGACTGCCCTTGTTGGACTGGTTCTGAACTGCTTTGTTTTCTGGATTTATGGACCTGAACTGTATTTTTCATCCGTGGAACTGCCTGTTTTCTCTTCTGTTTGAATACTGTTCCTTTCGTTGGATTCTGCCATCTGTGTATTATGTTCGGATACCTGAACCCTGTATCCAATAGTATCCCTTAGTTAATCAAGTGCCCTTGAGAGCCATGTATTCCTTTTTAAAAAGCCTCAGTGAGTTGTGAGGACCTCTCAGCTCTTCATTGCTCTCCTCAGGTATGTACCAGAGTCTCCTCGCTGGCTCATCACACAGGGCCGGTTTCAGGAGGCTGAGGCCATCATTCGAGCTGCAGCCATAAAGAATGGCATCACTCCTCCAGACGACTTCTTTCAGCTGGAGCACAGCGCTGAGGAAAAGGTGATTCCTGAGAATCCGGTAACATAATCAGTTCAATGATATCCCACTAGATGCTGTGGTTTGGATTGCTGTGAGCCAGTGGTGGCCAATATAATATCTCTGTTTTTCATTACTATTTCTACAGACAATTGAGCATGAATCAGGTGGTCAGAATAAGTATACTTGGCTGGATCTCCTGAAAACCAAAAATATAAGGAACATCACAGTTCTGAACATCATCATTTGGTGAATGAACATTTTTAACCAGTTGAGTTTGAATAAATGTTGCTAGCTGTCAATGCATTGGAGCTTCCATCAGATCAGCGATGAATGCTGTGGCGTTCATTACCAATGGAATTAGTTGACCTTCTAGATAGGGGAACTAATTCCATTGACAATTAACTCCATTAAGCTGTGAAACAGTCACGCCACAGCATCAAGAGTGTGATCAGGTGGTCAGAGGTCTGCTAATGTTCAGTCGTAGTATAGTCTTGACAGCCTCAATTGAGGATTGAGTTGCCCTGTGGGTTGTCCTTTGAACCAATCAGAAAGTTTGTGGAGTAGTTAGGGTAGTGACGAGGAAGTGATGCCATTTGAAAAACAGCGAAGTTTATGACAATCACTGAATTTGCAAAGGTTGGGCAAATGGGTCCCCTGTTTATATTTGTTGACATCTGAGCAGAAAAGCACACATGAAGGTTCTGTTACAGAAAAGGACTGACTGGGCTACTTGATGACCCGATAAGACATTCCTCTCCCATGTCCCTGACATTCAAAGGTTCTGTAGGCCTGAATGCCCTACTAGGTTGATGTATTAGGTGATAGAAGCTTGTTGGGGTACATTGTTTGCATTCCCTGAGATAACTGTTGCTGTACCCACTTTGTGGGATGCATCACAGTTAAATGTATGGCATGGCAACAGCAGGTTTGTAGCAAGCAGCTAATATTATTGATGAAATACTATAAGGGGGTTTGCTACCTTCACTGATATAAGGGTCTTGTCTCACCCTTCCATACTGATACAGTACATAAAATGTGAAGAATTATGAGATTTCTTGAGGTTGGTGCTTCGTAAAATACACAGAGAAAATGGTGAACAGTGGAGGTTAATCAGTCATTACAAATGTCATCTTAACTTATCCATTTCTACAGGATATCCATAAACATAGCATACTATGGACTGTCCTTTAACACCTCCAATCTGGACGGAGATCCTTATCTCAACTGCCTCATCGCTGCCAGCACTGAGTTCGTTGCCTACATCTTTGTGTGGTTCACCACCCGCTACGCTCCTCGGCGCTTCACGCTGCCATTCACTCTTCTTCTTGGTGGGGTTTTGCTGCTGCTAATCGAGTTAGTCCCTCAAGGTTTGTACAATGTTGTTAGACTAGAATCTTGTACTTTATGGAACACAGGCCAGAACATTACTGTGCTCTGTTGTGCTAAAATGTAACTGTTAGCCTCTTAAGTAGAACGATCACCTGTTTGTGGGTCCTGGTCCAAATCTCTTTGAGGGATTGTGCTTCTCACCATGCAGGTTGGATTGATGCAAATATGTTAGTGTGACATTGGTTACAATACTGCCTGATGTATAATGTGCGTGATGTACGCAGGTTTTGGCCACTGTTTGAGGTGTTTTTATGCAGATCACTAGTCTTTATTGCATCCTCACATTCATTTTGATGGTATATGGTCATGTGATAGATAGATAGATAGATAGATAGATAAATAGACAAATAAACACATCTGTCATCCCCCCTAGATACCTAGGCTATTAACTATGTCGTTTTTTATCTGGCTCTGAAACCCCACCCAAAAAGTAAAAACATCTGTGCCAAATATATCATAAAAATTCATCAGTTAACAAGCTAGCTAGCTTTTTATCAATGCCAACATTGCTGTTGTTGGTGTTCTCAAGGCCAGTCTGTTGGCTTTTGCCTAGCCAAACAAAAACCCCTTACTGCTGCCTTAAGGAAGGGATATGTTACTGGTGAAACGTGCAGCTTTTCTGGCAGGTTTGGATGCCAGTGCAGGCCTGTGTTTCACATGGCAGGTCCCCTGTACTGTAGGTCCATAACCATGATGGGACTTTATCATCCTGGACTCAATTTTCTTCCTCTACCACAGAGCTCAATGCCTTGACTGTCGCCTTGGCGATGACAGGAAAACTGGTTGTGACCGGGGCCTTTTCTTTTGTCTATTTCTACTCCACGGAGCTCTTCCCCACTGTGGTTCGGAACATGGGATTGGGTGTCACCTCCATGGCCGCCAGAATTGGCAGCACACTTTCCCCATACATAGCCTACATTGGTGGGTATTTGTGTCAAATGTGTCATTTCAGTCTTTTACATATACTTTCCCCTTAAATATTGTATTTCTTTTTTTTCCCCCAAGGGACATATAACAGTGTGCTGCCCTATATTCTAATGGGTGCCATCTCCATCATCTCTGGTGTCTTAAGCCTGCTCTTACCAGAAACAAAAGGCGAAGAACTCCCAGAACTCATCAGCCAAGTGAAACCTCTCCAATGGTGGGTAATAATGGTGAATTTATGTCCGTAGTCCTTTCATTTATCAATGAAATATTTTTATAACAAAGTTTGTTTTTCCTATTTTACAGGCTTTGCAGGAAAAAGAAGTCAGTGGATAAAAACAACCAAGATGGAAGTTTGAGGAGTGAGGTGGAGTTGACCCTTCATCAGAGAGGACTTCAAACAACTATCAACACATTTTGACAGGATTTTCTACTTTATACATGAAGTATTTTGCATTTAAGGACTTCGTATTCTTTTTTTAAGTTGACGTTTAGATTGGAGTTTTTGTCATTTCCCTTGTAATTTTACTGACATGTATGGTTTGAACTTTTTATAAATGTTTCCATTGATTAGAGTTTTTCCCATTATTTTCACACTTCTCAATACCATGTCCACTTTTTCAAAACTCTTCACACAGTAGGCTTGGGTGCAAAATGCTGACTCATGCTGCCATAACTATAGCATATGCTCTCTCCCATGAAACTACTTTATCACTCAATGTACAATGAACTAAAAAACACAGATAACTTAAAGCATTGCAAAATGAATATATTATGTGTTGCTGTATCCTCTATTTTTGCACAGTTAAGTGTTGCTATTGTTGAAATAAGTGTTGAAATATGAAATTTAGCTATATGCCTTGAGGCAGCTCCATGCTAGTTTTTCTGTGGTATACTATAGTACAAAAAAGTGTGCAGACAATTTTCTTTCCCAGTACAGTAAGTGAAACAACAACACACTAGAAGTGTCCTGCAGCCCTAATGCTGATCCGTGGTGTCCTCTGAATTTAGTGTGAATGTTTTATAAACTTTTGAACAAATTTACAGTACAACAACATTCTCCTTTACCTTGAATCTTTAGAAAATAATCTTGAGCACATCTTATCCACCCCATATTCCACAAATATTTCAAGGTAAGCAGTTACAGTATCATGACACAATTCCTTTCATTGATAGCCCATGATTTACATATACAGCAATAACAGTGGGAAAATGTCTTCAGTGACAACTACATTTAAATCTTTCCTTCATACATGCACATTTCAATGCAAATACTGTATTACCACTTTTGTATTACTGCAAACAAACAAAACAAAGCAGAAAACTGAAACATTTTCCACAGAAAGCAGAATAATCTGTCTTATTTCAAGTGTATAGTTTAATTTGTCTGTCTAAATACAGCATCTTTCCATCGACAGCAATCTAAATTTTGAAAGTTAACTGTATCCAAATGTCTGCAAATAATTCTGTAGTTACACAAAGTTTTGCTAGTGGTTAACATTGACTGAGACAGGTATCCATGAATTTCGGAAGAAGTGATCATTGAATGCATTTTGTATCTAAGTAATGCAAAAGCATCCACAATTTAGTTCACGTAGTCTACTCATATAGTGAATGTGTTAAGTGTTTTGAAAAAGTGTACATGGTATTGAGACCAGTGTGAAAATGATTGGAAAAAACTACAAGAAATCATCTTTTTATTGTGTGTATGCACATTTTTCACTTGACCATTATAAAGTAAACATGAGGAATGCTAGCATTTTAGCTAAATTACATCATACTGAGCTGCTAAATGAATCAGTGTGTGATGTACACACAAGATAATTACCATACAGGGATGTCTTTTCATTTTGAAGTTTGTTAATTTGTCAGTTTGGGGAACCATGTTGGAATTCCAACTGGTGATTACAGCATCCAGGAATATGTACTGTCTAGTGTCTACATAGTTGCCAGAATGTAGGGCCAGCAAAAAGTACCCTACTGGAGCTGTAGCTGCACTTCATCATACATACAAAATAAAATAACTTTGTAATGTGTCTGCTGCCATGAGGACAAATCTTTCCGAGGGGGTCCAACTAGCGCCTCTGCTGGAGACACCAGGAAAGACACTCTAAGGAGAAGTTTCTCTGGGTCACTTTCAGAATGTCTCTCAGTCCCAGAGGAAATGACTCTACCTGAGGTTACCGAATTTTAGCCCTACAACATTTCATGTTAGTCCTTTAAAATAATAACCACACTTACAGCAACGTTTTGTCAGCTTTGTCATTGACCGGGTCATTACGGTTGTTTGAAATGGATTCACAGGTCAGGTTGTGTCTTCTGCTTTACTTTTGTCTTGCTAAAGAGTCTTGTGTTCTTTGCTAAATGTACAGATATAAATGTGTTGGAAACTCTTAACAGAATGAGAAAATATCCTTAGCTCCCTGGAACACTTGGTCCATGTGCAATGTATTTATAGCCCGTCCCGGAGTGGCTATAAATACAGCTGTGTGTTGCCGCACTGTACTACAACGGCTGAAGTTTGAAATGGGATTGTGTTCCTTGTTGTCAAAGACCACCAGTATGTCGGAGTTTTTTAAAGTCGTTTTTGTAGGTTTTTTTATCTGATGAAATCATGAGGGACTATGAAGAAATCATTGCATTTCTAGGAGAATGGGGACCTTTTCAGAAACTTATTTATGCTCTTCTCAGTCTCAGTGCTATTCCCAATGGATATGTGGGAATGGCAATGGTTTTCCTGGCGGACATTCCTCCTCACCACTGCAGGCTTCCATTCCTGAACAGTAGCTATGGAGGACTGGGCTACAATCTGTCCATCCCGACTGAGGAAGTGAAAGGAGAGATCATCCTGAGTCGCTGCAGACGCTACACTGAACAGGGGGACTCTGATGCTGTCTTTAGGAATGACACAGAGGGCTGTCTGGATGGCTGGGTGTTCAGCAATGAGAGATACGTGTCCACCATTGTAACTGAGGTGAGGCTGCAAGGTTAAATTACCTTTTGGTTCTAATCAATCTAACTGGGATGATCGTGTGTGGATAAAACACAAGCCCCTGACCGAAATATGGTCGTGGCAGTTTAATTGAAGTTTCAGCGTAAAGTGTGAGTAACTATCTGTTTATTAACAAAGCAAGTTTGGCTACATGTAAGTTAATAATGCACCGTTACCGCAACTATCACTACAACATTCAAACAGCATATTTAAACTGGATGGCTGGGTGTTCAGCAAGGAGAGATACGTGTCCACCATTGTAACTGAGGTGAGGCTGCAAGTGTGTTACCATCTAGGCCTTACATTGCCTTCTGGTGTAAATCATGAGAAAAACAGGCAGCTGATATTGACACTAATTAAACGATGAACGGTATCATGAACTTGTATGTAACTTGTGATAGCAAAATGTGGGTTATAATCATTGTAATAGTAATGACATGATAACAAGATTAATTAAATAGAAAAGTAACATAATAATACCCATAATATTAACAGATATAATATTGACCAGTTCACCTATACAAGAGGTACTCACACAATATTTGTCTTTGTCAAATGATCATTTTCTAATGTCCATAGTGGAATCTGGTGTGTGATGACGCTTGGAAAGCTCCCTTTACCCTAACTGTGTTTTTCCTTGGAGTACTGGCAGGATCATTTTGTTCAGGCATCATATCAGACAGGTATGTAACAAACATAAGGAAGATCTTACATGGGCATGACAAAGAACTGCAGCAAAACATATTGAAAGATAAAAATGATATACAATTTATAGCCCTTGCCTATGAAAACAGACAGACATGAGTTTACTTCTGTCCACATGTAATATGCAACATGGCCTGGCAAGTAAATATATGGATATACATGTTCTAAAAACTCTGGCTAGAGTGGCTGATATTTATCCTGAAGCGTAATGCTTCCTCCTCAGGTATGGCAGGAAGCTCACCTTCTTCATCGCCATGGTGATGCAGACTGTCTTTAGTGTGGTCCAGGCCACCTCCAACAGCTACCAAATGTTCTGTGTGCTTTACTTTGTGGCCGGGATGGCGTATGTTTCCAATTACTGTGCAGCATTTGTGCTTGGTGAGTTCAATTGTCATGTTTCTTGATGTTTTGGTGTCAAATGCATCCCGTTTTCCCCTCTAAGAATGCCTACGTATGACTGTTAGGCTATGTCCAGACTGCAGGCAAAAGTGACCCAAATCAGATTTCTTTTGCTCATATATGATTCAGATCTGTTTTTTCATAACAGTCTGAACAGCACATAACACATGGATCTGACCTTTTCAATTCTAGCCACTTCCATATGTGGTCCTTAGTCAGATACAGGATTTTTCGGAAAGCGACCTCAGTCTGAACAGTCATATCAGAATCCATGAACCTTAACCCAGTCACTCTGTGAATACAAACATGGAGGACAGCTGCAATGGAGGTAGTCTAAACACATCTCTGTTCAGAAATAACAACCACTGCTCCACAAAAAAAACATAATTAAAAATGTGTCTCTTTCTCCTCATCCTCGTTATCATCTGCTCACAAATTTGTTGGCTTCCACAGCACATCATGTTAAAAATGAAACTGTAAATGTTTCTGTTTTTTTGCACCTGGTCAGTTCAGGACTGTGACCATTTCATACTAGAATCTGATATAGGCCACATTTAGAAAATAATGTAAACAGCCAAACAAAACAACTTAAGCTTGCAGTGTGAATGAAGCTTTATAAAGACATCTGATGGGGATATGGGACATGTTATCACTGCATCAAATCGAGCTCAATTGAATTCTAAATATTTTGTCATTAGGTTCAGAGCTCCTCAGTAAGTCCGCCCGCATGAGCTTTGGAATTCTGGGAATCTGTTCCTGCTTCGCCATTGGCTACGCCATTCTGCCACTCTTTGCATACTTCATCCGGAGCTGGAGGACCCTGCAGTTAGCACTGTCTCTCCTGGGATTTCTTTATATTCCCCTGTGGTGGTAAGTTATACACACACACACACCCACACACACACACACACACACACACACACACACACACACACACACACACACACACACACACACACTCACACTCACACACACTCACACACACACACACACACACACACACACACACACACACACACACACACACACACACACACACACACACACCATATGTTGTGTAATCAATCATGCTACTGTGAAAGTACTTTATGTGAGATAATGTGTTTTTTAATGAATATTTTCGGATTACAACTACAGACACATCATCAATGGCTCCCTCTGAGCCTGTAGCTGGTGCTTCTCTTCCCAGATTACCAGTGACCGTTGTATTGGCAATGAAAAAAAGCCATGGTAAATCGTACGGGTATAATAAACTATTCTCTTTTGATAAAGTAGTCAAATACATGCTTGCGCAATACAAATGAATATCACATCAAAGTAATTTAAATAAATGCACTGCGATAAGTTCAATGATACCCAAGCATGCTGTGGCTCTCCTCAGGTATGTACCAGAGTCTCCTCGCTGGCTCATCACACAGGGCCGGTTTCTGGAGGCTGAGGCCATCATTCGAGCTGCAGCCATAAAGAATGGCATCACTCCTCCAGACGACATCTTTCAGCTGGAGCACAGCGCTGAGGAAAAGGTGATTCCTGAGAATCCAGTAACATTATAAATCCAATTCCTCTTGGCTACATATGGTAGATAAGGAGGTAGGATAAGTGTTAACTGGGGGAGATTTAGTTAATGTGTTTTGTTTATGCTACAATAAATGGACATTTAGAAACTTGAATTTTAAAACTGAGAGACAAGTGCAACAATCTGATACCTGCGTCATCAACTGTGCGTCATTTCTTTTCAGGCAACTGAGAATGACACAGGTGGTCAGAATAAGTACACATGGTTGGACCTCCTAAAAACAGAAAATATACGGAACATCACAATTCTGAACATCATTATTTGGTGAATGAACATTTGAACCACTTGAGTTCCACGTTCTCTTGCACATTCATGTATAAACAGCCACTGAAATAATCATTTCAGGTACTAGATGAATGACCAGGTCTGTACTCTACACAGGATCACACTAACCATGACTTATTATGGATTGTCCTTTAACACCCCCAATCTGGACGGAGATCCTTACCTGTATTGCCTTTTTGCTGCCTGCACTGAGTTCGTTGCCTACATCTTCATCTGGTTCACCACCCGCTACGCTCCTCGGCGCTTCACGCTGCCATTCACTCTTCTTCTTGGAGGGACCGTGTTGTTGCTCATCACGTTTGTTCCGGAAGGTTTGTGGTACATTTGTCAACCTGGAATCTTGGCCTTGACATTATTATGTGTATGTGTGTGTGTGTTTGTGTGTGTGTGTGTGTATGTGTGTGTCTTATATCCATATATTTGAGAATCGTACAGCCATTACCATATCTACTTTACATAGACATCGACTATGAATCGCATTAGATATAAACTCACTGATATTACACTGATTGTTACTATAGCACAATGCACATTTAACTACTACTCTGAGTTGTCATGACTCTCACCGTTGGCTCCATTTTCTTCTGTACCTCAGAGCTCAATGCCTTGACTGTCGCCCTGGCGATGACAGGAAAACTGGTTGTAACTGGGGCCTATGCTTTTGTCTATTTCTACACCATGGAGCTCTTCCCCACTGTCGTGCGGAACATGGGACTGGGTGTCACCTCAATGGCTGCCCGGATTGGCAGCACAGTCTCCCCATATTTAGCTTATATTGGTAGGTAAAAGTGTGTTCAGAAAATGATATTCAATATTCAATTACACTTTTAATTTGCATTTCTAACTGAATTATTATTTAATTTATATTGTTTTCGGATTAAAATTGTGTGATTTATTTTTTATTCATAATAAAATAAAA
This sequence comes from Clupea harengus, assembly GCF_900700415.2. Lineage (NCBI taxonomy): Eukaryota > Metazoa > Chordata > Actinopteri > Clupeiformes > Clupeidae > Clupea > Clupea harengus. Next base: position 24,386,396 of record NC_045171.1, on the reverse strand, counting down.
AGAATTTAATTCATATTATATTATGTTCAACTGAATTATTTTTTGTTTTATTTTGAAGGGACATATCATAAAACAGCACCCTATATTCTAATGGGTAGCATCTCCTTAGTATCTGGTGTGTTAAGTCTGTTGTTACCAGAAACTAAAGACGAGGAACTTCCAGAACTACTCAGCCAAGTTAAACCACCCAGATGGTAGGTAACTGAACTACATGTTGCTTTGCTCATTTCATTTTTCAGTCACGCCATTTTAATTTGAACTCTTACTCTTAAAACCCTTTCCTGTTTGACAGCTTTTGCCAGAAGGAAAGAAGAAGCCAGCAGATAAGAACAGCTGACACGCAAATGCACATATGAGGAATGGAATAGATATGGCACTTGACTTAATGCTGAATCAAAGAATTTTGACCTTTAATTTTCTTCTTACTATTAAACATCTGTGGATGCAAGCCTTAGAGATATTTTCTCCACACTAAGAAATACTCTTGACTCAGCTTGTTGCTGGAAGGACTCAGGACTCCGGAGCTGCATATAAGTATATTTATTAGACAAACAACAATTGCAATCGGGCTCACTCCCAGCACAAGGCTGAAAGTGAAGCAATGATAAACACATCGCACAAGGTTTATATAGACAGAAGTTTAGCGTTCAGCAGAGAAAACCACGTGGTGGATTTCTGACGTCCGAGGCACGGATGGAAGTTTTGCACAAGGTCGGAAGAAGCACAGTTCCCTTCTTATCACTTCTGGTCTAAACATGCTCTTGTACATATGCAGACTAAGTGGCACCTAATAGTCTAAGTTACACACACGCAGAAACACAGAAAAGCCATGTTCCTTCCTTCATGATTCATATAAGGTAATTAATAATACAAGGCACTTGATTATTATATTGTTAAGTCATTAACAGTGTTTAGAAATGATCTCCATCACAAGGTTTCTTCAGTGTTCTTATCATATAAAGTCTCAGGGTACAGACACATCAGATGCAAATATTGTTTGGGTTTTCCAGTCTCCTAGCAACAGAAAAAAAACGGATGGACAGCTACCTTGTGTGCAGAAATATGTTAAGATAACATCCTGATGACCACATGTATATGCAGCTGACCTGATCTCAATATACGTCTCAGGATTAAGTGTACATTTAACAGTCTGCTTACAAAGTAATCCTCCTTTATGAAAGAAAAAAACTAAGATCGAAAATCTCAACCTAACACTTTTATAACCTTTTGGAGTTCGAGTGGAGTTATTCATACTCAGAGTAAAGAAGAAACTGAAGGATCTTTTCAAAACAATATGCAGACTAATCATCAAAGCTAGCCATATCTGGGTACGGAGCAGAAGAGAGAGAGAAAAAAAAGCCATATGAAATCAAACAAAAACACCCATTAAGCCAAACAGTGTAGGACCTACAGCAGCAGACCAGGGCAGTGAGGTTTGCTGCTCTGCTCACTTTACTGGTTACTAGTCATCAGTCATCATTTTGTATGGCTATGATTGGTGTGTCTTCATCCCGAGGTTGGGCTGAAGGTTTTTTGGCCCAATGTCCAAGTGGCTATGTTGTTATATTTGTTGAAGTAATGTGTAAGTTAGTTTCTGTTCCCAAACCACCTCCATGCTGTATGACTGTGACCAGTTGCTTATGACTATACTACATGAGCTGAGTTGGGTGCAGGCTATTGCGTGAGTTTTAATAAGTTAAATGTCACATATTTTCAAACCAACATTAAATGGTGGTCCAATAAACACTTCAACTTATAAAACAACAATAAACACTTCAACTTATAAAACAACAATTAGAATTATCTGGCTAACATTGAATGTGTTAGTGTACAGGTTTATAAATATATATTAATGTTTTAATTTGTATTTCCTAGTGAAACTTAATTCTTGCTCATTCTGTCTTGAGTTTTATGCAGCTAGTATTGATGTCTTTATATAGTTCAGGAGAATGTCATTTACGTGAACCTTTTAGCAATGAGAACACCTAAGCCCTGTTAAACACTATTATGGTAAACTCACAACAAACTTAGAGCTTTCTCCAAGTTGAATCACACCCAGGCCACGGGTACCATTAAGTTTGGTTAATTAAAGCTATGCAGATGCTGGATCAAAGTCTTTCCAGTAACAGGGTAAGAAGCCGTGATAGAAAAACAGCCCTACATCACCTTGTAAACCCCAAACCCAAAAGAAAAACACATTTCCTTTAACATCTGCGGTATAATTGGATATCTTTCACACATAATGCCGACCTCCTCAACTAGGGGTGGATTTCTAGAAAGCATCGTTGACTGACCACCATCGCAATCTTGGTTGTTAAAACCACGGTTCAACATTAGGTGTTTCTCGAAAGCTATTAGTTCCAACGATCAATCGCAAATGTAAAGGACAATTCTCCCAAACCAATGGCGGGATAGGTGTCCGAAGTTTCAGCGTGTTTGTCTCTCTGCCCCTTGCTGAAAAATGATATGTATTAGAGCACGCTTCTTGGTACAACCATAATTGATCTCACTCCATTTAAATTAGTCTGACTCGAATCAATTAGGAACTCAGCCTTAGCACCTGGCTTTTAATGTATATTGCTACCCGTTAGGTAGGCTGACCTAAGGTCATTTCTTTGGATACGATACCTACAATGTATTTTGATGAATACCCCTAGTGATGGCGAAATGAAGCTTCATGAACCTTCGAAGCTTTCCAGCCAAACGTGTTGAAAAAAGGTTCACTACTCGAAGCATCGTTCGCTCTCTAGTGACACCTGCTGGTCAATAAAAATAAGGTGTAGGAAAGATTTTCTCGGGACAGTGAATTTGTTCAATTTGTTGTGGTGCACAAAGCCTGCTAAAATAACATGTACACAAACTTATGGTGAAAAAAACGTACGTTCAAATTTCGTTGTATGCGAATACAATGACAATAAAGGCTTTATTATTCTATTCTTTCTTCTACTAATTGTTTGACTTAAAGATGTATGGATTGTATGGTGGCACAATGGTTAGTGACGGCGCCTCAAGCGCGGAACACTCAGGTTTGATGCCCAGTCATAGCGTATTTTAATCCGATGGTTTGATTATAAACGCCTGTTAATTATCTTTACTCTCTGTATGTTGTTGGAACAGAGGTTAGTTAAAGTGCTTTTGGAATACTGGTCAGTACTTTTGTAAAACGAGTGCTTCAACATGGAGAAGGTGTTATTATTGTAACTCAGTTTCTTGTCACAGATCATACAATTCACCTACGAATACAAAAGATACTCATTAAACTAAAGGTCCGTGACAACATGAAATAACACAATAATAGGCTAATGTCAGGGAAGTCATACAAGCTACAAACAGACCTTATTAGGAGAAATCAAATCAAAGTGTTCCCACACGGGAACACACACTGTCTTCAACCACTGACAACAACCACGAATACGAGATGGGAATTGGGACATCTTATAAAGTCGAAGCGTCCCGCTAAAAGTGAACGAACGAACCACTTCGTGAAGCACTTCACTCAAATGAGGCTTCGGACGTCACCAGTGACGTCATTTCGGCAAAACGATACAAGCCTCGATACGCGCTCCGTCTGGAAGTGCTTCACTTTCGTGACACACGCTCCGAAGCCTCGGGTTCATTTGTAACATCACTAAATACCCCCCTTACTTTTTAATAACCGGTTTCTTCTAGGAATAGTGTCGCACAGGATTTTGCCACAGCCGATTTAGTGACTTGGCATATTCCACGGACACAACCTGTTTTTCTAGTTCTGGAGACTACCTCAAAGGCTACAGTGCTGTAACCGGGCGCCAAGCTGCTGTGCGATCCGTATGAACATACCAGTCAAATCATGCCTCCAATCCAGAGGCGGTGCGTTCCATTGGGCAAGAGCGGGCAGTTGATATGGGACCAGGCCACCAGGGGGCCTCGTCGTACCTCCAATTTTTTTATTTTTTTTTTTAAGAATGAAAATAAATCATTTGTCACTGCAAACGAATGACAATTCATAATAAGCATGACAACACGATTATTTTATTTTATGTATCAGGTTAAAATGTATCTTAAATCCATCATGGAACAAATTATTCCAGGTCATGTGACGTTTCTGTCACGGAAAATGTGTCGTGTGGTGGAGTGTTTGATCGCAAAGTTAAGCATGAAACAATTTCTCTCTCACACACACACACACACACACACACACGTCTTCCTTTCGCACACACTCACTTACTCACTCTCTTTCTCTCTCTCTCTCTCACACACAGTCACACTCACACAGTCACACTCACACACACACACATAGTCAAAAGAGGTGTTAAAGTCTGCCGTTTTGCTGTAAAGTTAAATCATTATGAAGTTTTATGAAAGATTTTGGAAGATGTTTGACAGTAGCCTTCAAGTGTTGAACCAAGTGCCATCCACTCCGTTATCGCTGGGCTCCAAACTCAACATCCTGAGGCCTTCATTGCAATTTCGGGAGACTTTAATCATGTCACACTGGACTCAACTCTGCCTGTTTTTCATCCGTTTGTGTCTTGCCCAACAAGAAAGAACAGGACAATTGATCTCATGTATGCTAACGTGAGGGATGCTTACAAAGCCACACCACTTTTCCTTCCTTGGGGAAATCTGATCACAATCTGGTTTTCTTACAACCTGAATATATGCCAAAAGTGCGCAGACAACCAAACACCTGCTTCTTCTCAAACAACAAGCCTTGGATAACTAGCAATATCAAAGATCTCCTAAATAAGAAAAGGAGGGCATTTAAAGAGGGGCACCAGGCAGAGTTGAAGCGTGTGCAGGGAGAACTGAAGATCAGGCTGGAGCACAAGCTGCAGGAGAACAACATGAGGGAGGTCTGGGATGGTATGAGAACCATCACAGACTGCAACAAGAGCAGCAGCACTGTTGAACGGGATGTGGTGAGAGCAAACCAGTTCAACCACTTCTACAACATATTTGATGACCCTGCTCCTGTTGTCAATGCCTGTCCAACACCCATTCCCGTACCTCCCCCACCAGCTGCTGTTACCTGCTCACTGCATGCCATTTCCCTCGGGATAAATAAAGCATCCATCTATCTATCTATCTATCTTTCTATCTATCGATATTGTAGGTTAAGGTTAACATTGCCATCTTTAAATGGATGAAAATGAATACAGTTGAAAACATTCATTATAAGTATAAAGAAGTAATCAAATGTAACAATTTACATTATTTTGATAAAGTAATCAAAAGGTTACACTACTATTACACTGCACTCAAAACCTCATAGTTTGTTGTTAAAGTCATCTATTCACAATAAATGTCAGTTTCACATAGCATGGCTCATGAAGTGTGTGTGTGTGTGTGTGTGTGTGTCTGGGTGGGTGTGGGGTTGGAGGGAATTGGTTCCTTGGTGGGGTGGATTTTGGAGGGGGGGGGTTGTTCTATGCCCAGAGCCTCCAATTTGCTAAAACCGCCCCTGCTCCAATCACACATACTTCCTGTATTTCAGGTACTTTAGCCATTCATAATGAAACACAAAAGCCTGAGCTAGTTTGAACAGGTTGCACACCAGCTGTAGTTCCCATCAGCATACTTTGTATCCCCAGACACTATGAGGGATTTTGATCAAATCACTGCATTTCTAGGTGAGTGGGGGCCTTATCAAAAACTGATCTTCATTCTCCTGAGCCTCAGTAGCATTCCCAATGGATATGTGGGAATGACAATGGTTTTCCTGGCGGACATTCCTCCTCACCACTGCAGGCTTCCATTCCTGAACAGTAGCTATGGAGGACTGGGCTACAATTTGTCCATCCCGACTGAGGAAGTAAAAGGGAAGATCATCCTGAGTCGCTGCAGACGCTACACTGAACAGGGGGACTCTGATGCTGTTTTTAGGAATGACACAGAGGGCTGTCTGGATGGCTGGGTGTTCAGCAAGGAGAGATACGTGTCCACCATTGTAACTGAGGTGAGGCTGTAAGTGTGTTACCAGCCCATTCATCTCAAATTAAAGCAACATTATGCAAAACAATTTGCAGGTAGCTTAGTCAAATTCATTTTAATTATAAATATCCTCAAATTGATTGATTTTAATGGTATGATGTTATGTGAGGAAGAGGTAAACTTATCTGTCGTTCCCACTTGCTGCCCAGGCTCTTGACTATGTAGAGTTGTGATCGGAGTTCTGCAACAATATAAGAACAGCTTTTAAAGCATTATGTTGCCAAATCTATCGCAAAAACACATCAATTAGCGAGTTAGCTATTGATATTAGATAATCCAGTTGGACAGGTATCCTAGCTTATTTGAGTATTTGTATTGCGCAGAAACTCCATTCAACTATGCCTCTTTTTTCAGTGGGCGTAGAATTAATGTTACAGGCGTAATCTACAGGGCAAATACCCAACGCTAGCCAGAAGTTGTCATTGAGTAGGCTACTGTATCATCATAAGTCAAAAAACACAATGCTTGTACGTCACTCTCTCAGCATTATCTACTACACATCTGTTCAAGACACGATTAACATTTTCAGTCACTGCGTGGAAACAGGTGTATACGGGAGTTTTAGGACAAAGTAAATGCCCGTCAAAGCCTGCTTTTTGGCGGACGTAGTTATTTTTCAGGAACCGTCGGCACACTGACATTCTAAAAAGGGTGTTCAGAAGACGTCGCAAACACAAGTTCTTTCCAAGTTTATGCATGATGTGATAGGCTAGTGCGAAGTGAACAGAATGGTGTAGGTTAATGTGCGTTTTAGTTTACATGACAATAACATAGTTTCACTCCAGCATTTTTTCTGTTGCTTAGATTAGGTGGATTTCAGTTGTTATTTTCGCTATTGAGACGAATGGCGGTGAACCAATGCTTGGCCATATGATGAATGAAATAATCAATATACCTTCGTGTTTAAACTGCGTTGAGATACCAATGATTGCAATCATGTGGTGGCTTCGTTGTAGGCTACTGCTCATTGTGAGAGATGGGGCATAAAACGCGAACATGAAGAAGTAGGCTGACTTTTATGCAACTTCATTATTGCTTCATGTAAATGCAAAACCAAATGTCAAGTGTCAATACAAACATGTATCAAACGATGTAACGTACAAATTTGATCGCTGTAATTTTCACTCAGCCTGAATGTAGACCTAATTATGTATAGCTTAGGACTATACGTTGATAACTATACAAACGTGTTTGGTGATTCATGCATGTTTAGTTGCCTACAATATATTTAACAGTATACCGGTAATAAACTTAGCCCAATATGTAATGGTGTAGAGTATAATTAAACTATAGCCTCCTTTATTTAAATGCAGTGTCCCACAACGAAATTAATATTGACTGTTTGAATCGCGCATACAAAAACACATAGCCTTATAATAAATACGGTCTAAATCAAAGACCTCCTAAATACAATCACGGGTCAACTAGGCTACATATTCTGATGGATATGCAATTGTCATTAACTTGGGGTGAAACATCCATAAAACTGCCTTAAAATTCAAGCAGTTAGCATTTCATCGGATCTGTGATCCTTCAATGAGTTTAGTATGATATGCTGCCAGGTTGTCCTAACATGAACACTTGAACAGTTGATGCAAAAACGATCACCTTCAAGTCACCTCCTCATATAATATAAGGGCACGGTGGCTCAGTTGCTTGCACTGCTTGCACTGCTGCCTCACAGCAAGAAGGTCATCGGTTCGATTCCCGCATGGGGCGCTGTTGGCTCTGGGGGGCAGGTCCTCCCCAGAGTGCACAGTGCTCAGGTGGGCTATCTCCCGGGCCTTTCTGTGTGGAGTTTGCATGTTCTCCTCGTGTTCACAAGGGGTTTCCTCCACTAAGAACCCCAACAGTAAAAACATGCAAAATAACAGAACACATGTCCAAAAATGATGGATGATGCAAAAACGATCACCTTCAAGTCACCTCCTCATATGGAGACATAACCTAAAGCGGCAGTGCACCATTAATCAGTATTATCTTTTCAACTGAGTATGAACAAAAAAGTCAATGCGTTGTACTCAGTGAAGATGATTTTAAATGAAAGATGATTTAGACATAATATGCATTGATGATAAGGTGACTAATAAAGTCAATGATATTCCCTCTGAGGGTCCAGGGTCGCGGGCTTATGTCCATGTGCGCAATCACACCACTGCTGAAACAAATCACTGAGCGATTAAACCATGTTAAATAATCGTGATGTCAATATTGACCAAAATAATCATGATTATTTCAATTCAATTTGTATAGTATTTATATAGTGCCAAAACAATAAAATTGTCTCTAGGCGATTTACAGAGTCCAGGGCCTGAACCCCCCTACAAAGGTGACAGGGGCAAGGGAAAAAAGCTTCTTACAGGAAGAAACCTTGAGTAGAACCTCGGCTCATATGCTTCTGCTTGGATCCGGCCGGGTAGAGAAGTACAGATAGAAAGGGAAGGGAGGGGAGAGAGTCAGGAACATGGCAGATTAATTCATACATGAATTAATACATTCAACTGACTGGCGACAGCCGCAATATGTGCTGCAAGCTGTACCCAGGATCCGTTAAAGCCCTCCTACACAGTACAGCATGCGCTGTCTGTAGCCCATTGTGAATTTTATACAGTATATGTTTAGTTTTGATGAGTTATGTTTAGTTATGTTGGCTGACATGGTGCATGGTCATTTTAGTTATACAGGATAGCAGGGGTGGCAGGATACGACAGCAGCAACACTCCCTGCATGCTGTACCCAGGATCGGTAAAGGCCCTCCTACACAGTACAAACTAAACACAGTTTAGTTTTTGAGTAATTTGTTTAAGATTAGTCTGGCCATTTTCCATGGGGGCGAGTCTTTTCTGTTTTCTTATTCTCTTTTTTAGTGGTGAAACAGTGTCAATTGGCAGCACGCTTGTGACACTATCTGTTAGTAGGTCGATATGAAGTGGAGATGTGCTTGTGTCACCTTCAGTGCCTGGAGTAAGAGCTGAGGCGATTGCGGCTGGTATGATTTTTGCCATAATCGAGCAGCCCTACGTCTTGGTATATCATAGAAACTTCTAAAGACAAAATGATGTTAAGAACAAATATTGACAAATATTTCAGATTGAAAAGGTGAGAGAGCAAGAGAGATTGCATCAATGGACCATCTCAACTATCAGGAGTGTTTCTTAACCCTTTCCCAAATGACAATGCATAGTTAAAGTTAGAGAGCTCATTTTCTATCAGTGCCATCTTTATTAATGCTGTAGGCAAGTCTGTAGCTAGCAAGTATATTTATACAAAACCTTCATAGTTCCTTTTTAATGTGACACTGACTGTTCTTCTCCTACTTTCAACAGTGGGATCTGGTGTGTGACCATGAATGGAAAACTCCTTTCTCAGTCACTGTATTCTTCTTTGGGGTATTGGTAGGATCGCTTCTGTCAGGAATGATATCGGACCGGTGAAAAAAGTTTAGAATTTTTGCAAAAATTGAGTGGAGGTTTGGAAAAATGTTAAAACCACTTCACATATTGTAATAATTATACACTTAAAAGTAATATAATGATTATATTCAGATATCTTTGTGATGTGTAATGTATACTGACCCATTGCTCATTTGTACCCTTCTTTTCTGTAGGTATGGAAGAAAGTTGGTCTTCTTTGCCACAATGGCAGTGCAAACTGTGTTTAGTTTAATTCAGGCAGCCTCCAACAGCTGGGAAATGTTCTGTGTGTTATACTTCATTGTTGGATTGGGACAAATAGCAAATTATTGTGCAGCTTTTATTCTTGGTGAGTTTGCTGTTTTCATTTGGATTTAATTGTCTGTTAGGTGAAAATTCACTGAAGTTACCTCAGGACTCCGGACTTGCATATATTTATTAAACAACAGCAAGTTCGTTGGGCATACCCACGTCCCGGCAGGTCAGAGAGAGGCACGGGCTCTCTCTCAGAGAAAGAGGAAGCCCGGGCTCACTCCCAGACTGCAGCAGACGAGAGAGAAGCAATATTAAAAATCGCCAAAACAATTTGTCAGCAGGGATAACCACGTGGTGGGTCTGTGACGTCCGAAGTAATCTTACTATGCTTCCTGCCATGCAATGAAAGAGCACCCTTCTTATCACCTCTGACCCAAACATGCTCTTGCACATATGCAGACTAAGTGGCACCTAATAATCTAACAAAGAAAAGCCATGTTCCTGCTTACATAAGCACATGATTCATACAAGGTAATTATTAATACAAGCACTTGATTAAGGCATTAACAGTGTTTCGAAATGATCTCTGTCATTGTGATTGCTAGGTGTCATTGTGATTGCATTGCCTGGTATTGCTGTAGGCTTGCTCACTACCTCACCACTTCAGCTCTCTGGAAATTATTGTCCTGTTTCCAGGCCACAAAACAGTAATGTTGTGAGCTGGCAGCAGCAGACTATATTTTAACACCCACATAATTAAATTAACTTTACTAAAACAAAAGTTTTGGATTTAGGATTCCTATTTTATGTATAACATGTGTTGGTAGCTGAGGAGTAATTGCACTCAAATGTACCATGTTTTCCCCAATCGACAAGCCTTCACTTCTTATGTTATCTAGTCATACACCTGAAAGCAGAGTTATATAGTTATACAGGAGGAGACGACACAGTAGGAGTGGATGTCCTTTAGGTGTCACTCTTGAGATGTTCTTGAGCTGGTCCTCACTGCAGAACAGGAGGGGGCGAGGTTGGATCTTGTATCTTCTCTAGGCTATGTGTATGTTTGTTTGGCCTTTTGGTATATTCTAGCAACTTCTAAAGACAAAATCAAAATTCTTGTCAATAGAATGCATTTAGGCTATTTAAGTATTTGAAATGACAAAATTACATAATTTTGTATGTTTTCAACTTTAACAGCATTCATTAGACTAAACATTGAACTTTCAGTAACTTCATTTTTTCACTACTAACTGCTTCTTATGAAATATTCACCAATACTTTCTTGGACTAATGTGCTAATTGTCATGCTAAGGTTTACTGTAAATATGCTATGAGGATTTGTAGATCTGGCCTCAAATTGCTGTTCTCCCCCTGTGTTTTGTCAGCACTCAGGGGCAACAGAAGAGTAATTACAGTATTTCCATGAGTGCATCAATACTTTAATGTACAGGTTCCCAGAGTTTGTTAGTCTCACATTCTGTGAATAATTTTTTGTGAAGGTACAATACAACTGGACATTTATTTTCCCCTGAGTCTTGATGGTTTTCCTTCTCTTGTTTTTCAGGATGTGAGCTTCTGAGCAAGTCGTATCGTATCACTTTCGCCACTCTGGGTATTAGCATGGCTTATGCCGTAGGCTACGCATGTCTCCCTCTTTTTGCCTACTTCATCCGGGACTGGAGGATGCTTCTGGTGGCCTTGTCTGTTCCAGGACTCCTGTACATACCATTGTGGTGGTGAGTGAGAACCCAAAATGGATCAGACTCAAACAGCTCTCACTGAAAACATATTTAGCTCAAACTACATCATGGATCAGCTGACTCTTTTTTATTTTATTTTTACAGAATATGGTCTGTAGTAACAAGCACTGCTAACATAGTTGAGTTACAGGTTGAGGTATAGTCTTTCACTCGCTTAGTTTCTATATCTCTCTCTCTCAGGTACATACCAGAGTCTCCTCGCTGGCTACTGTCTCAGGGTCGAGTGGAAGAGGCTGAGGCCATCATTCGAGCTGCTGCCAAGAAGAATGGCATCACTCCTCCTGACGTCATCTTCAAGCAAGACGACACCGCAGAGCTGATGGTAATACAATCATTTGACTCACAAATCCTAGTTGACAAGAATTAAAGAATGACCCGGAAGAGGAACTTAAACAAATATGAATAATGTAAAGACAGCCAGTTGGTCTGTAATTATATTTGCTGGTATCTTTTTTCCTCAGGAAAAGGAAGATGTAGATAGTCAGAAAAAATATACATGGCTGGATCTCCTAAGAACAACAAATATAAGAAATATCACAATCCTGAACATAATCATTTGGTGGGTAAAAAGTTCTACTAGTTTGACTTGAGTGTTGGTATTTGCTGCTATGCATATATGTAGAACAGATCATCTTGAATAACCACATGATTACACTGGTAAGACTTTTAAAGATTTGGGGTCTTTCTCTTTCTTTAAAGCAACACTATGCAACAGTTTGACACTTTTTGAGGTATGGTTTTATAGGCAACTAGTTTTGGTACCATCCTCAAATTCATTTTGATAGCATATGGTCATGTGAAGGACAGATAAACACCTGTGTCTTACCTATTACCTATTACTCTACTGTGATTTGTGTATGTATGTTTGTGAGTTAAGTTAAGTGTATAAGCTACTGGATGACCTAAATTTCCTTCGGGATTAATAAAGTATCCATCTATCTATCTATCTATTAGCCATCCAAGATATGCACTATGTGGTTCTGTGTTACGGGCTGGAAAACCCTGCAAAAATGGAAGAAAAGCTTTCACAACATGACATTGCCAGCTATACTGCCAAAAGACACCAGTTAGTGTGTTATGTCAAATGATAAAGAACAGTGTTGGGTAGACTAAAGGCTGCTAGCTAACAGCATGTAGCTCGCTAGCTGGTAGCTAGCTATCAAATGGCAATCATCTTTGCTCTGATAATGAAGATGTTTATTAGTTTTCACCTTCCAGACGACATCGTTATGAACCCATCCCCTTCTGAAAATTAAATGACTATCTGTGCTTTTGGTAGGCTTTCAGTTTTTGAGGTGTGTAGGGGGACGGATTTTCTATTAGATATATGTAAATATCTCCAAACTGGAGCTCAGGCAGGGACTTCTACGACGTTATAGAAATACAAATATCAGCGGGTGCAGTAAAGGGATCACAGGTTCCCAAAATGTAATTTTTTTCTAGATATCTCTGTCTGGCTATTGTGGTATGATCTGTGTTTGATGGCGATCGTAATTGAGTAGGTTGCACTGCTCGACGATGTCCACTGTTGGTCGACATCTTCGCTTTTGCCCGCAAGGTATCCCTGGTAGTGTTACTGAAAGCTATGAATTACCGTAAATATTGTAATGTTCTGTCGTCAAGTCTGACATGTAGACTGAACATTTACATTTACATTTAACATTTACATTTAGCATTTGATATTTGTATTTACATTTAACATTTACATTTAACACTTATATTTAACATTTATATATAACATCGGACATTTACATTTATATTTAACATTTACATTTAACATTTAACATTAACATTTAGATGAAAGATTTATATTACAACTTTGTGTTACTGCCAAAAATGATCCTTGGAAAAGTTATCGCATGAATTTACATGAATTTATCTCTAAATGCTTGAAAAAGTGACATTTGAATATTGTCATTCTTTTTTTTCCATATGATAATGCTAAATGTACGAAAACTGAGCAGGATTTTCGAACGTGCAACATTTTACAAACGGCTCCCCATATTGCCAAACCGCATATAGCGCACGGTATTTTGCATCCTATTTATCAAAAAAGAACCCTCGTCGCGTCATCTGCGCCTAACACCGCCCATTGGTGTTATTTAGCGCTCCGCTAAAATAGGGAAGAAAGAGCCTGCGTGTTCCACCATGGATGATGAGCTAAAATTAGAATTAGAGCTTTTGGTTCACGAGGTTAAAGCAAACTAACCCAGGTAAATATAGAAACTCATACATATTTCTCCGTTTAGCCCTTCCGTCCACATTAAAAGTTGTGATCACTTTGTTGTGAAGACTGTCTTTTATTGGTGAGCTGATTTTGGGAAATTCAACTTTTCAGCGAACATTGAGTTTCTGGGTTGCTATGGTTACCCCTCAGGGTGCTTGTGCAGCTTCATATTAACGGGTTTATGTTCACAAGTTCATATTCACACGTTCATATTCACACATATTAACATGAGTTAATCACACACAGGCAACTGCAAACTGTTAATATGGTTCCCTAAGCTAGAGATAGCTAGGATAGTTAATAGCCAGGTTAACTGCTCCATAGCATCCCGTTAAATAGTCTGGTAGGAATACACGACACCCCTTACTTTAAAACGGCGCATTCTAACACTGAAAACCATGCTTTTCTAAAATGCTGCCCTAGGCAGATACATTTGAAAACTGGAGTTGTATCGTGGACAAGGCAGGGGCAACTGAAATTTTCAGACGTTCGGGTTGCTTGAACTATGGGTAAAAATACGGTTTAAAGTAAACCATACAATGAGTGGCGATTCTGGGTAAAGCGTGGCCGAACAGCTAGAAAATGTTGTATATGCCTATATTAAATGATATATCAAATATAAACATGAAAAAAAAAAATAACATTTCTTATGTTCGGATTTTTCAAATTTCTCGCAGGCACATAGTTTTCATTTAACTTGTTTCGTTACTAATACATAATTAGGCGCACTTTACGCGTCTCCTCTCATCTCTTTGCGACGAACACCCCCTCCCAGCAGCGGTAATCTAAAGTGCGCCACCTTTGTAAATACGGTTTTAGGTTTTTACCCGCTATTTTACGCCTGAAACGGGCGCAATCCTGTTAGTAAATGAGGACCTGAGTATCAAACCAAAGACTGGTGCTAGATATCGTGTACCACCGGGCACACAGTTGACTGAGTGATTTATTTTTTGTTGTTGTTGGTCACCATCATTCAAGCTATGTATCTGTTCTCAAGGTCAATAGTATCCCTGACTTACTTCGGACTGTCATTGAACACCCCTAATATGGATGGAGATCCTTACCTCAACTGTCTCCTTGCTTCTGGTACGGAGTTTGTCGGGTACATGATGATGTGGTTTGCTGGGCGCTACATTTCACGACGCCTCACATTGTCAACCAGTGTACTCTTTTGTGGGATCATGCTGCTGCTCATCAAGCTTGTTCCAGCGGGTTAGTAGTGTGTGTGTGTGTGTGTGTGTGTGTGTGTGTGGATTGGGAGCTTGTTTTATGATGTAAATGTTTCTCTTCCACCCTCTATAACAGGGGTCCCCAACCTTTTTTGCACCACGGACCGGTTTAATGTAGGCATTATTTTCACGGACCGGCAGATAAATACAGCAAAAATAAAATAACGCGACCGGCATAAAAACGAATGTTAAGTGCATGAAAAATACAACTCACCATTGTACTGACTTGTACTTTATCCTATAAAGCAGTGGTTCTCAAAGTGGGGGGCGCGGACACTTTCCCGGGGGGGGGGGGGGGGGGGGGGCGCGATGTCACAGACGGAGAAAAAAAAACGTCGAGCACCTATGACTGTTTAGTGAAAGCTCCCTCCGTGGCGAAATGCAAAGGGCTGGACTGACACAAACAAATCAAATACACAGTTTCATTTCTGATCCACCAATAAAACGGAGAGTTATCATTTGAATGCGAGTTGCACCTATGCTTCCTTGTATAAAAGTAACTGCAGGGACAATTCTGGCATTCATGAAAGTTTTCTCATCTGGGATTCGTTTTTAACTTGGACCAGAATTTAAGAACGCTAAATAGCAGTGGTGAATCAGCCAGATTGTTTTTAAGGGCTTAATTTGTGAGAAACCGTTGGTGATTGCGTTCACGTCAATTCTACAGACATCCTCCGTATTAAATAATTATGAAAATAAAAAATATGAGAATATTTTAATCATTAACAATTACGTTTCACATTTAAATATATGCTTCTAAGAGGCATCGTAATGTTCTAAAAAAGCACTACACGAACACTGCAAATATAAGTGAATAAATAAATAAGCATTATGGACACATTCTGCAACAGTAGCCTACCTCCACCTCTGCACTGTTGAAGTTAGGTCTGCGTTTAATCCACCGGTGCTTGCTTTCTGCTTTGACATGATTTTGATCAGTCTGAAGTTGATTTCGCGTCGCTGTGGAGTCTGTGGATTGTGCACACGTCTCTTCAGTTGCATGCCTCTAAGAACGTTTGTTTCTTACTCATTTTCGCTAGTTTGCGTGCTTGTTTTTTGAGTAACATATCAAGTGACCGAGAAAAGGGTCTTGACGTGTCAAGAGGCACAGGCGAATGTTACATCGGGGAAAATCCGGTTGTTTTTCAAAATAAAACACCTTTCAGACTCTAATAATTAATACAACGGAAATTATATAAATTATTTATTCTTTCTTTGCGGCCCGGTAGGAAATGCCTCACGGACCGGTACCGGGCCGCGGCCCGGTGGTTGGGGACCACTGCTCTATAACACATAGGTCATTCCACACCAATTCACCCAGAGCTTTCCAGGTCATGTTTTGGATATTCATGAATAAATGTAGTTGAATTTGATTCATTAGGCTGCTGTGCATAATCTAGAAAGAAAACCCCCAGCTTAATAGGTTTGTTTTGTTTTGTTGGTGACCCTCCATAGGGTGAGTATAATACAGCACAGTTGAGCACAGTACAGATACACTATGGATGGTGCAGGCCCCGCAAGCCACACATTTAGCTCACCTCAAGCCTAAAGTTCATTCCACCTCTTTGAGTCTTGACTCGAGCCATGCTGTCTTCTGTAATTCTCATCCAATCCCCTCTTCCTCTTGTTTTAAACAGAACTCGGTGCTCTGAGTGTCACCCTGGCCATGTTTGGAAAAATCTCTATCACCGGGGCCTTTGTTTTTATTTACCTCTATGGCATTGAGCTGCTTCCTACAGTGGTTCGTAATATGGGCCTGGGGGTCACCACTATGGCCTCCCGGATAGGCAGCTGTTTCTCTCCTTACATAGCCTACATGGGTGGGTATTTACCTTCAGTGCCAACATTAGTCTATTCTTTGTTTGTTCGATTATTTGAACAGAATGCATGATATGTGTCTTATGCATGTTAATATGCGTGTGTTGTTAAAAATGTAAGGAGGTAGTGACGTACTGAAATAGCAATTTAATTTGCGTGCCTGTCATTTGAACTGAGATACACAAATAATTTTTGCTGTTGTTGATTTTGAAGGGACATATAATAAGGTTCTGCCCTATATTATATTGGGGTGCATCTCCATAATATGTGCTATCCTAAGCCTGCTGTTACCAGAAACAAAAGATGAAGAACTTCCAGAATACATCAGCCAAGTGAAACCTCTTCAGTGGTGGGTAGCTGAGTTCTATCAGAATCAGAATCAGAATCAGAATAATTTTATTGGCCAAGTATATTCTCACATACAGGAAATTGATGTAGCTATCGCTATTGCTGTAAATTTGATTGTGGTACATTTGGGATTTTGACTGATTTTTCTCCTTGTACTTGGGCTCTATAGGTTTTGTAGGGGAAAGAAACCAGAAGGGAAGAACACACACGAAGAAAACACTTCTCCAGGCAGCAGAGCTGAGGTGGAACTGGCCTAGACAACAAGTCAACCAGCTTATCTGAAACAGATGTTTTGATATTTAAGTTTATGTACAATAGGTTATTTTATTATTCTTTTAACACTATGCTAGTATAGACTAGTGTTTGCATGTATGTGTGTGTGTGTGTTCCTTTGGCCTGATGAATATGTCCTAAATTAGCTTGTACTGCCTGCATGTCTTGCATTCAGTTTGTGATGTTCACATAAATACGTGTCTTGACACATTATAGGTGCTGAGAAGAATAGGAGATTAATAGGAGATAGGACCAAATATAGTTATAACTTAGGCGTACGCTCCCAGGGTTAAAGGCAGGGAGGTGAACGGATATAAGGGGGTCTTTTGTGCAGAGCTGGTGGCAAGCTAGAGTTTTAATCAGATGTAAATCTAGACAGCCCAATACAAATTGTTTTACTACGAGCTGTTTTGATTTTTTTATCTGTTGTATTATTTAAATTCCATGCTGTATTGGACCGATCAAATCCGAGTACTAGGACAACTGTACCATGGAAGATTCCCTCAACTGTCAGGGTGGTGAGAAGTGCAGGATTTTTGTGCTCCTGTGTTTTGACTTGTTTTTGTCTTAACTTTGGATTTTTCTTTTTTACTGCCAAAGGACTAAGTTGACTGACTCATTAATACGTAAGGACATTTGAGGAAGTATGCCTTTTTTCCTAGTTGCATTAATACAGACCTCCTGATTAAGTTATCCTGACAATAAATTGTAACAAGTTCTTTGTTTGAGAATTATAATTTGTTATAAGTTGCAGTCTTTGTTTATTGTGAAATAAAAAAAAGAGTTTTACGTCTATATTGTATTTACAGTTAGAATTTTATTTCAACATAAAATGAATGAAAATTCATACAGTATTATTAATACAAATCATTTTTGTACGGCCTATGAACAGGACTGCCATGCATGATTTCTGGACCCGGAGACAAAATAATTTAAACGGAACCCGCCCCAATTAAAGTAAAAATAAGTTTGACAGCAGGCTTGGAATATTTGAATGCCATGCTATATTGACTCAACTTGACTCATTGAACATTGAACTTGGCGCTCTTTGCCTCTGCCTCATACAGTATTTTCCTTGGCAGCTGTTATACCTTATATACAGGCCTTTTTTCCCTTATATACAGGCCTGTATTTTTAATGATTTTTGAATGAGAGTCAAGTTGATGTATCAATGAAGCATGGCGTTGACTATTCCAAGCCTGCTGTCAAGCGTATATTTACGTGGCATGGGGGTGGGGGCGATTGAAATAGTCCAGTGTTTCCCCTACCGTTATATTAGGGGGGCGCCCCGCCCCCCCAACGGCACCCCCCGCCCCCCCTGGAAGGTCAAGTTAATTTTGTTCAATTTTATTTTCTATAAAGCGCCAGATCACAACGGAAGTAATTTAAGGTTACCTTTCCTATAGAACAGGTCTATAGCTTGTTCTTTTATTAAACAAAATAAATAGCCTTATGTTATTTATCTTATTTACACGACGGCATGTAATTTCTGTCTCTACATGATCGCGCATTTACAATTCTCTGCTCTCTGTATCACGCATGGCGGAGTTCCGCCGCGATGCGCACAAACACACACACACACACAGACACGTGCGCGCACACACAGGTGAGCACGCTCCCACTAGCAGACATAATTGGGCTTAAGAATCAGTGCACAGCTACGGACACTTTTAAGCTTTAAAAAAACTAATATCCAGGCGTTCATGAATCCGGCAGAGATCTTTTCCTAGGTAGGGTCGACAATGAGGCCCAGTGAGAATGGCTAAAACAGACGTGGAAACAGAACGTACACAGAATGTCCGCACCGAAAATTCAGAAATAGATCTGGCTTCCATTTTTTATCTTTTTCCACGAGTTGTGCGTGGCCCTTTTTACATAGAGTCTGGTAATAAATCTATGAAATGTAACGAAAATTATTTATTTTGCTGTGAATAATGAAGGAAGCAATAAATCCGATTATTTGCCAAACCCTCAAGAGCTGTTGCCATGGAGATTTAACGTTACTTTCTGTTTGAAGACAAGGTAGCAGCTAGTGTTGAAGAATGGATGACTTGAAATTGGACGACTTGAAATTAATATATGAAATTGAACATCAACACCTATACGGATGAAATAAATAAACAAGGATAGCAAAACAGATTGATAAGCAATGAGAACGGCAGAAACACAGGCAGGACGTCAGATGAAGAGACAGATCATAGTGACACAGGCTGTTTTTTTTTTTTCGTCATATGAAGGCTGAGACATTCATAACATTTTATTCAGTCTTACTGGTCCTTTTGTAATGCCAACATGTGCACTTCGTTGTGGATAAGTAAAGCCTATTTTGCTACATTTTTGTAGTCCTGGTAATCTTTTGTTTGGCATATTGGTGAGGTTATTAAGAGGACCATTTCTCAATCGTTTTGTTCTTGATGAATTAATGTTTGTTTATTAATCAATTATTTTTCAACAAATAACTCAATTATAATTACAAAGAGGACAATTCACAACTTTTTATCGCAACTTTCACTTGTTTCGCCAATTTCATTGCAACAAAAACCTAAAAATAAAAACTGTCATCGCAACTTTTTGGAAAAGCTCCTGCGAAATCAGGAATTTTAGGCCGCAAATATCTCAATTTTTTTTCTTCTAGAAGCCCAGAAAGATACACCACTGCAGCAACGAAAGCTGCATACTTTGTGGATAATTGTCATAAAAAGACATGTTCCGATGTTTAGTTGTTATGTTGACTGCTGTCATTAAAAGAAACACATGAACACCATGATTCCTTTAAGCGTTTGTGTCGGTGGCCACGCCACGCCACGCCGCGCCGCACACCGTGCCGCACCCCCCCCCCCCAAAGCTGTAAACCTAGGGGAGTCTTGCTCCAGGCTCAGGCATCATGCCCGCCGGCCTTGAGTATAAAAGCTGTGTGCTCTCCATTCTGGGGCTCACTCTGTTTTGGTCCCCACTTGCAAGATGAAAGTTTAAAATTAAGCTGGGTGAGTTTTTTAGACATTGAAAATGGAGATTTCCACCACAATGTGCTTATGTGCTTCCATCGTGGCCTCTCTAACAGTCAGGAGGACCTCACTGTATCTGACAGTGAATGTTGGAGATAACTTTGCTGGGAAGAATTATATTTGGAAAGGCACAAGCCAAACATAGTAGAACTTTTGCAGGTGGAACATTCCAATCCAGTCCATCTTGTCTCTGTCATCTCTGTTCGAGATACCTTGGGTTTCACCTGCTAGGGCCACACCCCTCTCACGCTCTCTCTTCAGGACTCAGAAATGGAAGTGCAGAGTTTATTTGGAAACAGCCAAGGAACGGGGAAAC
This sequence comes from Clupea harengus, assembly GCF_900700415.2. NCBI lineage: Eukaryota > Metazoa > Chordata > Actinopteri > Clupeiformes > Clupeidae > Clupea > Clupea harengus. The sequence goes on along the minus strand of NC_045171.1, from coordinate 24,365,779 downwards.
AAGCAAGGAGAAAACAAACATAATCTGTGTGTGTGTAAGCGAGGGCTGATAAGAAGAACTATTAGTCCTTCTTTTCTGCTTTGCTGATGCATTGTGTTGCAAAAAGCATAGCAAGATGACCTCAGACGTGGAAAACCCACCACGTAGTTATCTCTGCTGACATAGTGCTTTGGCGTCAGATAAATGCTAACTTCAACCTATATAAACCTCGAAATTGTTCTATGCCCATGGCCTCCAATTTGCTAAAACCGCCCCTGCTCCAATCACACATACTTCCTGTACTTTAGCCATTCATAATGAAACACAAAAGCCTGAGCTAGTTTGAACAGGTTGCACACCAGCTGTAGTTCTCATCAGCATACTTTGTATCCCCAGACACTATGAGGGATTTTGATCAAATCACTGCATTTCTAGGTGAGTGGGGGCCTTATCAAAAACTGATCTTCATTCTCCTGAGCCTCAGTAGCATTCCCAATGGATATGTGGGAATGACAATGGTTTTCCTGGCGGACATTCCTCCTCACCACTGCAGGCTTCCATTCCTGAACAGTAGCTATGGAGGACTGGGCTACAATTTGTCCATCCCGACTGAGGAAGTGAAAGGAGAGATCATCCTGAGTCGCTGCAGACGCTACACTGAACAGGGGGACTCTGATGCTGTCTTTAGGAATGACACAGAGGGCTGTCTGGATGGCTGGGTGTTCAGCAAGGAGAGATACGTGTCCACCATTGTAACTGAGGTGAGGCTGCAAGTGTGTTACCAGCCCATTCATCTCAAATGAAAGCAACATTATGCAAAACCATTTGCAGGTAGCTTAGTCAAATTCATTTTCATTATAAATATCCTCAAATTGATTGATTTTAATTGTATGACGTTATGTGAGGAAGAGGTAAACATATCTGTCATTCCCACTTGCTGCCCAGGCTCTTGACTATGTAGAGTTGTGATCGGAGTTGAAAAATCCGCAAAAATATAAGAACAGCTTTTACAGCATTATGTTGCCAAATCTATCGCAAAAACACATCAATTAGCGAGTTAGCTATTGATATTAGATAAGCCAGTTGGACAGGTATCCTAGCTTATTTGAGTATTTGTATTGCGCAGAAACTCCATTCAACTATGCCTCATTAAACATCAGTGGGCGTAGAGTTAATGTTACAGGCGTAATCTACAGGGCAAATACCCAACGCTAGCCAGAAGTTAAGTCATTGAGTACTGTATCATAAGCAGAGGTGTAAAGTAACGAATTACTTTTACTCACGTTACTGTAATTGAGTAGTTTTTTTGTGTACTTTGTAATTTTTAAGTAGTTTTTTAAATCGGTAATTTTACTTTTACTTAAGTAGATTTTGACTGAAGTATTGTACTTCGCTACATTGGAAATTACATCCGTTACTGAGTAAAAAAAAACATAGTTCAAGGCAGGAATCGCGCACCACAATGCTCACTGCACTCACGAGAGATAGATATGGAGGAAGATGATAGTGCGGACTACCAACAAGCTGCGGACCACCAACAAGCTGAAGCACCGAACTTTCCGCCAGTTGAAATTAAAGAAGATGAAAACCCGTGGCCACATCTCAGCAAGCAGTTTGCCTTCCAACGTAAAAGAGGCAACAGCTATATGCTGTGTAAACTGTGCCTAATCCGTCAGTCAGAACTTTCTGCTTATACAAATTCATCTTCAAATCTGCGCAAGCATGTGTTGGTAAGTACAGTATTTGTCCCTTTCCATTAGTAGTTCAGACAGCGTTTTTGTCATTTAGTTAGCTTTGCTCCATTCAGCAAAATATGCGTTTCATGGCACTAGTAGGTAGTAGCCTAATTTTGGCTAGCACTTGCAACCGACCTGAGTATGCTAACGTCGACAGCTTTCATCCAATAGACTAATAATACCATTCCTGTCTTCCATTCGTTTCAGGTCAAAGAATTATTATGTTCAGTCTCTCATATTGTGTTAAAAACTGCAGATCAGTCATCAGCAATGAAATACACCACATAAACTGATATTAGGCTAATCATTTGGCTGCCTCCCATGCCTTGAAACAGAACAATGTGAATGCGCACACCATCGTTTTCAGACAGTTGGACAAGTCAATGTGTATGTCGTTATCTGCAATTTATCACGATGTTTAGTCAGATATTGATAACGATAAGTGGTGGCTTTGCAACGTGCACGTCTTTCATGTTCATGCTAAGGGGTCCCGGTTAGCAAGAATTGAGGATTATGAATTGTGATGCATGTAGAAATAAAAAATAATGCTATAATTCTGTATACTGTAGGTCTGTCATCTCAAGTAGCTATTTATAGCTATTTCTGTGTTATGATGCACTCTTGAATCTTGATGGCAGCTCAATACTTAATTGTCAGAAATGTTGTTTGTCATTCTACAGGTCTAGTCTGTCAGACAACACCTTGACCGGATGTTGGAGGCTGGAGCAAGTTGGACAACATTCATCAGATGAAGATGATTTATTTTCCTCAATGAAGTCCAGAAGGTCAGAAGGTACAGGGGAGTTAGAAGGGTACCTAGCCTGTGTCTCAGTCAATATGGATCTGCTGAACGCCTTTCAGAATATCAAAAAAACTGTCCCTGAAACTCAATACTGGCCTACCTGCCTCGGCCGCCTGCGAGCGACTCTTCTGCTGTGCTGGATTGCTGTTCAATGCAAAGCTAGCCCGGATGAACTCTACTCATCTTGAAAATCAGCTGCTGCTCAAACTCAACAAGAAGTTTGTAGACTAATGCTCTAAAGGTGGACACAAGTAAAGTAACCAAAGTTTAAGTGGGGCAGCGGTATTTTAACTTTTTATTTTAACTGTCATGTCTTGACATGTCCTCCCAAAAGTTCTTAAATGTTGTGTTGACATGTTAAATGTCATTGCACTTATATTTCTAAAGATTCTCCTTTAATAAAAAATAACTAGTTTTTGTATTGGATTTATGACCCCTTGTCCTTTTTTGCACTATATAGGAGCGGCCCCCATCAAGTTGTTGAAAGTAACTAAGTAACTTTTACTTAAAGTACATTTTAAATTAACTACTTTTCACTTTTACTTGAGTAGATTTTTAGATGGGTAATTTTACTTGTACTTAAGTAAAATTTCATCAAAGTAATTGTACTTTTACTTGAGTACAACATTTCAGTACTTTTTACACCTCTGATCATAAGTCAAAAAACACAATCCTTGTACGTCACTCTCTTAGCATTATCTACTACACATCTGTTCAAGACACGATTAACATTTTCAGTCATTGCGTGGAAACAGGTGTATACGGGAGTTTTGACAAAGTAAATGCCATACAATATGAAGCGAAATGTACAACTGAAACAAATAACAGCAACAAAACATGCTGCTAAATGAACAAAACTTTGTAAAAAGACAGATTGCATTGATTGCAGATTGCATTGATACATCCATCAGCTCCAAAAAATTCAAAGTTTGACTCACCGAATCGTAGTGCCTTTTCGTCGCACATCGTCTCAAAACTCACTTAAAAATGCCTGGGTTTACTGAGTCGGCTGACTCGTCGTGACCACGCAGGCCCAGTTCGCACTTCCCACAGAGCTTTATGCACGATATCAGCCTCCCCAGTAAATAACGATTCTCCTCCGTCTGTTTGTTGTGCTCTAAAATGTCCCGCTGATATGCAGCTGTGCCATGATGTTGATCTGCCCCAATAGTACCAATTTCAGGGCGCAATCGATATGGGTTTTACAGCTTTCGTGTTTCACTCTTCTTTCTGCCAGAAGCTTCAGGTCTTTGAATCAATCCGTTGTCCAAACTGAGTCTGCATTAGTACCAATTCCAAAAAGAAGTCATGGGAAACAGAGGAGTGCCCGTTTTGATGTTTTAGCAGTTAGCCATGTCTTTCTGTCATACCATTCCGTCTTGAAAGTTTGAGTCGCTTTCTTACCAGGCTGCAGCAGGATCAACTCGTCTGGTCTGTGTGGCCCCAAACGTTTAATTTCTAATTTCTCTTCCAACGGCAATGTACTAAATTGCACCCTGAACAAATAGTCTACATTATTCATTGTAGGCTGAATTAAAACACTTCCAAAATACTCGAAAACTAGCGATAGCTAACTAGCAGTAACGTTACTGGCATTGGTCTGTCTGATATGATCTGACTGTATGGTTTTTTTTTTTCTTGGTCCAATTCTCGCCTTCATAACAAAACCTTCATAGTTCCTTTTTAATGTGACACTGACTGTTCTTCTCCCACTTTCCACAGTGGGATCTGGTGTGTGACCATGAATGGAAAACTCCTTTCTCAGTCACTGTATTCTTCTTTGGGGTATTGGCTGGATCGCTTCTGTCAGGAATGATATCGGACCGGTGAAAAAAGTTTAGAATTTTTGCAAAAATTGAGTGGAGGTTTGGAAAAATGTTAAAACCACTTCACATATTGTAATAATTATACAATTAAAAGTAATTTAAATTATCATATTATTATACATTTGCAATATAAAAAAAATGTCAGCTATCTTTGTGATGTGTAATGTATACTGACCGATAGAAACACTGCTCATTTGTACCCTTCTTTTCTGTAGGTATGGAAGAAAGTTCGTCTTCTTTGCGACAATGGCAGTGCAAACTGTGTTTAGTTTAATTCAGGCAGCCTCCAACAGCTGGGAAATGTTCTGTGTGTTGTACTTCATTGTTGGATTGGGACAAATAGCAAATTATTGTGCAGCTTTTATTCTTGGTAAGTTTGCTGTTTTCATTTGGATTTAATTGTCTGTTAGGTGAAAATTCACTCAAGTTACCTCAGGACTCCGGAGTTGCATATAAGTATATTTATTAAACAACAACAACAAGCTCGTTGGGCTCACCCACGTCCCGGCAGGTCAGAGAGAGGCACGGGCTCTCTCCCAGACTGCAGCAGATGAGGGATAAGCAATATTAAAAATCACACAAGATTTATATAGATAGAAGTTAGCGTTCTGTGACGCCAAAACTATTTGTCAGCAGGGAAAACCACGCGGTGGGTCTGTGACATCCGAAGTAAAAACTATGCTTCCTGCCATCCAAGGATGTCAGTTTTACACAAGGTCGAAAGAAGCACAGTTCGACCCTTCTTATCACCTCTGACCCAAACATGCTCTTGCACATATGCAGACTAAGTGGCACCTAATCATCTAAATTACACACACACAGAAACACAGAAAAGCCATGTTCCTGCTTACATAAGCACATGTTTCATACAAGGTAATTATTAATACAAGGCACTTGATTCATATATTCTTAAGGCATTAACAGTGTTTCAAAATGATCTCTGTCATTGTGATTGCTAGGTTACATCTCATCTCAGATCACTAGGATTATCATTTTGAAAATCTTGTTAGATCAGATCTCTGTACTTGCCGTGGTTTGTGGTTTAGATGGAAATATTTCTATGGAAATCCAAATAAGCATAATATCTAATGCAATATTTGGATTTTATCAGGAGTTATGAGGATAAAGTTGAGAAAATGTGTACAGAAAGTCACCTAGGACTTTCTCGTGGGAAATATTAGTTCATGTAATTTTCAATCACCTGAAAGCAGAGTTATATAGTTATACAGGAGGAGACGACACAGTAGGAGTGGATGTCCTTTAGGTGTCACTCTTGAGATATTCTTGAGCTGGTCCTCACTGCAGAACAGGAGGGGGCGAGGTTGGATCTTGTATCTTCTCTAGGCTATGTGTATGTTTGTTTGGCCTTTTGGTATATTCTAGCAACTTCCAAAGACAAAATCAAAATGCTTGTCAATAGAATGCATTTAGACTATTTAAGTATTTGAAATAATAAAATTAAATAATTTTGTATGTTTTCAACTTTAACAGCATTCATTGGACTTTAAGTAACTTCTTTTTTCAGTACTTACTGCTTCTTATGAAATATTCACCAATACTTTTATTCTTGGACTTATTAATGTGCTAATTGTATTGTATATGTGCTATGTGGATTTGGATATCTTGCCTCAAATTGCTGTTCTCCCCCTGTGTTTTGTCAGCACTCAGGGGCAACAGAAGAGTAATTACAGTATTTCCATGAGTGCATCAATACTTTAATGTACAGGTTCCCAAAGTTTGTTAGTCTCACATTCTGTGAATTATTTTTTGTGAAGGTACAATACAACTGGAAATGTATTTTTTCCTGAGTCTTGATGGTTTTCCTTCTTTTGTTTTTCAGGATGTGAGCTTCTGAGCAAGTCGTATCGTATCACTTTCGCCACTCTGGGTATTAGCATGGCTTATGCCGTAGGCTACGCGTGTCTCCCTCTTTTTGCCTACTTCATCCGGGACTGGAGGATGCTTCTGGTGGCCTTGTCTGTTCCAGGACTCCTGTACATACCATTGTGGTGGTGAGTGAGAACCCAAAATGGATCAGACTCAAACAGCTCTCACTGAAAACATATTTAGCTCAAACTACATCAAGGATAAGCTGACTCTTTTTATTTAAATTTTACAGAACCAGGGTATATGGTCTGTACTAACAAGCACTGCTAACATAGTTGAGTTACAGGTTGAGGTATAGTCTTTCACTCGCTCAGTTTCTATATCTCTCATTACTTTCACTCTCTCTCTCTCTCTCAGGTACATACCAGAATCTCCACGCTGGCTACTGTCTCAGGGTCGAGTGGAAGAGGCTGAGGCCATCATTCGAGCTGCTGCCAGGAAGAATGGCATCACTCCTCCTGACTTCATCTTCAAGCGAGACGACACCGCAGAGCTGATGGTAATCAAATAATTTGACTCACTAATCCTAGTTGACAAGAATTAAAGAATGACCCGGAAGAGGAACTTAAACAAATATGAATAATGTAAAGACAGCCAGTTGGTCTGTAATTATATTTGCTGGTATCTTTTTTCCTCAGGAAAAGGAAGATGTAGATAGTCAGAAAAAATGTACATGGCTGGATCTCCTAAGAACAACAAATATAAGAAATATCACAATCCTGAACATAATCATTTGGTGGGTAAAAAGTTCTACTAGTTTGACTTGAGTGTTGGTATTTGCTGCTATGCATATATGTAGAACAGATCATCTTAAATAACCACAAGATTACACTGGTAAGATTTTTTAAAGATTTTGGGTCTTTCTCTTTCTTTAAAGCAACACTATGCAACAATTTGACACTTTTTGAGGTGTGGTTTTATAGGCAACTAGTTTTGTTACCATCCTCAAATTCATTTTGATAGCATATGGTCATGTGAAGGACAGATAAACACCTGTGTCTTACCTATTAGCCATCTAGGATATGCCCTATGTAGTTCTGTGTTCCGGGCTGGAACACCCTGCTAAAATGGAAGAAAAGCTTTCACAACATGACATTGCCATCTATACTGCAAATAGACACCAGTAAGTTTGTTGGCAAGCTTCTATCAGTGCCAAATGGGCTGTTGGTGGTGTTTGCAAGGTTTTTGCATGCCTTACTGCAGTGGTTCCCAAACTTTTTACAGTCCCCTACCCCTTCAGACATTCAATCTCCAGCTACGTTGGTTTTCCTTTTCACGTTTCCGTTTGATTCCTTTTGGCTCATTTTGTTCACCCTGAGGTAGATTGATGGCTTAAAATGAGTGACCCAAACCTTCTAAGGTTGTTGTTTGCCAGCCATCAACAGAACAGAAGACTAAAAAAAAACAATATTTGCAGGCGATTGGGAAGATGAGCAAATTCATTTTACAGGCTGTAGCGGAAGTGTGTGTGTCAACCGTTGAACAGGGGGGCGTGGCCGGAGCGGAGTTCAGCACAGACATGACATTTTCTCAGTGGTTTTGTTTTTAATTAATGCTTGTTCATCGTTGCGATCGTCGTTGTGTTTATTAGAAAGAAATACAGCCTTGCAGGGCAAAATACAGGGGAATTTGGGCGATTTTGATGCACAAAATGATGTTTCCGTCTGAAAGTTGCAATTCTGTTTCAAAGGGTACATTCCGAGAATTCCGTTTTCCGTTATCGCAGAAATTTTCTCCCCGGGTACCCCCTGAACCACTTCGCGTACCCCAGTTTGGGAACCGAGGCCTTACTGTATATATAGTTAGCCTGCTAGCTTTGGAACATAACTACTTATTGCTGCTTTAAGCAGTTGACTGAGTGATTTATTTTTTGTTGTTGTTGGTCACCATCATTCAAGCTATGTATTTGTTCTCAAGGTCAATAGTATCTCTGACTTACTACGGACTGTCATTGAACACCCCTAATATGGATGGAGATCCTTACCTCAACTGTCTCCTTGCTTCTGGTACGGAGTTTGTCGGGTACATGATGATGTGGTTGGCTGGGCGCTACATTTCACGACGCCTCACATTGTCAACCAGTGTACTCTTTTGTGGGATCATGCTGCTGCTCATCAAGCTTGTTCCAGCGGGTTAGTAGTGTGTGTGTGTGTGTGTGTGTGTGTGTGTGTGTGGATTGGGAGCTTGTTGTATGGTGTAAATGTTTCTCTTCCGACCTCTATAACACATAGGTCGTTCCACACCAATTCACCCAGAGCTTTCCAGGTCATGTTTTGGATATTCATGAATAAATGTAGTTGAATTTGATTCATTAAGCTGCTGTGCATGATCTAGAAAGAAAACCCCCAGCTTAATAGGTTTGTTTTGTTTCGTTGGTGACCCTCCATAGGGTGAGTATAATACAGCACAGTTGAGCACAGTAAAGATACACTATGGATGGTGCAGGCCCCGCAAGCCACACATTTAGCTCACCTCAAGCCTAAAGTTCGTTCCACCTCTTTGAGTCTTGACTCGAGCCATGCTGTCCTCTGTAATTCTCATCCAATCCCCTCTTCCTCTTGTCTTAAACAGAACTCGGTGCTCTGAGTGTCACCCTGGCCATGTTTGGAAAAATCTCCATCACCGGGGCCTTTGTTTTTATTTACCTCTATGGCATTGAGCTGCTTCCTACAGTGGTTCGTAATATGGGCCTGGGGGTCACCACTATGGCCTCCCGGATAGGCAGCTGTTTCTCTCCTTACATAGCCTACATGGGTGGGTATTTACCTTCAGTGCCAACATTAGTCTATTCTTTGTTTGTTAGATTATTTGAACAGAATGCATGATCATGTGTCTTATGCATGTTAATATGCGTGTGTTGTTAAAAATGTAAGGAGGTAGTGACGTAGTGAAATAGCAATTTCATTTGCTGGCCTGTCATTTGAAATGAGATACACAAATAATTTTTGCTGTTGTTGATTTTGAAGGGACATATAATAAGGCTCTGCCCTATATTATAATGGGGTGCATCTCCATAATATGTGCTATCCTAAGCCTGCTGTTACCAGAAACAAAAGATGAAGAACTTCCAGAATACATCAGCCAAGTGAAACCTCTTCAGTGGTGGGTAGCTGAGTTCTATCAGAATCAGAATCAGAATAATTTTATTGGTCAAGTATATTCTCAAAGGAAATTGATGTAGCTATCGCTATTGCTGTAAATTTGATTGTGGTACATTTGGGATTTTGACTGATTTTTCTCCTTGTACTTGGGCTCTATAGGTTTTGTAGGGGAAAGAAACCAGAAGGGAAGAACACACACGAAGAAAACACTTCTCCAGGCAGCAGAGCTGAGGTGGAACTGGCCTAGACAACAAGTCAACCAGCTTATCTGAAACAGATGTTTTGATATTCAAGTTTATGTACAATAGGTTATTTTATTATTCTTTTAACACTATGCTTGTATAGACTAGTGTTTGCATGTGTGTGTTCCTTTGGCCTGATGAAATGTCCTAAATTAGCTTAAATAATATGATTTATCACAGCTGTTGATGGCTAGATTTCTTGTACTGCCTGCATGTCTTGCATTCAGTTTGTGATGTTCACATAAATATGTGTCTTGACACATTATAGGTGCTGAGAAGAATAGAAGATTAATAGGAGATGGGACCAAATATAGTTATAACTTAGGCGTACATATATACGCTCCCAGGGTTAAAGGCAGGGAGGTGAACGTATATAAGGGGGTCTTTTGTGCAGAGGTAGTGGCAAGCTATAGTTTTAATCAGATGTAAATCTAGACAGCACAATACAAATTGTTTTACTACGAGCTGTTTTGATTTTTTTGTCTGTTGTATTATTTAAATTCCATGCTGTATTGGACCGATCAAATCCGAGTACTAGGACAACTGTACCATGGAAGATTCCCTCAACTGGCAGGGTGGTGAGAAGTGCAGGATTTTTGTGCTCCTTGTTACGAATGGTGGGTGTTGTGCAGGACTCAATAGCACGACTCAGCACAGGGGTAGATTTCAAGGGTGAAACGTTTTTACTAGCCGGGTTCGGTACACAGGTAGGCAGTCCAACAATTGCAAACAAAACCAAACAGGGAATAGGCAGGAGAATAGTTGTAGGGCAGGCAGAGGTCAGAAGCACGAGTAATCACTTTAACAAGGAGGAAGCGCTAAACGCTAGAAACACGCGGCACAGTGGGGGGAAAAAAAACAAGGAACATACCATATAACAATAATTTACGAAGACGCAACGAGAAACAAGAAAACAAGGACTATATATACACACAGGCAACAGATAACGAGGGACAGGTGAGAACAATCAAGGCGGGGCAGACAAAGACACAGGTGGACTAAACAAGGGGAATTAACAGGACACAGGTGAAACCAATAATACAAACAAACCGGGAGATTGGGAACAGGTGAGGGGTGGAGACACGGACAACAACAAGAGGGCACATGGCATAGACAAACAAACATAGGAAAGCACATGGCGGGAACAAGGAAGCAAGAGGACAAGACAAGGGAACAAACATGTGACAACACAAGGGAGACAAACGCAGAAATTAAACACGGACAGAACACAGACCTTACACTCCTGTGTTTTGACTTGTTTTTGAGGGGGGAAATATTTGTCTTTACTTGGGATTTTTCTTTTTTGCTGCCAAAGGACTAAGTTGACTGACTCATTAATATGTAAGGACATTTGAGGAAGTATGCCTTTTTTCCTAGTTGCATTAATACAGACCTCCTGATTAAGTTATCCTGACAATAAATTGTAACAAGTTCTTTGTTTGAGAATTAGAATGTGTTATAAGTTGCAGTCTTTGTTTATTGTGAAATAAAAAAAAAGAGTTTTACGTCTATATTGTATTTACATTTAGAATTTTATTTCAACATAAAATTAATGAAAATTCATACAGTATTATTAATTAATACAAATCATTTTTGTACGGCCTATGAACAGGACTGCCATGCATGATTTCTGGACCCGGAGACAAAATTATTTAAACGGAACCCGCCCCAATTAAAGTAAAAATAAGCTTGACAGCAGGCTTGGAATATTTGAATGCCATGCTATATTGACTCAACTTGACTCATTGAACATGGCGCTCTTTGCCTCTGCCTCATACAGTATTTTCCTTGGCAGCTGTTATCCCTTATATACAGGCCTGTATTTTTAATGATTTTTGAATGAGAGTCAAGTTGATGTACTGTATCAATGAAGCATGGCGTTGACTATTCCAAGCCTGCTGTCAAGCGTATATTTACGTGGCGTGGGGGTGGGGGTGATTGAAATAGTCTTGCTCCAGGCTCAGGCATCATGCCCGCCGGCCTTGAGTACATTTACATTACATTTTACATTTAGTCATTTAGCAGACGCTTTTGTCCAAAGCGACGTACAAGGGAGAGAACAGTCAAGCTAAGAGCAATAAAAAGCATGGTGTAACAATAAATACTACTTTACATGAGAATTAGAAAACAACAACCTAGAAAAAAGGAAAAAGAAGTGCAGGAATGTAACTGCTGAAGTGCAAGTTAAGCGCTAGTCAGGTGCCAGTTAGGAAGGGAGGTGCTCTCTGAAGAGTTGGGTCTTCAAAAGCTTCTTGAAGGTAGAGAGGTACGCCCCTGCTCTGGTAGTACTAGGCAGTTCGTTCCACCAACGTGGAACTACAAATGAGAATAGTCTGGATTGCCGTGCTTGCACAGACGGCAGTGCCAAACGACGCTCACTAGACGAGCGCAGCGTCCTGGGTGTAACATTTGCCCTTACAAGAGCATTTAGGTAGGTGGGAGCAGAACCCGCAAGCACTCTGTAGGCAAGCATAAGTGACTTGAACTTAATGCGAGCAGCTACTGGCAGCCAGTGGAGCTCAATGAGTAGCGGGGTGACGTGTGCCCTTTTCGGTTGGTTGAACACCAGACGCGCCGCCGCGTTCTGGATCATCTGTAGTGGTTTCACCACGCAAGCCAGCAGGCCCGTTAGGAGGGCGTTGCAGTAGTCAAGGCGGGAACTCACCAAGGTTTGCACCAGCAGCTGGGTGGCATACTGGGTTAGGTACGGCCTGATTTTGCGGATGTTGTATAGCGCAAAGCGGCACGACCTGGAGACAGAGGCGATGTGGGCCGTGAAGGTCAGTTGGTCATCAATAATGACCCCGAGGTTTCTTGCTGTTTTGGATGGAACAAGAGATAAAGAGTCAGTATTGATATTGATGTTGTGGTGGATGACCTGTTTGGCTGGGAAGACCATCAGTTCCGTTTTGGCCAGGTTCAGCTGAAGGTGGTGATTTTTCATCCATGTGGATATATCAGCGAGACAGTCCGAGATCCGCGCCGAGACCGTGGTGTCCTCAGGAGGGAATGACAGAAACAGTTGAGTATCATCGGCATAACAGTGGTAGGAAAAACCATGCGAGCGGATGATAGGGCCCAACGAGGTGGTGTAAATGGCAAAGAGAAGTGGTCCCATCACCGAGCCTTGGGGCACCCCAGTGGTGAGGCGGTGAGGTACAGACAGCTGACCTTGCCATGACACGTTGAACGAGCGCCCAGTGAGGTAGGATTCAAACCAGGAGTGAGCATTGCCAGAAATGCCCATACTTGACAGTATGGACAGAAGGATGCGGAGGTTGACTGTATCAAATGCAGCTGATAAGTCAAGCAGGACAAGAGCCGAGGATTGAGCTGCTGCTCTAGCTGTTTTTAAGGCCTCCGTTACAGACAACAGGGCTGTTTCGGTGGAGTGACCGCTTTTGAATCCAGACTGGTTCGGATCGAGGAGATTGTTCTTTGACAGGAACTCGGTGACCTGTTTGGAAGCTGCCCTCTCAATGGTTTTAGATAGGAGCGTGAGAAGTGAGACCGGTCGATAGTTTTCCACCTGAGTGGGATCGAGAGACGGCTTATTGAGCAGCGGCGTTACCCGAGCCACTTTGAAAAGAGAAGGAAATGTTCCAGAATTAAATGAAGCATTAATTACCTGTGTTATTGCCGGTAAGACGGCAGGCGATATGGCTTGAAGGATGTTGGATGGGATGGGGTCCAGCGGGCATGTAGTTGGACGGCTACCTGTTAGGATTTTGGAGACCTCACTCTCGCTGAGAGGGATGAAAGAAGGAAATGATGAGCCATTGACGGTTGCGCCCTTAGGGGGGGGAGACAGTTGGTCAAACTGTTTCCCGATGGCTGCCACTTTCTCTGTGAAAAAGGAAGCAAAGTTATCAGCAGTGAGGTTAGTAGCTGGGGGAGGAGGAGGAGGGTAGAGCAGAGTTTTGAAGGTGGAGAATAGTTTCCGAGCGTCAGTTGCCCCGTTGATTTTGTCATTGAAAAAAGTATTTTTAGCAGCAGTGATGCTGGATGAGAAGGAGGCCAGCAGTGTCTGGTAGCTTGCAAGATCGTCCAGTGCGGCAGATTTGTGCCACTTTCTCTCAGCCGCTCTGAGATTGGAGCGCTGCGTTGGGAGGGTATCACTCAGCCACGAATGAGACTGGGTAGATCGAGCAGGTCTGGTGGAAAGTGGACACAAGCTGTCCAAGCATGAGCTCAGAGTGGAGCAGAGAGCTTCTGTGGCATCATTGACACCTAGTGAGGAGAAAGTGGATAAAGGTGGAAGAGCAGAAGAAACCAGAGAGGAAAAGTGGGTGGGAGAGAGGTTGCGGAGGTTGCGCCGGAACGAGACCATCGGAGGGGGGACAGAGGGTTGCTCAATGAGCCGAACATCGTAGCGAATGAAGAAGTGGTCCGAGCGAGGCAGAGGGGTTACCGTTAGGTGGTCCGTGGTGCAGTTCCGAGCAAGGATGAGGTCAAGCTCTTTTCCTGCTTTGTGAGTTGGAGGAGTGGGGACCTGTTGTAGGTCGAACGAGTGAACCAGGGTCCGAAAGTCAGCTGAGTTGGGATTGTCTAGGTGGATGTTCATGTCGCCAAGGATGAGTGTTGGACACTCGTGGTCAGGGATGGATGACAGCAGGGTGTCCAGCTCATGGACGAAATCACCCAGTTGTCCTGGTGGACGGTAGATGACAATCACATAGGTTTTAACAGGACCATAATTGCATGATATTCAAAGGAGGCATACCTGTTTGAAGGCAGCAGTGGAGTGAATTTCCAGTTGTCTGAAATCAGCAGCCCCGTCCCACCTCCACGACCAGATGGTCGGGGAGTATGGGAGAAGGCATAGTTGGTGGAGAGTGCTGCCGGGGTAGCATTGTTTTCAGGTTTGATCCATGTCTCCGTGAGAGCTAAGAGCCCTAGAGAGAGGTGGTTGGCATAACCTGAGATGAAATCAGCTTTTTTGACTGGAGACTGACAGTTCCACAGGCCAACAGAGAAAGAGGTTACAGCAGAAGAGGTTTGTTGAAGTGAGCGGAGGTTACCCAGGTTGCGCTGCCGTCTGCTGCGCTGAGATCTTCTTTGACAACCAGTGACAACAGAGATGCTATTGTGACACATGGCTATGGTAGAATCTAAAAGTTTATCTTGTTTGTGAGTATAAAAGCTGTGTGCTCTCTATTCTAGGGCTCACTCTGTTTTGGTCCCCACTTGCAAGATGAAAGTTTCAAATTGAGCTGGGTGAGTTTTTCTAAATTGAAAATGGAGATTTCCACCACAATTTGCTTTCATCGTGGCCTCTCTAACAGTCAGGAGGACCTCACTGTATCTGACAGTGAATGTTGGAGAATGTTGGAGATAACTTTGCCGGGAAGAATTATATTTGGAAATGCACAAGCCAAACATAGTTGAACTTTTCCAGTTGGAACATCAATTTCCAGTACATCTTGTCTCTCTGTTCCAGATACCTTGGGCCTCACCTGTGACTACCTGCAAGTGCTAAGTCGGGCCACACCCCTCTCACGCTCTCTCAGTCTCACCGTCACGGACGTCAGGACTCAGAAATGGAAGTTCAGAGATTATTTGGAAACAGCCAGGGAACGGGGAAATTGGTAAACAAGCAAGGCGAAAACAACGGATAACGCTCAGAAGATAAATGTCCAAAGAACAAACCAAGGCAAACAGGAAAACAAACATGGGAGATTATCTAAACACGGGAAAATAAGAGCGCAGGGGCTCCGAACAAGATAGGAGATAAACTGAAGACCTGGAAGTCAAAACACGGAGCAAGGACGATCGCAGGAAACGTAGTCAGGAACTGGTTGCTTAACAGAGTGTACTTGTATCTACGAGGCCAGATAACTGAGTGAAGGGAATGAGGAGTTTCCATAGTGGTGGAGGGAGTGACAGGTGCAGGTAAGAAAGCAATCAGGGGATTGGGAAGGTGACTGAGGTAGGTGTGTTTGTCGTGCCGTGGAGTTACTCTCCAAAAGAATATAAACCAGATCCACCCATACACAGGCAACACACATATGGACTAGATTTATCACAAAGGTTTATTTCAACAAACACAAGGTAAATACAGGACTGTAAAACGGTAGACTGATGTAATAGGGCAACACCGGCAGTTAATCCCCCGACTAACAGGCAAGAGTTAGAGAACCCAATTCTGCCCCTACATATAAATATAAATGTATATAAATATCATGCAACCCACAGCAAGTTAAGTGACACAACACAGCATCAAATGGCACATCACACAATGGAAGTAAGTATATAAAATCCACATCAATTCATCAAGGCAACCATGTCATAGTGAATTCATTCCACACCAGAGGGGGGCAGAAAAGGCAATTAACCTAAGATCAGCAGGTGGCAGTAAACCGTTCTTGATGTCCCCCAGCCCGACCCATATAAACAGTCCTGCACAATATAAAATAAGTCCGTACTGGTCGGCGACCTCTACCGACCAGTAAATAAAACCATACAAATATAAAGCACACAAAGCAGCCACCAACCCACTGGCCAATAGCCAATTAGTGTCTGCAGTCCATGGGATCCAGACCGGTGACGTCACGTTTGTGCGGAGATGGAATCGCGCAGTCTGGAGCAACGCGAACGCACCCTGGTCGTCACGGCAGCACAGTGGCTTGAGGATCCGCCTCCAAGCTACAATGAATAAGGAAGCACAACACAGCAACTCAGTGCGCGGCTAGGCTTATACCAAGCTGATCAGATACACCGTGGCACGGCAGGGATTTAGCAGGCTGGAACTATTACTTCCCTTTCCAAGACGAGTTGAGAGCGTAGCAAGACAAATCATCCGTCGCTCGTCCTCACGCTCCACTTCCTGGTTGCAGCCCTTGACAGATGCCGGTCTCCCAGTCACTAAAAACAACACGGAAATCAGGGCACACTCCGCCACTACACGAGCGGCTATAGAAGCAACAAATGCGGGGAATAACAGTGCAGACGTTCCTTAATCAAACACTTAGCTTGCGTTGTGTTGATCGCTCTCCGACGTCGGTCACTCCAGTGTTATCCCTGGCCGCTCCCATTACGTGGCTTCTCACTCGCCTGCCCAAAGAACTCCCGTCCATCTGTCAATTGCTCTTTTTATAAAAGGAACCAACCTATCCCCATCCCGTGTTCACTCTGGCATCAATTAGTTCATTAGAGTCAATTGCCATCAGTCAATCATAGGCAAGTCTCTTCAGTCACGTTAAAGAGACTCGTCAAGAATCTCATCCACAGTCCACAACACACACACACAGAGCCCCCTGATGAATCATTGTCTCTAAGTGACGGCACTTGCAGAAACATAAATATACACATATAAAACCATACACATATACATATACAGTGCACTTGACATTCCTCCCCCCTTTAACAATGGTCGTCCCGACCATCGTACTCTGGCCAACCTCACACAGAAGTGGCCCATGGCACTTGACAGGCAATCTCCTCCCCCCTTAAACAATGGTCGTCCCGACCATCCGTCATGCTAATGCCCAAATCTTGCAGGAGGCACCCCGCGGCTGGGTCTTTCAGAGCGCCTGAGCACAGGCACAAGACCCTCAGCCTCTGCTGCCTCTGCTAGATCACCCCCTTGTTCCACTGGATCGGCTACCTGTACTTCCACCCCGGTCTGGTCTTGGTTTTGGGTAGGACCTGGGCGCCTTGTGCTATATTGGAGATTAATAGGCCAAAACCCTACCTCATTCTGCACAGCCGCTCTGGGTCGGTCCTCTTCCCTGTCCATGGTCCAGCCCCCAGGACAGGGGCGCAGGTTGTTACGGTGGATGGTGCGTGTGGGTCCGTCTTTGCCTTCTGGCCGAATCTCATAAACAGGTTGTTCCCGGTTAAGCTGGGAGACCACCACAAAAGGCGTTGGAACCCAAAAAGGGCCCAACTTCCCTCTGGCCCTCCGCCTAAAGTTCTTGCAGAGCACCCGTTCTCCAGGTAGTAGGGGGAGGGCCTTGGCCCTGCGGTTGTAGCGACGCTGATCCCAGTCTTGCCGCCGTTGGGCATGCCCTTGCACTTGCTGATAAGCTGCCACCAACTGCTTCCGGTGCTGTACCACCCAACTGTCCATACTACCCTGTAGTTGCGGTAGGGAGATACCCTGGGCCATGTCTACTGGTAGCCGAGCATGCCTCCCATAGAGGACATAGAAGGGTGTGAGACCTGTAGAGCTGTGCGGTGTGTTGTTATAGGCCTGCAGCAGGTATGGCAGGCGATCGACCCATTGTGCTTGGCCCTCCTGGTCTAACGTGTTTAACAAGCCCAAGAGGGTCTGGTTAAACCGCTCACAAGCCCCATTGCCTTGAGGGTGGTATGGGGTCGTCCGGCTCTTGGTGCAGCCGTACACTCGGCAAAGCTCTCTCACTAGCTCGGATTCAAACGCACCCCCCCGATCCGTTAGGATGCGCTCGGGGCAACCAAAAAGTTGGATGACGTGCCGCCAGAGAGCCTTCACGGTGGTCTGGGCCGTCTGGTCTTTCGTGGGGATCGCCACCGCGTACCTGGAAAACAGGTCAGTAATTACCAGTATGTAGGGAAATGCATCATTTACCCGCCCGAGTGACAAGTAATCCAGGGCCAGGATCTCGAATGGGTACTGACTCACCACTGGGTGTAAGGGAGCTCTCACCTGTGGTCCCGCATGGCCGAGCACGCACTGCTGACATTCGCCTGCCCACCTCCCCGAGTCTCGAGCCATGCCATCCCAGTAGACTCGGCCTCTGAGGGCCTGCACCATCCTCTGGCCTCGTGCATGGCCAAGAGCCTGATGGTAGGCACCCCAGGTCTCCCGCTGGGCAGCCGTCGGCACCACGGCTGGGGTCAATAGGTGTCCTGTATTTGGGTCCCGGCTTGCCCGAACTAGGATCCCTTCGCACAGTCGCAGGCGTTCCCACTCCCAAAGCAGTCTCCGACCAGTGGCTGAAAGGGACTGAGCGTTCACCTGCTGCTGTGTTCTACCTTCGGTCTTCCACTGGCGGATCAATCCAAGATCAGCGTCTGCTTCCTGCAGGGTGGGCCAATCGGCCTCAGGATGGTTCCCTTCCAAGGTTACGCTAGGGTCTGCCTCTATTGAATGTTGGGGCAGGGCTTGTGCATTAACGAGGTGGCTACCAACCTCTACAGGCACTCGGGACAGAGCATCCGCGTTCTGGTTGGAGGACCCAGGCCTGTAGCTGATGTCAAAATTGAAATTGGCCAACTGGGCCGCCCAACGTTGCTCGGTTGCTCCCAAATTTGCTGTCTGGAGGTGAGTCAAGGGGCGGTTATCCGTGAAGACTTTAAACGTTGCTCCCCACAGGTAATCCTTAAATTTATCTGTGATCGCCCACTTTAGGGCAAGCAACTCCAGTTTAAAGGAACTATAGTTTCTATCGTTCCGCTCCGCCGGTTGGAGGCTGCGACTTGCGTAGGCGATCACCCTTTCCTTCCCCTCCTGCACCTGAGAGAGCACAGCCCCTAGGCCTTGGAAGCTTGCATCTGTATAGAGACGAAAGGGGGCCTTGAAATCTGCATATGCCAGGACAGGGGCCTGGAGGAGAACCCCCTTGAGTTTCTCAAATGCCGCTTGACAGTCCGGTGTCCAAGTGACGGCTGCTGTCTTCTTCCCTCCCGTACCCTGAAGCAAGTTATTCAGTGGCAACGCAATCTTGGAGAATCCCTTAACAAAACGTCTGTAATATCCCGCGAATCCCAAGAAGGAGCGGACATCTTTGACTGTGGTGGGGACAGGCCACTCCCGCACGGCTGCAGTCTTCTCCGGATCCACCGCTACTCCCTCCTTACTCACAATGTGGCCAAGGTAGGTCACCTCCCGCCGGAAGAGATGGCACTTCTGGGGTTGCAGTTTAAGGCCATGATGGTGAAGCCGCTCGAAGACTTGTTCTAGGTGGGCCAAATGACTATCAAAGTCCAGGGAATAGAGGATGACATCGTCAAGGTAGATTAATAGGAAGTCGTGGACCCGCTCCCCCAGACACCTTTGCATGAGGCGCTGGAAGGTAGCGGGTGCATTACATAGACCGAATGGCATCCTCTCCCACTGGTAGAGGCCCATAGGTGTTGCGAAGGCAGTCTTCTCCTTGTCCTGCGGGTCGACTTCGACCTGCCAGTAGCCACTGGCCAGGTCAAGGGTCGAGTACCAAGCGGCTTTCTTCAAGCTTGTCAGTGATTCCTCGATCCGAGGGAGGGGGAATGCATCTTTATGCGTCACAGCGTTGAGTTTCCTATAGTCGACGCAGAACCGCCAGGTGCCGTCCTTCTTTTTCACTAGGACAACCGGTGCGGCCCAGGGACTGGAACTCTCTGTGACTATTCCGCTAGCCAACATCCCCTGGAGCAGGGTGCGCAGCTCAGTGTACAAACTGGGGGGGACAGGCCTGTAGCGTTCCCGTATTGGGGGTGCATCAGCTGTTGGGATCTGATGCATCACCACTTTGGTCTGTCCGTAGTCTTCCTCGTGGGCAGCAAAGACACAGGACCATCTTTGGAGCAGGTCCATCAGTCTTTCTTGCTGGCCTGCGGTCAACCCATCCCCCTGTAGGGAAACGGCAGGGTGGTTGCTGTCGTTCTCTGTGCACACAGGGCGTACGTCAACCTCGATTTCTGAGCCACCTTTGGGACGTAGTACCAATTGCTTCTGGTCTTGGACATCGGCTGGGCTTACCTGTGTGACTTGGGCCAATGACTTTCGGGAGGGTAGTTCCACGGGATAGGGGTGTGGGTTACATATCCGGAGGGGCACCTTGCCGGCCTTCATCTGCACTACTGCTCGGCCCACCCTCCAGTCTCTTGTCTCACCCCCCAAGTCCTCCACCACCACACAGCAATTTGAGTGGCCAGTGGCCTGTGGCACAGATGCCCACAGCATCATCTCCGTCTCAGGGGGTAGCAAGATGGGCTCTGGGGAATGCAATCGCGCAGTGCTCTGGAACTCGGTCATAGGGCTGACGGCTTGTACACGTCGGCACACCTGAAAGGCCTTCTCCCACGCCTGGCCGGCACGTTGCGGGATGGTCGATTTGAATGCTGACAGGCCGGGGTGGCCATCTTGGAAGAGGGCTTCCCAGCAGTGATTTATCACGTTCATCCC
This sequence comes from Clupea harengus, assembly GCF_900700415.2. NCBI lineage: Eukaryota > Metazoa > Chordata > Actinopteri > Clupeiformes > Clupeidae > Clupea > Clupea harengus. Next base: position 24,345,117 of record NC_045171.1, on the reverse strand, counting down.
TAGGATGCCGTATTCTGACTGCAGGCAGTCATCTGCCACTACAAGGACCCCCTTTTCAGGCACTACAACACCCCCTATCTGGAAGTCCAAAATGGCATAGCCAATGTACGGTAGCTTCAGCCCATTTGCAGCTTTTAGGGTCAGCCAGGGTATCTCCCCAGCTTCATGGATGGGCTCCTGTTGCACATACTTCTGGAACAACGACTGGCTAAATAAGGTCACTTGTGAGCCTGTGTCAAGGATGCAGGGGATATTTTTCCCTCGCACCGTGACCTCAACCTCAGGGCACTGTCCAATTAATGCGGGCTTGAGGGGGGATTCTGTCTGGGTTCCCTCCTCGGCCACCCGCCCGACGGCGGCCGAGGCAGTCAAAAACCCTGAGATGGGGCTTGCCGTTGTGGGCACTCTCGTTGCATATGTCCAGGCTGGTTGCAGTAAAGGCATATCGGCTGTCCTTGTTCGTCCCACCTTGGAGCTCTGTTTCGCCGTCGTTGTGTAGGTGGATGCCTGGCCTCCCAACGACCACGATTCTTTGAACCCCGCTGGTCTTCCTGCGGTTGGAGGGCCTGGCATTCCCGAAACTGTTGCCGTATCTCTCCCAGGATACCCTCTTTGAGTGTAGACATCTGATCTTGCATCTCTGCTAACACCTCTGCCTTCAGGGTCTCCCGCATCTGTTGCCATTCATCAGAGGCCTTAGCTGCTTTAGGGGCAGGGGCAGGCACATAGGCTCGTCTTGTGCTGGCCTCTTCAGCATGTTGGTGCTGCTCCTGCTCCACAGCCTTGGCCTCCTTGCAAACTTCTGAGAAGGTCAGAGTGGTATTCCTTCGTATCAGCTTTTGGAGCTCGGTCTGCAGGTGTCCTGGCCGAAGCCCTGCTACCAGCTGAGACTGCAACATCTCGTCATCATCCTCACCTTCCTCCATCTTCCGCCACCTAGCAAGACACTCACGAAGTCGTAAGGTAAATGCCCCTACCTCCTCCCCAGCTTGTTGCTTGCAGGTAAAGAAACGGGCCCGCAGCTGGACCACTGTGATTTCTTCCCCATACACATTCTCTAGGGCCTTAAATATCTTTGCCGGGCTGTCCCTGTCTCCAGCAGCAAGTAACAGGATCTCCCGTCTTGCCTCTCCTTCGAGGGCATTCAGTACAAAATCTACTTGCTGGGGTTGATTAAGATTTTGGGCCCGGATCAACGTTTCAATTTGGTTTTGCCAATCTTTTAGACTTGATTGTTTATCTTTATCTCCATATTTAGGCACCCAAGGCCCACCCAAGAACCATGGCATCATAAACACATTGTGGGTTTCTCTAACACTTGCATCAACCGGTGGTGCCTGCTCATGCATGTTGTCTGCGTTTAGGTGGATCCTGCCTGACTACGCCAAATGTCGTGCCGTGGAGTTACTCTCCAAAAGAATATAAACCAGATCCACCCATACACAGGCAACACACATATGGACTAGATTTATCACAAAGGTTTATTTCAACAAACACAAGGTAAATACAGGACTGTAAAACGGTAGACTGATGTAATAGGGCAACACCGGCAGTTAATCCCCCGACTAACAGGCAAGAGTTAGAGAACCCAATTCTGCCCCTACATATAAATATAAATGTATATAAATATCATGCAACCCACAGCAAGTTAAGTGACACAACACAGCATCAAATGGCACATCACACAATGGAAGTAAGTATATAAAATCCACATCAATTCATCAAGGCAACCATGTCATAGTGAATTCATTCCACACCAGAGGGGGGCAGAAAAGGCAATTAACCTAAGATCAGCAGGTGGCAGTAAACCGTTCTTGATGTCCCCCAGCCCGACCCATATAAACAGTCCTGCACAATATAAAATAAGTCCGTACTGGTCGGCGACCTCTACCGACCAGTAAATAAAACCATACAAATATAAAGCACACAAAGCAGCCACCAACCCACTGGCCAATAGCCAATTAGTGTCTGCAGTCCATGGGATCCAGACCGGTGACGTCACGTTTGTGCGGAGATGGAATCGCGCAGTCTGGAGCACCGCGAACGCACCCTGGTCGTCACGGCAGCACAGTGGCTTGAGGATCCGCCTCCAAGCTACAATGAATAAGGAAGCACAACACAGCAACTCAGTGCGCGGCTAGGCTTATACCAAGCTGATCAGATACACCGTGGCACGGCAGGGATTTAGCAGGCTGGAACTATTACTTCCCTTTCCAAGACGAGTTGAGAGCGTAGCAAGACAAATCATCCGTCGCTCGTCCTCACGCTCCACTTCCTGGTTGCAGCCCTTGACAGATGCCGGTCTCCCAGTCACTAAAAACAACACGGAAATCAGGGCACACTCCGCCACTACACGAGCGGCTATAGAAGCAACAAATGCGGGGAATAACAGTGCAGACGTTCCTTAATCAAACACTTAGCTTGCGTTGTGTTGATCGCTCTCCGACGTCGGTCACTCCAGTGTTATCCCTGGCCGCTCCCATTACGTGGCTTCTCACTCGCCTGCCCAAAGAACTCCCGTCCATCTGTCAATTGCTCTTTTTATAAAAGGAACCAACCTATCCCCATCCCGTGTTCACTCTGGCATCAATTAGTTCATTAGAGTCAATTGCCATCAGTCAATCATAGGCAAGTCTCTTCAGTCACGTTAAAGAGACTCGTCAAGAATCTCATCCACAGTCCACAACACACACACACAGAGCCCCCTGATGAATCATTGTCTCTAAGTGACGGCACTTGCAGAAACATAAATATACACATATAAAACCATACACATATACATATACAGTGCACTTGACATGTTGGATCAGGAGGGGGCGTGGCAGGAGCAGGGCTCCTCGCTGGCGTGACACTCACACACTCTGCAGCTGCTTACCTGGCAGCAGGACATACAGCTTACACTCCACCTTCCCTTTCCCTCTTCATTATAATAAATATAGTTCTAAATGTTTGTGTTTTTTGTGTTCTCATTATGTTGCCTTTCTACGAGCCAGGGTTGTAACATAATGGGTCCATATTTTTTGTAGAATTGTTTTTTGTTGTAAGGCCAGCCAAAATGTGACCAGCACCAGGCTGGAAGGTTTATACGTGTCTGAAACTTATGGAATAGTAGAAAGCATTAGTGATAGAGAAATGTGAAACTCTGACTTTAATCAGGTATATATGTATGTCTATGTGAGCTAAAACATGAGGTTTCTGTCTCTGTATGTGTGCTTAAAAGTGTACCTTCTGTGTGTGTGTAAGCGAGGGCTGATAAGAAGAACTATTAGTCCTTCTTTTTTGCCTTGCTGATGCATTGTATTACAAAAAGCATAGCAAGATGACCTCGGATGTGGGAAACCCACAACGTCTCTATCTCTGCTGACATATTGCTCTCCAAGATGCGAGTGAGCCTGTGCCTCTCTCTTGTCTACCAGAACATGAGTGAGCCCGATATGCATATTGAATACAATTATACTTATTCACAACTCTGGAGTCCGAGGTAACTTGAGTGACTTTTCACCTAACAATTAGAGTGATAAATATTGTGAATATTAATGAATGTAATGACATGGCACACAAGGAGTTATATGAATGGTTAATGAATGAACAGTTTATTGATACAATACACGGTAGGCTTAAATTAACAAGTGTCAATCAAACTGAATGTAATACACAACCTAAATGATTAAGTACAACTGTACATAATAGCAAGTAAATACACAGGTTGGATACCAATTAGACCAATCTAACTTAAATTACCAAATAAACCTGAATGCATTAGATAGAAAATAACATAACCTGAGATGAATAACCACACCTGAGATGAATGGGGGAGAGAAAGGGTGAAGAAGAGACAATGATAGAATAAGAGTGCAGGGGAAGAGAGGATCTCCACACTCAAAGACAGGAAAGGAGAAGCAGCAGCAGAAAGAGCAGAAAAAGAAGAGACGAGAGACTCCCCCACCAACCCTGGTCATCTGGGTATGCCCAGGCAGAGGTTACAATGTGCTAATCAAATTACACAGCTATAGCAGGTACTTCAGATGGCAAGGAAACCATCATCAGACTACTGCCCACATCACAAGGATCAATTCAAGACCAAACATGAATGCGTTATATTCATATTAGGGCTGTCAGCGTTAACGCGTTAATCTATGCGATTAATGCGGCCGCGATTAACGCGATAAAATATTTTAACGCAATTAACGCACATTTTTTTTAATGCCTTTTTTTGGATAGGACATGAAGTTATGACAGGAAGCGAGGCAGAGAAGAGGTGGGGAGAGGATTGGGAAATTACATCAGGCCAGACTTGAACCTGTGTCCCCTCGGGCAATGTAGCCCGTAAGTAGGGGGCTTGGCCTACCATTTTATGGGAGCGATGAGGGACAGGTGGGGCTTGAATAGCCCCCCTTGTTCAAAGTGGGGAATGACAGAAAAAGTTTGAGAACCACTGCGGTAGTTGAAGATGGAGAGAGCTGAGGGATTGTTGGGCGGAAAGTCTCTGTTTAAGAGCCAAAATGACGGAACAATCGACAAAACTAAAGTTGTATGTAGCATTTGTCAAGCTGAATTTAGCTATCACAGAAGCAGCTCGTCTTGAAGTTATCACCTTAATGCAAAGCAGCCGACAGAAAGCAGTCCCAGGTTAGATGATCGCCAACCCACACTCCATGACTTCTCTAGGAAAATGACTAGACCAGTCCGTGAAAAGGTTGCCATTTGGGTTGCCGGTGACTGTCGGCCCATCAACATAGTTGAGGACAGTGGGCTGATTGAGGTGATTCGAATTGCTTCAGGGGAAATTCTTTTACGATTTACCGCCAAGGGGCACCATTGTGTTTAAAACAAAAATACAATTAAACAACAGTGTTGAAAATACACGCTGTATGAAGTGATTACTCGTTAATTTATAAGATTTAGTCTTCAGAAGAAAAAAAAACTTTTAATCGCGATTAATCGTGATTAATTAATTTCAAAATGTGCGATTAATTAGTTAATTTTTTTTAATCTATTGACAGCCCTAATTCATATACATTTGTACATACTTGGAAATCCAAAACCTTTTGATGTTCTCTCTGTGACAAGAAACAATCATCGGATCCTAAAGATTACAGCATGTGGTAATTAGTTCAACTGTTACCAGGCTCTGGGGTGCCAAATAGCACCCAACGTAAGGGGGTTGATGTGAAAACAAACAGTCTAATAAGGCCCTGTCCACACGGAGCCTGGATTGCCTGAATCCGGAAACAGTTTGTGTCAAGTTACCGTTTGAAACTTCCGTCTATAATAAAAATCTTTTCACGTCAGATTTTCTCATATAGGCTATTGCTGACACGTTTAAAAACTGGTTTTGAACAATGGTCTGATGCAAATAGATTAAACAGTGATAGATTAAAGTGTGCCTTGTTAATGTCATCCCTTTCCTTACCAGCTTCTTAAGTTACCGTTTTGAAACTTCCGTCTATAATAAAAATCTTTTAACGTCAGATTTGCTCATATAGGCTATTGCTGACACGTTTAAAAACTGGTTTTGAACAATGGTCTGATGCAAATAGATTAAACAGTGATAGATTAAAGTGTGCCTTGTTAATGTCATCCCTTTCCTAACCAGCTTCTTAACAACATCAATTTAGATAGAAAGATAGATAGATAAACTTTTATTATTCCCGTTAGGGATTTTTTAGCAGGAGAGCTGCTAAAACAGGCTGCCACTCGCTGCGCCATGGCAACCAATTCAGTTATTAAATAATGGCGGTCGTGTCCGTTGTTCTGGCTGGTCTCAAAAATCACGTCCAACTGGCTAAGTAAGACCACGAAAAACTATCCACATGTAGGTAGAGCAGCGCACTATCCCAATACAAACAACTAAATACAGTAGAAAAATTTAAGTCACGAAAAAGTTGCGAAAAGAGGGGGGAAAAGTAGAAAAACGGAGAGCTGCTCAAACAGGCTGCCACTCATATCCATTTAGTTTGTGTTGTTGCTGTTATGAAGTGAAGCTGCAGGGTTAATAAGGGTTCAGGCTGAGGTTGCGAGGCGATCACGTAGGGCAATTACGTCAAGTGTGCGGATCGGGCGTCGACAAGCATAGACATCTCTATATGCCTATGTCCACACGAACACGGATTCACTAGCGGGTTCAAATCTACCCACTCTGGAGACCGGATTGAAAAGGTTGTGGATTCAGTCACCCAATCCGCCGGGTTTGTGTGGACACGAGGCCGATCCGGCAACATTTCTTTCCGGATTCAGGCAATCCAGGCTCCGTGTGGAGTATGGTGGTTGTGGAGCAACCTGATAGGGTATAATACAGTTTAAGCCCGAGTTCAATTGTCTTAAAAAGGTCTTGGATTTTGTTTATTTCTGAAAAGGGTTTGTGAGCCTGACAGAATATTTCATTATCTATTCATTGATGATCAGGGAAAAAAAACACTTCATCATTATTTTAGAAATAGTATTCTACTATCTTCTGCAACCACTTCAGACACATTACCTTCCTCGCTTGTGTGCTTTGGCTATCAAGCATCAGGTTACGGAAAAAAGAGAACATTCTTTGGTAACCAAACAATTTTCTAATACCATCTATATGTACAAAACAACAAAGGTCCCCCCCCAAAACCCCTCTTCCTCTCAGACACAGACACACAGTGAGAGAGAGAGACACACATACACCCACACACACACACACACACAAACACACACACACACACACACACAAACACACACACACACACACACACACACACACACACACACACACACACACACACACACACACACACACCTCCACACCACCACTCCTCCTGCACAGTCTATCCTCGTGCTCCTTCACTCTATTTCCTCCTCCATGTGTGTGTATGTGTGTTGGGCAATGAAAGAACAGGTTATGGGGAAAAGATATTTTTTGGGTGATCTGCCTATTTCCTCATAGCACCTATATGGACTAATAATCTGAGTCACACAAATGTTCTCTCTCCCCAAACTCCCTCTTCAGAACCATAATTACCTAGTTGATGTAATTAACTGGTTGACATTAATGTTGACAGAAAGTTGATATCTGAACAGGAGGACCCTTTCCTTTCTGCGAGGGTGTGTGTGTTAGGGTGTGTGTGTGAAGGTGTGTGTGTGTGTTAGGGTGTGTGTGTGTGAGGGTGTGTGTGTGTTAGGGTGTGTGTGTGTGTGTGTTAGGGTGTGTGTGTGTGAGGGTGTGTGTGTGAGGGTGTGTGTGTGTTAGGGTGTGTGTGTGTGAGGGTGTGTGTGTGTGTGTGAGGGTGTGTGTGTGTGTGTGAGGGTGTGTGTGTGTTAGGGTGTGTGTGTGTGAGGGTGTGTGTGTGTGTGTTAGGGTGTGTGTGTGTGAGGGTGTGTGTGTGTTAGGGTGTGTGTGTGATGGCTGTAAGACAAGAGCTGGTCTAGAGATTTACACAGAGTAAGCTTAGTTTGGTATTTGTTGGTATTATTTTTTGTTGATATAGAATGTGATGTTCCATTTTTGAAGACCCAGTATGGTTGGATGAATGGCAGATCCAGAGGCCCAGGTGTTTGAGTAAACTCTTTTGGAGGTGCATGCAGATCTCCTCCAGCACGTTTGCTTCTGTGTACTGATCCCAACTGTGAAACGAAAGCATGATAGGAGTCAAGGCCTTTCTGTGTACTGATCCCAACTGTGAAACGAAAGCATGACAGGAGTCAAGGCCTTTCGGTGCTGTTTAACTCAGGGTGTGAAATGTGTACACATTCATATGCCACTAATCTCTGCAAAGGTGAGCCACTTAACGTGACTAGGCCCGAGTTGACAGACTGGCCACAGAAACGAAGATGGAATTCATTTGAACTTCGATTTAATTGAAACCCTGTATCAACTCTGACACGCTGTAGCAGGCACACATGACGTTTTCTTTTTGTAACCAAACTATTTTCTTATACCATCTATATGAACAAAACAACAAAGGTCCCTCCCCAAAACCCCTCTCCCTCTCAGACCCCATGCAGACGGACTCTAGTTTGCCTGAAGCCGGGTTCAGTTTTCACACCTATTTCACACCTACCCACTTTTTACATCGCGTGCACATGAACCCAGTGAATCCGATTGACTCAGCTGTAGTACATCCCCCACGCCTGTTGGTGGCGCTTTGGTGCTACAGACAACTGAAGAAAACGGAGAAGAAGACAGGAGCATGCTATCAAAATAACATATGACAGTAGTTGAGCTCCAACTAGCAACGTTTAGCTTAGCCGCATAGCCTACATTTAATCTGCACAGTAACACATTATGGTGGTTTATAAAATCAGTGGTAAGAGCAGACTGTAGGTTAAGCGAAAAATAATTATATTTGTTATTGATAATAAAGAGTTTAGAACAGTGCAACAAAGCAATGTGCAACATGACATGTCTGAGTTGTTTAAATGCCTGTGCTTTATGGAGATGCTGAGCTTGAGCAGGAGAGACCACAATGCAAGTGATGTGGATCCTGAATGTTTCATGGTTTACAATTGCTACCAATTTCATGGTTTTATTACTAACAACAAATGTAGGCTATTGTTGAGGGCTTTGTCCTTCACGTACTGTAGGCTACCTCTGAAGTAACGTTAACGCTAGCTAGTAGCTATCGCTATCGTTGTCTGACAGGACTAAAGCGAACGTAACATTCATCTGTTTTGAAACTTCCGTCTATAATAAAAAATCTTTTCACGTCAGATTTGCTCATATAGGCTATTGCTGACACTTTTAAAAACTGTTTTTTGAAAAATGGTCTGATGCAAATAGATTAAACAGTGATAGATTAAAGTGTGGCTTGTTAATGTCATCCCTTTCCTAACAACAGATAGATAGATACATTTGTATTAATCCCGTTAGGGAAATTCACGTGGAAAAGGAGCAAGGTAATAGGAAGAATATTTTTTTTTAAACTGGAGAGCTGTTATAACTGGCTGCCAAACTCACTGCGCCATGGCAAACTATTCAGTTATTAAATAATGCCGGTTGTGTCCGTTGTTCTGGCTGGTCTAATGATGCGATCACGTGGGGCAATCCGATTAGGTATGCGGATAGCGTGCAGACGAACACCAACAGCAATCGGATTCGGAGGTTACTCACTTTGGACCCCCGATTCGAGGGAGTGCGGATACAGTGTGCGGATACAGTGCGTTCGTCTGCACGATAGGGCTATCTGTACTCGGGGTTCACCGGGTCCAGACAAACTAGAGTCCGTCTGCACGGGGTGTCAGACACAGACAAACACACACACAGAGAGAGAGAGAGAGAGAGAGAGAGAGAGAGAGACACACACACACACAAACACACACACACACACACACACACACACACACACCTCCACACCACCACTCCTCCTGCACAGTCTATCCTCGTGCTCCTTCACTCTATTTCCTCCTCCATGTGTGTGTATGTGTGTTGGGCAACGAAAGAACAGGTTATGGGGAAAAGATATTTTTTGGGTGATCTGCCTATTTCCTCATAGCACCTATATGGACTAATAATCTGAGTCACACAAATGTTCTCCCCCCAAACTCCCTCTTCAGAACCATAATTACCTAGTTGATGTAATTAACTGGTTGACATTAATGTTGACAGAAAGTTGATATCGGAACAGGAGGACCCTTTCCTTTCTGCGAGGGTGTGTGTGTTAGGGTGTGTGTGTGTGAGGGTGTGTGTGTGTTAGGGTGTGAGGGTGTGTGTGTGTTAGGGTGTGTGTGTGTGTGTTTGAGGGTGTGTGTGTGAGGGTGTGTGTGTGTTAGGGTGTGTGTGTGTGAGGGTGTGTGTGTGAGGGTGTGTGTGTGTTAGGGTGTGTGTGTGTGAGGGTGTGTGTGTGTGTGTGTTAGGGTGTGTGTGTGTGAGGGTGTGTGTGTGTTAGGGTGTGTGTGTGAGGGCTGTAAGACAAGAGCTGGTCTAGAGATTTACACAGAGTAAGCTTAGTTTGGTATTTGTTGGTATTATTTTTTGTTGATATAGAATGTGATGTTCCATTTTTGAAGACCCAGTATGGCTGGATGAATGGCAGATCCAGAGGCCCAGGTGTTTGAGTAAACTCTTTTGGAGGTGCATGCAGATCTCCTCCAGCACGTTTGCTTCTGTGTACTGATCCCAACTGTGAAACGAAAGCATGATAGGAGTCAAGGCCTTTCTGTGTACTGATCCCAACTGTGAAACGAAAGCATGATAGGAGTCAAGGCCTTTCGGGCTGTTTAACTCAGGGTGTGAAATGTGTACACATTCATATGCCACTAATCTCTGCAAAGGTGAGCCACTTAACGTGACTAGGCCCGAGTTGACAGACTGGCCACAGAAACGAAGATGGAATTCATTTGAACTTCGATTTAATTGAAACCCTGTATCAACTCTGACACGCTGTAGCAGGCACACATGAAGTTTTCTTTTTGTAACCAAACTATTTTCTTATACCATCTATATGTACAAAACAACAAAGGTCCCTCCCCAAAACCCCTCTCCCTCTCAGACACAGACAAACACACACACAGAGAGAGAGAGAGACACACACACACACACACAAACACACACACACACACACACACACACACACACCTCCACACCACCACTCCTCCTGCACAGTCTATCCTCGTGCTCCTTCACTCTATTTCCTCCTCCATGTGTGTGTATGTGTGTTGGGCAATGAAAGAACAGGTTATGGGGAAAAGATATTTTTTTGGTGATCTGCCAATTTCCTCATAGCACCTATATGGACTAATAATCTGAGTCACACAAATGTTCTCCCCCCAAACTCCCTCTTCAGAACCATAATTACCTAGTTGATGTAATTAACTGGTTGACATTAATGTTGACAGAAAGTTGATATCTGAACAGGAGGACCCTTTCCTTTCTGCGAGGGTGTGTGTGTTAGGGTGTGTGTGTGTGGGTATGCATGTGAGGGTGTGTGTGTGTGTGAGGGTGTGTGTGTGTGAGGGTGTGTGTGTGTGTGTGAGGGTGTGTGTGTTAGGGTGTGTGTGTGTGAGGGTGTGTGTGTGTTAGGGTGTGTGTGTGTGAGGGTGTGTGTGTGTGTGTGAGGGTGTGTGTGTGTTAGGGTGTGTGAGGGTGTGTGTGTGTGAGGGTGTGTGTGTGTTAGGGTGTGTGTGTGTGAGGGTGTGTGTGTGTGAGGGTATGTGTGTGTGTGTGTGTGTGAGGGTGTGTGTGTTTTAGGGTGTGTGTGTGTTAGGGTGTGAGGGTGTGTGTGTGTGAGGGTGTGTGTGTGTGAGGGTGTGTGTGTGTGTGTGAGGGTGTGTGTGTGTTAGGGTGTGTGTGTGTGAGGGTGTGTGTGTGTTAGGGTGTGTGTGTGTGAGGGTGTGTGTGTGTGTGTTAGGGTGTGTGTGTGTGAGGGTGTGAGTGTGTTTGTGAGTGTGTGTGTGTGAGTGTGTGTGTGTGAGTGTGTGTGTGTGAGGGTGTGTGTCTGTGAGTGTGTGTGTGTGAGGGCTGGGCTGGTTGACATTAATGTTGACAGAAAGTTGATATCTGAATCAAGGCCTTTCTGTGTTCTGATCCCAACTGTGAAACGAAAGCATGATAGGAGTCAAGGCCTTTCTGGCTGTTTAACTCAGGGTGTGAAATGTGTACACATTCATATGCCTCTAATCTCTGCAAAGGTGAGCCACTTAACGTGACTAGGCCCGAGTTGACAAGCTGTCCACCAAAACGGATTGCTCTCATTAACTAATGCATTACATAAATAAGTCTCTTTTCATTCAGGTATGAGGTTGCATTTTAATATGCCCAGAGGGCAGAATGTGTGAAATGCTTATCATGGTGATCATCTTGAAATCAGTAAAAAACTCCACCCCTCGTCACTTACCATACTTGTGTGATTGGGCAAAGGTTTTACAGTTGAGATAGTCTTAGTCTCTGTCAAAGAAACTCCACACGCATGTTGTTGCTTCTGATACGTTTAAGTCCTTTTCATTAAAATGACATGATGAGGGATTATGAAGAAATAATTGAAATTTTAGGAGAGTGGGGGCCTTTTCAAACACTAATTTACATCCTCCTGAGCCTCAGTGCTATCCCCAGTGGATATGTGGCATTTTCCATGGTTTTCCTGGCAGACATTCCTCCTCACCACTGCAGGCTTCCATTCCTGAACAGTAGCTATGGGGGACTGGGCTACAATCTGTCCATCCCGACTGAAGAAGTGAAAGGAGAGCTCATCCTGAGTCGCTGCAGACGCTACATGGAACAGGGGGACTCTGATGCTGTGTTTGGCAATGACACAGAGGGCTGTCTGGATGGCTGGGTGTTCAGCAATGAGAGATACGTGTCCACCATTGTAACTGAGGTGAGGCTGCCAGGTTAAATTACCTTTTGGTTCTAATCAATCTAACTGGGATGATCGTGTGTGGATAAAACACAAGCCCCTGACCGAAATATGGTCGTGGCAGTTTAATTGAAGTTTCAGCGTAAAGTGTGAGTAACTATCTGTTTATTAACAAAGCAAGTTTGGCTACATGTCAGTTAAATATGCACCGTTACCGCAACTATGACTACAACATTCAAACAGCATATTTAAACTATACTACTTTACTATAATACTCTTTGGTCCGCCCTATATTTTAATTTGGAAACCGTAGGCCTACTGTCAGTATTTACTCTAAGGTTTTCTTCTCTTTGACATGAACTGAAAGTGGACACATGAAAGTGGACACTTGATTAATTAAAAATACTGTGGATGTTCTAAATCTGTGTTGTAACCAAAAAAAGAACATATTTTCTTTCTTGTAAAAGAAGCTGATTCAATTTTTTTTTTTATCAGCCTATGCTTTGTAAACTGTGGTGTTGTGCACTTTCATTGTAGGTCTGTAGGCTAAATGTGCATAATGACAAGCAGATTTTTCTTTAAAAAACACTGAGCAGAGGGCAGGTTTATTTCTTAAAACTTGGTTTGCACAACGGGTTTAAGGTTCACCACTCAACATGCAGAAACAGAATCAGAATCAGCGGGGGGCGGGATAAGAGTCCATGTCAGGGGGCGGGGGGGGTGTCCCGGGCCTTGTTGATGAGGTCCTGGAGGCGTACAGGTCCTGTAGAGATGGCAGATTGCAGCCAATCTCAGCAATTCTCTGCAGAACGAATGATACGCTGCAGTCTCCCTTTTGGCATTGGCAGTGGCAGCAGCGTACCAGATGGTGATGGAGGAGGTGAGGATGAACTCAATGATGCAGGTGTAGAAGTGCACCATCATTGTCTTTGGCAGGTTGAACTTCTTCAGCTGCCGCAGGAAATACATCCTCTGTTGAGCTTTTTTGGTGAGGGAGCTGATGTTAGGGGAGAGTCATCACTGTGGTAGGGGAGGAGGGAGGGGGCTCTGAGGTGGGCAGTTGCGGAAAGGTGCAGGCCTTTGCTATGGTGGGGGAGATGCAGTTGATGGGCTGGAGCTGGTGGGTGGTGTCACGTGGGATGGTGTCAAGACTGTCCCATTGTATTTCAAAGCGACAGTAAAACTCATTCAAGTTGTTGGCCAGGCGTGAGTCGTTAGTGGAATGGGGCGCTCTAGGCTTACAGTTTGTAATCTGCCTAAGCCCTTTCCAGACAGAGGCAGAGTCATTGGCTGAAAACTGGTCTTGGAGTTTCTCAGAGTACAGTTGTTTAGCTTCTCTCACTTCCTTGCTAAACCTGTATTTTGACTCTATAAACCTGTCTCTGTCCCCACTCCTGAGCGCCTCTTCCTTCTCCAACCTTAACTTTCTGAGTTTGGCTGTGAACCAGGGTTTGTCATTGTTTTAACTCACCCTGGTGCGTGATGGAACACAGCTGTCCTCACAGAAGCTGATATACCATGTCACAGCCTCTGTATACTCATCCAGACTGTTGGTAGCAGTCCTGAAAACCTCCCAATCGGTACAGTCCAAGTACGCCTGAAGGTCCTCCACAGCTTCACTGGTCCACTGCTTTGATGTCCTCACAACAGGTTTACAGAGCTTTAGTTTCTGCCTGTATGCAGGAATCAGATGGACCATGAAGTGGTCCGAGTGTCCCAGTGCAGCCAGGGGGACGGCGTGATAGGCACTGCTTACTAGGGTGTAACAGTGATCCAGAATGTTCTCCTCTCTAGTCGGGCATTTAATAAATTGCCTGTATTTGGGGAGTTCGGGGGTGAGATTTCCTTTGTTAAAGTCGCAGAGGACAATAACTCTGAAGTTTGGGTTAGTTCGTTCCGTACAGAAACACATTGGTGTTGGAACACATTTTCTTTTCTAAGGTTACATTGTGCTGTTGACTTACAGAATACGCTTAAGTAAAAGCCATCTTATTGATGTCTCTTTGGCATTGAGGTAATCCAAAAGTAATAAAAAGTAATCAAGTTACATTACTTTAATATTGTGATACTTGGAATAGGTTACTGAACACAATTTTTAACAGGTAATTAGTAATTGTATCGGAATACATTTTTAAAGTAACCCTCCCAACCATGCAGGTAAACAGACACAGGTCTGTCTCTGTAGGGATCCGCTCCATGTTGTCAGATACTGATAATACATTAATAGCCTGTCAGTGGCAAAAACAAATGGCCTAATTGCATCTTACTTGCAGGGGCTTGGCCAATGGGATTACATTGTATATTACATTGGATTGTTTTTACTGGATATAGCGTTCTTAATAGCCATTTCTGTAAACTGATATTTTCCCGATATTTGTCCACAGTGGAACCTGGTGTGTGATGACGCTTGGATAGCTCCCTTTACCGTAACTGTGTTCTTCTTAGGAGGACTGGTAGGATCATTTTGTTCAGGCATCATATCAGACAGGTAAGTAACAAATCCAAGAAACAATGCTTCATACACTTTGAATCTGTGAATACTAGAAGGTCACTGATAAATGCCATTCATTTTTTCCGATCATTTTCAAACTTGTCTCAATACTAGTGAGTCCACTTTTTCAAAACTCATCACACAGTGGGTATTTACAGATACACACCTTAGCGCATCAGTTAACCTTTGGTGCAAAATGCACTACAACTACCAAACAACCAAAACACTTCATACATCACCCAAAAGTGACATATGCTGCCATAACTACAGCATATGCTCAGCATTAGTTTGATTTACAAATGTAGAATTTCTCTAACAATTTCCTCTCTTCAGATAGTATCCAGAAGTGCTTAAAAACCATACAAGGTTTAGATATAAACCTCATTAATTTTAGTATGCTTCATTTGAATGTTGTAATCCTTTCAAATCCCAGGGGTTTTGACAACCTGTTAAAAGATCTAAAAGAATCTACCTATAAGCACTGTAGGAAGAGCATCCCCATATAAGTTAGTCTGCAGTCATTGACTGAGGTAACATTCAGTCTAACTTCTACGATGCTTCAAGAAGAACAATGGGCCTCATTCTCGAACATTTTCTTAAGTGTCTTCTTAAATATCTTCCGAACTTCGAAAGACCAACGTAAGAAAATATCTCCACCGGATTCATGAACGCCTGGAAATGGGTTCTTACACAGCCGAAGTGTTCTCAGCTCTGCTCCCCCGAATGAGGATTCTTAAATTGAACGCGCATTCTCGAAAACCTGGATTTGCATACATACACGCCCCGCCAGCTCCTTATAAGGGCACTCAACCGTAGTGACGTATGCAGTCAGAATCGACAGAATCCACGCGAAAGCAACTCGAAAGCAACACAATCGACAGTCATGTCAAAGCGGAAGGCAAACACCAGTGGTGCACAGGTCAGTAAACGCAGACCTAACTTCACCGGTGCAGAGGTGGAGGTACTGTCGCAGAATGTAGATGTGTCCATTCTATTCCACTATGGCTATACCCACGACTGCTATTTAGCGTTCTTAAATTCGGGTCTAAGTTAAGAACGAATCCCAGATGAGGCAAAAGTGGAGTTCAGAAGAAACTTCTTCCTAACTCGTTCTTAACTTCGTTCGAGAATGAGGCCCAATAAATGGTTGTAAAAGAATTGCTCTTGAATAAGTACTACAGTTATTTGGAGTACTACAATAAGTTGGATCTACAACCCTAAATCAGAAAAAGTTGGGACGGTATGGAAAATGCAAATAAAAAAGAAAGCAGTGATTTAGAAATGTACCTTGACTTGTATTTCATTGCAGACAGTATGAACACAAGATATTTCGTGTTTTGTCTGGTCAAGTACATTTGATTTGTAAATATACATCCATTCCTGCCATTCAGGCCTGCATCACATTCCAAAAGAAGTTGGGACTGGGGCAATTTAGGGGTAGTAACGAGGTAGAATAATTAAATAATGATGTGATTTGAAACTAGTGATGTCAACAGGTCATAGTAATCATGATTTGGTACAAAAGCAGCATCCAGGAAAGGCCTAGTCCTTTAGGAGCAAAGATGGGCAGAGGATCGCCAGTTTGCCAACAAATGTTTGAAATATTTAACATGGTGCATAACATAATTAAAAGATTCAAGGAATCTGGAGGAATTTCATGGCGTATAGGGCAAGGGCGCAAGCCTAAGCTGAATAACCGTGATCTCTGATCCCTCAGACGGTACTGCATCAAAAACCGTCATTCATCAATAAGTGATATAACCACATGGGCTCAGGATTACTTTGGCAAACCTTTGTCAAGCACTACAGTATGTAGTTACATCCACAAATGCCATTTAAAACTTTACTTGAGAGTGTGTGTGTGTCAATAAATACGGTTCTTACATTGTCCTCGGGACTTTGACATCTTTTCTTCTGACTGGACAAACCTGTGGCGATTAGCACCTATTAAAGCAACCGTTCTATCATAGATATCTGTTTGGGATTCAGTCACATATCCCCCTCCTTTTCAAAGACAATGCAAAACCCCATTCTGCACACATTTCAAAGGCATGGCTGAGGAAGAAGAGTGTAATACAGGCCAAAGAGAATTTACAAATCACAACTTGTTCTGATTTGGGGTTGTATCTGCAATCAGTCAATGTCTGAAGACCTGCGATTTATTTCTCCCTTGACATTTCTCCTCAGGTATGGCAGGAAGCTCACCTTCTTTTCCAGCAAGGCTTTGCTGACTGTGTTCAGCCTGGTCCTGACCGCCTCCAACAGCTGGGAAATGTTCTGTGTGGTGTACTGTTTTGTGGGAATGATGGACTCTGCCAATTACTGTACTGCCTTCATTCTTGGTTGGTTAAACTGTCATGTCTGTATTGGTCTCATTCATCATGTTTTGCCTTCTGTGAATGCTTGTGAGAAATGTATAGTTAATTAATATGATACAACGTTCTTGAATTCCTGCCTTTATGCCATTTCTCCCACTGTTAGGTTCAGAGCTCCTCAGTAAGTCCGCCCGCATGAGCTTTGGAATTCTGGGAGTCTGTTCATGCTTTGCCATGGGCTATACTAGTCTGCCACTATTTGCATATTTCATCCGGAGCTGGAGGACTCTACAGTTAGTACTGTCTCTCCTGGGATTTCTTTATATTCCCCTGTGGTGGTAAGTTTATATATATACACACACACACACACACACACACACACACACACACTATATGAATGTGCAATATGAAGTACAGTTACTTAAAGAGTGCTTCCATAGTACACACAAATTGTACAGCTTCCTGAAACTCTCGATTATCAACTGTACTGTTTGAAATTATACTGCTTATGTTGTTGAACTACGCTTCGCATCACACCCATATTACCATCCCTTTGTCATGGCTTTGGATTTGTTGACATCTGGTGGCCGTTTTTGGTCATTGTCAGCATTTGTACAGGTATTTTCGAGTTTTGTGATGACCTCACCTTCTAGTTGTTTACCTCATCTCAGTCTCATGTTCAGTGTCACGTGACGTGATCTAATCATTGTGTATGAGTATATTTCAACCAGTTTCCTGTCATGCTCTCTGCTTGGTCTTTGTAGCCCTTGATGCATTTGACCCAAGTCCAGACCCAAGCCTTGTCCCTGATGTTTTGGAATCTCAGGTTTTTCTGTAACTCTGCCTTTTCCTCTGGTCAACTCTTTTTGGACTGCCCTTGTTGGACTGGTTCTGAACTGCTTTGTTTTCTGGATTTATGGACCTGAACTGTATTTTTCATCCGTGGAACTGCCTGTTTTCTCTTCTGTTTGGATATTGTTCCTTTCTGCCATCTGTGTATTATGTTCTGATACCTGAACCCTGTATCCAATAGTATCCCTTATATCAGGAGTCAACTGGTTGTCCCAGGGACCAACATTCTGACTAGAAAGTAATTCCTGGCCCACTGACACGCGCGTGCCTGCGTGTGTGTCCGTGCATGTGGATAGAAGGACATTTTTTTTACATTTGGTGTTCCATGTTGGTTTTATTTAAAAACCTCAAACAAATCTACATAGATCTACTTAAAAACCTCAAACAAATCTAGAAAAATCAGTGTAAAAAACAAAAACGGTTGATTTTCAATGCTTGAGAATTTAAAACTAAATTGCAGCATCTCAGAACTATATGTACATCAATATATAACGTCCATCTCTTAAAATGTACAGACATGTAGCTGACATTTTGACAACGTTAAAATATAACTGATGGAGTAACGGTGATCAATAACAATCAACATAAACTGGGGCTACAACTGAAGAGGGAAGATGACAAAGTAATGCAGAATATGTCACAAATGATTATCATACAATATCACACAAACAATTGAGGACTATTCAAGTTTAACCTCATAATCACCTACTGCTAATGTTGGGGGGGGGGTGTGTGTGTGTGTGTGTGTTACTTCTACTTAACAGCCACATGTGCGTGCGCGTGTGCCCGTGTGTATATGTGTGTGGAGAGAGGGGAGACCTGTCAGTGTGATATCTGGTCCACACGGCCTGTCTATTCGTGGTGAAATGGTAGACAGCGACAGTCTCATATCATTCTCTGGTTCAAGCCTTGCTTATTTGCTTGCTTACTTATTCTTCAAGTACGCCAGTGTAGAAAAAACGCTCACACAGGTAGGTAGTTGGAAAAGGCAAAAGACACCTCATTGCTTTTGCAGCAAGCTCTGGAAATTCTTTCTGGCAACTTATCCAGAACTTAAGGGGCTGTGTGTCATACATATGCCTCCTGACAGAGTCTGTGGACATCTCAATCAGCTGATCCTCTTCCACAGTCATCACCCTACTGCTGTCACGGAACGGCAGACGACACAATGATTGCAGAGTGATGGGAGTTTTAATGATCCAGCCAGTACAGGGTTAACAGGAAAAACACGGGTAAAAACACAAAAGCAACTGGGGATTCTAAAGCATAGTAGACATTTTCAAAACGGGAAAGCACAAAAGATACAGTAACACGACCTGGATGTTGTGGAGAATTACAAAACTCAACAGCGGTGTAGCGCAGGAGCAAACTCTCAAACACACGACCTGGAAGTCGTGGAAAACTCTCATCAAAATACTTAAGATCCTGGAAGTTGTGAACTCTGGCGTGGCTACCGAGGTCAGGAGTCTGGAGCTCAAATCAACTCCTACAGAAAGCTCCGAAGTACAACGAGCGTGATGCGAGAACCGACACGGAGTGAAGGGAGTGAGGAGGTTATGTGGGTGAGTAACAGGTGCTTGGAATGAGTGATCAACTGCTGTGGAAGGTGAGTGCCAGGTGTGTGGGATCAGTGCTGATTGTGATCACGGATGACGTGCAGCTGGGAATGTGAACGTGACTGTGTGATTGAGCTGTAGCGGAGGTGTATGAGTCCAAAAGTGAAGAAAGGGGGCATGGCCGGCCAGGTGGGCGGCCAAACCAGGACGGAGTCTTCGGTGGCCGGCCGGGTGGACGGCCAGATTGCGGCAAACGGTCTGGTGGCCGACTGGGAGGTTTGTTTGGGTCGAGGAGACTACGACACCTCTCCTCGACCAGGTCCTGGATGACGTCGTCAGGGGGCGAGGCTGGGGTTGCAGCACCAGCGGCTGGGGTAGTCATGGCACCAGGAACAGCGGAAGCTACGGCACCTGGGACAGCGAGAGCTGGGCCAGTGGGGTCTGCGACAGCTGGGACAGCGGGAGCTGGGACAGTTGGAACAGTGGAGACAGCTGGGACAGGGGGGACCGGGATACCTGGTACAGAGATACCTACATCTACATTTAGTCATTTAACAGACGCTTTTGTCCAAAGCGACGTACAAGGGAGAGAACAGTCAAGCTACGACCAATAGAGACCTAGTGTAACAATAAATACTACTTTACATAAGAAATAGAAAAAAGAAAGACAAAAAAAAAGTGCAGGAATGTAACTGCTGTAAGTGTGTTACACTTATGTACTAGGTGTCTTATGTACTAGTCGAAGTGCAAGTTAGGAAGGGAGCTGCTCTCTCAAGAGTTGGGTCTTCAAGAGCTTCTTAAAGGTAGAGAGGGACGCCCCTCCTCTGGTAGTGCTAGGCAGTTTGTTCCACCAACGTGGAACTACAAATGAGAATTCTGGATTGCCGTACTTGCACAGGCGGCAGTGCCAAACGACGCTCACTAGACGAGCGCAGCATCCTGGGTGTAATATTTGCCCTTATAAGAGTATTGAAGTAGGTGGGAGCAGAACCAGCAATCACTCTGTAAGCAAGCATAAGTGCCATACCTGGGACAGGAACACTTGGGACACCCGAGGTACCTGGGACAGGAATGCTTGGGGCGCCTGGGACTGCTGGGAACGGGGTGCCAGGGACTGGGGCGCCTGGGGCTGCTGGGTCGGCGACGGCTGGGTCTGCGACGGCTGGGTCTGCGACGGCAGGGGCTGCAGGGTCGGCGATGGCTGGGATTGTCATGGCGTAGGCCTCAGCGGCAGCGGCGTCACCGTCAGTGACGACCTCAGCGCCGCCATCCGCGACAAACTCAGCACCGCCATCAACAGCAGCGGTGTCGTCGCCATCGGCAACGTCATCAACAACGTCCTCAGCAATGTCATCAGTGACGTCGTCATCAGCAGCAGTGTCGTCAGAGCTGGCCTCAGCGGGGCATCGTCGCCTTCGGCTGTGCCATCAGTGCGGGCATCGTCGCCATCGGGGGTGCCACCTGCGCCGACCTCAGAATTGCCATCCGCAACGCCCTCAGTGTTGCCCACAGCGCCGACATCAGCGACGTCCTCAGCGATGTCATCAGTGATGTCATCAGCAGCGGTGGCAGCAGGAGGCTGAGCAGTGGTGGCGTCTGGAGAGGCTGCGTCGGCTGGAGCAGGAGTGGGGACCAACACCCTCCATGGCGCAGGAGAAGTTGCCTCAGGAGCAGGAGTCAGGGCTGCTGCCATTGCTTGAGCTGGAAGGGACCAGACATCAATTGGAACGGGAGCGGCCGTCATCGGTGGAGCAGGGGTGGAGGCAGCCGCCCTCCACGGAGTCACGGCGGGAGCAGGAAAAGCAGCTGCGGGAGGAGCAGCAGCAGAAGCCCGTCGTGGTGCAGGCCCTGGCGCTGGGGTAAGCCGGGGTGCTCGAAACGGAGAGGACGAGACCTGAGGAGGTGTCCGGGATGGCGTTTGCCGGATGGCCAACCGACTACCGGCAAACAGTGCGTCTCGACTGGGTCCAAGTTCGGGCTCAGGAACTGGTGGGGACGAGGCCTGAGGAGGTGTCCTGAAAGGGGTTCGCTGGATGGCCAACCAACTACCCGAAAACAGTGCTACAAGAGTTGTGTCCCTCTCTTCCTCCTCATCTTCATAGGGTTCGCCTCGAAAGACATGATCTGCTAATATAAAACCCCCATAGACATAATCCCTAACGAAAACCTCCTCATCGACATCATCCTCATCGAAATCATTATCTTCATAGTCATAATATCCATACAGTAAATCTTCACGGATTGCATAGACATCTGCATCATCATAACCCACACTGACAAACCCGTGCTGGATCCAAACCTCTCCGGCAACCTTGGGAGTGGGAGCCGGGATGGCTGTCTTCGGAGGGGCAGGTGCGGGAGCAGCGGCTTTAGTAAGAGATGTTGCTGCGGTGGTGAGGCTGCAGCGCAACTCCTCCACGAGAAGCTGGCGGAGTCGTAGGAGATCCTCCTGGGTAGAAGGGTCGCCAGCAGGCAACCCAAACTTCCCGCGGAGGTGGGCCGTGAAGGCATCAAATGACTCAGTATCCGACCCTCCCTGACGCCAAACGTAAGCAGCCCATTGCAGCAGCTGATCCTGGAGGCGTTGGATGACGTAGGCCATTCTGGACCTCTCGGAGGGAAACTGCTGTGGCTGCGTCACCAGGGCTAGGGCACACTGGAGGACAAATCCATTGCACGCCTTGTGTGAGCCGGAGAATGGAGAGGGAGTAGTGGAGCCTGTAAGGGTCAGGAGGCTTTGGCGGACTTCATCACCGCGCCGCGAGACAGCCATGGCACCTCTAAAGGAGAGAGCTGTGTTCACTTCCCATATCTTGACATAGGGATGAAAACAGGCGTGTATTCAATGCATTACGGCATCAAACACATCACTGAGCTCAACGCTGAGATCTTTGGAGGGCAGAGACTCTCTATGAATCAGGCAGTGTCCAAATTATCCCCGGAGCCACCCTCCTTACATGCGCAAACAGTCATCGTGTGGCTCTGGCCCCATCGCTACATAATGCCAGGCACTTCTGCCACGAGATATTGTGAATTTGAAAAAAATCATCAAGTGCTTTAAAGATCTTTACACCGGTAGTTCGCCCGGCCAGTGGTTTGCAAAAAAGAAATTCCTCGAACATAGTGCCACTGTCCTCGTATCGCACAAATGCTAGTTGCGCATCAAATGCTAGTTGCGCATCATTGCATTGCATCGTCTCGTCGATTTTAAGTGAAAATCCTTGGACTGTTTGAAGTTTAGCCATCAGCTGGTCTTTGACATAATTTGCCAGATCCCCAATTCGTATTCCCATTGTGTTGTCTGCCAACGGAATAGTTTTTAATTTGTTTGCACATTCTGCGTTTATCATAGCTCTACAGCTGCTGGAAAAATAATTGTATGCAATTGTATGTGGCTTTTTGCATTTTGCATTTTGCAATCCTGAGAGCGACCAGATATGATGCTTTAAGTGCATTTTCACTTATTTTTGGACTCTCTCATGATCGTCTGATATCCTTTGAAATCACGCAACATCTGTTGCATGTACTCAATAGGCTTGGCTTTCAAGAAAACGTGACGAGTCTCCATATGCCGCAATAGTTTCGATGGCTTCTTTTGACAGTATTGTTGAACACACGAAACACAGTGGTACGGTACCTCAGGCTCCTCTCCTGCTCTGTCTGTTCTCACTGTAAATCAGTATTGGATGTATTCCTCATTGTATTTTCTTTTTCTTGAAATATCAAAGCGAGTTTATAAAAATAAAAAAAATCAATGGTGAACTGATCAACATAGGCCATGTCTACTACCACGTACTTGTGCACTTCAAACACTGACACTGACAAAGTTGGCTGACTGACGCTGTCGCTACACAATGATAGTCCTTTGGGGGATCGTAGTCCCTCACATTGCGCATGCTCAGACACAAACGGTTTACGGCATAAGGCTCAACATCAACATCAACATATCTGGCTTGTCTTAACGCATAATGTAGGTTTATTTAACGTAATATTTAATAATGTTGTAAACGGTTTAAACGTCAACATATGGGGCTTGTCTTAACTCATAATGTGGGTATATTTAATGTTATATTTAATTATGTTGTAAACGGCTAACAGCATAAGGCTCTACATCAACATATGAAACGAAACTGGGGAGAGACTTTTTGATCCTCCACCTCATCTGTTTTGTCCACTGTGACATCTTCTTTGTTTCTAAATAAATGGTCATGTTTTCAAAAAACTGGCTTTCGTCGCTTTTCTCCATGATTTAAAACGGATCTGTCGTTGTGACGCATGCGCGCGCGGCTTCCCTGTCGACAGCAGTCGACAGTGTCGCAAAATGACACATGCGCAATGTGAGGGACTACTATCGTGTAGCGACAGACGCCTCGCAAATCACTTCAACCATTATTGCTGGTTACAATAACTGTGTTATCTGATAGTACAGTGTCTATTTCTCGGTAACTTTTGAAAAATATAATCGAGAAAACGCCAAAAGATGTACATTTACATACAAAACACGGCCGTCAGCGGAGTTTGGTCCGTCATCTTTGCTTAAAATTTACAGTTGGCCGGAGGAAGCTGGCGCACAGATTTATGGGTAAAAGGCTCGCACCATTTGAGACAACACTAATCAGCGACAGAGCGCACTACAGATGTAAGTGCTTAGTGTGCACTACGCACTGTATTGCAGTGTACTTCGTAAAGTGCGTGGTAGTAGACATAGCTATAGGCTCGTGTCGCGGACCCACTGCAATGCCGCCGCGGACCCCTGGTTGAAAACCCCGGCCTTATTTAATCAATGGTGCCCTTGAGAGTCATTTATTCCCTTTTAAAAAGCCTCAGTAAGTTGTGAGGACCTCTCAGCTCTTCCATTGCTCTCCTCAGGTATATACCAGAGTCTCCTCGCTGGCTCATCACGCAGGGCCGGTTTCTGGAGGCTGAGGCCATCATTCGAGCTGCAGCCATAAAGAATGGCATCACTCCACCAGACGACATCTTTCAGCTGGAGCACAGCGCTGAGGAAAAGATGATTCTGGAGAATCCGGTAACATAATCAGTTCAATACATTTACATTTACATTTAGTCATTTAGCAGATGCTTTTGTCCAAAGCCACGTACAAGGGAGAGAACAGTCAAGCTACGAGCAATAGAGACCTAGTGTAACAATAAATACTATTTTACATAAGAATTAGAAAAAAAAGTGCAGGAATGTAACTGCTGTAAGTGCAATGATATCCCACTAGATGTTGTGGTTTGGATTGCTGTGAGCCAGTGGTGGCCAATATAATATCTCTGTTTTTCATTACTATTTTTACAGACAATTGAGCATGAATCAGGTGGTCAGAATAAGTATACTTGGCTGGATCTCCTGAAAACCAAAAATATAAGGAACATCACAGTTCTCAACATCATCATTTGGTGAATGAACATTTTTAACCAGTTGAGTTTTAATAAATGTGGCTAGCTGTCAATGCATTGGAGGTTCCATCAGCTCAGTATGTTGTGGCATGACTGTTTTTCTTTGCATTCCCTGAGAGGACTGTTGCTGTACCCACTTTGTGGGATGCATCACAGTTAAATGTATGGCATGGCAACAGCAGGTTTGTAGCAAGCAGCTAATATTATTGATGAAATACTATAAGGGGGTTTGCTACCTTCACTGATATAAGGGTCTTGTCTCACCCTTCCATACTGATACAGTACATAAAATGTGAAGAATTATGAGATTTCTTGAGGTTGGTGCTTCGTAAAATACACAGAGAAAATGGTGAACAGTGGATGTTAATCAGTAATTACAAATGTCATCATAACTTATCCATTTCTACAGGATATCCATAAACATAGCATACTATGGACTGTCCTTTAACACCTCCAATCTGGATGGAGATCCTTATCTCAACTGCCTCATCGCTGCCAGCACTGAGTTCGTTGCCTACATCTTTGTGTGGTTCACCACCCGCTACGCTCCTCGGCGCTTCACGCTGCCATTCACTCTTCTTCTTGGTGGGGTTTTGCTGCTGCTAATCGAGTTAGTCCCTCAAGGTTTGTACAATGTTGTTAGACTACAATCTTGTACTTTATAGAATGTAGGCCAGAACATTATTGTGCTCTGCTGCGTTAAGTTTGGTAGCGCTAAAATTGAACTGTTAGCCTCTTACGTAGAACAATCACCTGTTTGTGGGTGCTGGTCCAAATATCTATATCTTAGTGTGACATTGGTTACAATACTGCCTGATGTCTAATGCCTCACACCCTTACACCTTAAAGCAACAGTAAGCAGGTTTTGGCCACTGTTTGAGGTGTTTTAATGCAGATAACTAGTCTTTATTGCATCCTCACATTCATGTTGATGGTATATGGTCATGTGATAGATAGATAGATAGATAGATAGATAGATAGATAGATAGATACAGTAGATAGATAGATAAACAAACCTGTCATTCCCCAAGACACCTAGGCTATTGATTATGTAATTTTTTTATCTGGGTCTGAAACCCCACCCAAAAAGTAATAACATCTGTGCCAAATATGTCACCAAAATACATCAGTTAACAAGCTAGCTAGCTTTTTATCAATGCCAACATTGCTGTTGTTGGTGTTCTCAAGGCAAGTCTGTTGGCTTTTGCCTAGCCAAACAAAAACCCCTTACTGCTGCCTTAAGGAAGGGATATGTTACTGGTGAAACGTGCAGCTTTTCTGGCAGGTTTGGATGCCAGTGCAGGCCTGTGTTTCACATGGCAGGTCCCCTGTATTATAGGTCCATAACCATGATGGTACCTTGGATGGCATCCTGGACTCAATTTTCTTTCTCTACCACAGAGCTCAATGCCTTGACTGTCGCCTTGGCGATGACAGGAAAACTGGTTGTGTCTGGGGCCTTTTCTTTTGTTTATTTCTACTCCATGGAGCTCTTCCCTACTGTTGTTCGTAACATGGGATTGGGTGTCACCTCCATGGCCGGCAGAATCGGCAGCATACTTTCCCCATACATAGCCTACATTGGTGGGTATTTGTGTCAAATGTGTAATTTCAGTCTTTTACATATGTTTTCCTCTTAAATATTGTATTTCTTTTTTCCCCTAGGGACATATAACAGTGTACTGCCCTATATTGTAATGGGTGCCATCTCCATACTCTCTGGTGTCTTAAGCCTGCTGTTACCAGAAACAAAAGGCGAAGAACTTCCAGAATACATCAGCCAAGTGAAACCTCTCCAGTGGTGGGTAGCTGAGTTCTATTAGAATCAGAATCAGAATCAGAATCAGAATTATTTTATTGGCCAAGTATATTCTTACATACAGGAAATTGATGTAGCTATCGCTATTGCTGTAAATTTGATTGTGGTACATTTGGGATTTTGACAGATTTTTCTCCTTGTACTTGGGCTCTATAGGTTTTGTAGGGAAAAGAAACCAGAAGGGAAGAACACACACGAAGAAAACACTTCTCCAGGCAGCAGAGCTGAGGTGGAACTGGCCTAGACAACAAGTCAACCAGCTTATCTGAAACAGATGTTTTGATATTCAAGTTTATGTACAATAGGTTCTTTTATTATTATTTTAACACTATGCTTGTATAGACTAGTGTTTGCATGTGTGTGTTCCTTTGGCCTGATGAATATGTCCTAAATTAGCTTAAATAATATGATTTATCACAGCTGTTGATGGCTAGATTTCTTGTACTGCCTGCATGTCTTGCATTCAGTTTGTGATGTTCACATAAATTCGTGTCTTGACACATTATAGGTGCTGAGAAGAATAGGAGATTAATAGGAGATAGGACCAAATATAGTTATAACTTAGGCGTACATATATACGCTCCCAGGGTTAAAGGCAGGGAGGTGAACGGATATAAGGGGGTCTTTTGTGCAGAGGTGGTGGCAAGCTAGAGTTTTAATCAGATGTAAATCTAGACAGCCCAAAACAAATTGTTTTACTACAAGCTCTTTTAATTCCACGCTGTATTGGACCGATCAAATCAGAGTACTAGGACTCTGGGGGTGGTGAGAAGTGCAGGATTTTTGTGCTCCTGTGTTTTGACTTGTTTTTGAGGGGGGAAATGTTTTTTTGCTGCCAAAGGACTAAGTTGACTCATTAATACGTAAGGACATTTGAGAAAGTATGCCAACACTGCAGCCTGTGGGGACTCTTGGTGCACGATGGAGTATAAAAATACTTTCTAAGGACTTTATGTTAAGCAATTTCAATCATTATTGGTTGCTTCATTTTGACATATTGACTGTCAATATACAGCATGTATGTAATTCTTTTAGAATATCGTTTCTATTACGTCTTTTGTCCTAGTTGCGTTAATACAGACTTCCTGATTAAGTTATCCTGACAATAAATTGTAATGAGTTTGTTTGTGTCAGGATTCAAACGAGGACCCAAGCGCAGATCAATTAAAGCAGGATTTATTCCACAAAAAACACAGAGGATCAAAAAGGCAAACACAAACACAGAGCACACGACCACTGTAGCATTCCACGCCGAAAAGCGAGGCTTCGGAGCGTGTGTCACGAAAGTGAAGCACTTCCAGACGGAGCGCGTATCGAGGCTTGTATCGTTTTGCCGAAATGACGTCACTGGTGACGTCCGAAGCCTCATTTGAGTGAAGTGCTTCACGAAGTGGTTCGTTCGTTCACTTTTAGCGGGACGCTTCGACTTTATAAGATGTCCCAATTCCCATCTCGTATTCGTGGTTGTTGTCAGTGGTTGAAGACAGTGTGTGTTCCCGTGTGGGAACACTTTGATTTGATTTCTCCTAAGAAGGTCTGTTTGTAGCTTGTATGACTTCCCTGACATTAATAGCCTATTATTGTGTTATTTCATGTTGTCACGGACCTTTAGTTTAATGAGTATCTTTTGTATTCGTAGGTGAATTGTATGATCTGTGACAAGCAACTGAGTTACAATAATAACACCTTCTCCATGTTGAAGCACTCGTTTTACAAAAGTACTGACCAGTATTCCAAAAGCACTTTAACTAACCTCTGTTCCAACGGCATACAGAAGAGAGTAAAGATAATTAACAGGCGTTTATAATCAAACCATCGGATTAAAATACTCTATGACTGGGCATCAAACCTGAGTGTTCCGCGCTTGAGGCGCCGTCACTAACCATTGTGCCACCATACAATCCATAAATCTTTAAGTCAAACAATTAGTAGAAGAAAGAATAGAATAATAAAGCCTTTATTGTCATTGTATTCGCATACAACGAAATTTGAACAAACTTTTTTTTCACCATAAGTTTGTGTACATGTTATTTTAGCAGGCCTTGCGCACCACAACAAATTGAACAAATTCACTGTCCCGAGAAAATCTTTCCTACACCTTATTTTTATTGACCAGCAGGTGTCACTAGAGAGCGAACGATGCTTCGAGTAGTGAACCTTTTTTCAACACGTTTGGCTGGAAAGCTTCGAAGGTTCATGAAGCTTCATTTCGCCATCACTACCGTAAGCTAACAGTTCAAAAAGTATTCCTTCAAGGAGACACAAGCAGGCAGGCAAAGTTAGACATGCTTAAATAGGCAGGGTAATCATTGGGCACAGGTGAGGAGCAGAACAGGTGGGAACAGAACAGGGGCGTCGTTAGGCATATTTTAGGGGGGCTGAAGCCCCCCTAAAATGTTCTTCAGCCCCCCCAAATCATTTGGCATTATTGGCTTAAAAAAAATTTAAATGAAAAAAAATTAAACTATTGTTTCTCACACGGACAAGTTAATTATAACTCTAACATGCTACTTATATGCGTGCGTTCTGGTTTGTATGTTTACTCCCCCTTCAAATTATACTCCAATAGCCTTTCATCATACTTTACGATATAAACCCCGGGCACTAGTACCGTCTCTCGTCAACGACAGCCAGTATTATAGACAAGGAGTTCAAAGTAAATTATGCACGGAGTGAAATTGTAAGTACAAGAAGTTATAGAATGTGGCTATCTGTAGTTGTTAACGAGTGTTACCTGCTTTAGGTTTACTTGATATGAGGCAAATGAAAGCGAATATTGTAGTGGGCTATGTTAAAACTAAGCTAGCTTGCTACTTTGTTAGAAACTGTCACCAGTTAGCAAGAGTGTGGACGAGCGAATTCGAAATACAAGAAATAACTATCGACATCTCTCTATTCTTTGCATTGATATATCTCTCTAGTATTTCAAAACAATATGATCAGTCCCTATAGAATGTTGTTATTTATAATCAGTTAATGCTAGTGAAAACTAAATGCCATAGTGTCCCTCATAACGCTATTGTACCGGTATATCATCCAATTCATTGACCAGATAAGAACATTCTTTAGGAGAGGTGGTAGCTCCGCCCAGTCAGATGAGAGAGAGAAGCAGGAGATTGACAGGGCTGAATGAGCCGGTGTGATGGAGGTTAGTGGTCTACAGGTCTAGAAGGAAATGAGTGGAGTTTTTTTAATTTTCTTCTACTGTGGTAGAAATGTATAGGCATTTGTTGTCAGGCCTAGGTTACTCCAAGGGTTAGCCTAAACTAGATTATTACATGATATTTTTATGCCAAGTCATAAAATTGGCTTCTGGATTTCGATCAGTTAATGTTTCAATGTTTGAACTTATCTTAAAGGGTCATGCAGAAGGAGAGGCTGAGGCAGAGAGTCAGAGAGAGGAAGAGACAGACCAAGCAGCTGCAGCAACTAATGATTTAGGTGAAAAAGACACAGGGCCCAGACAGGTTAAGCTGAAGAGCTACCCACAGGACAGCTTTGGTGCTCAGAACAGGTCATTTCACCACAGCTGGTATATTTGTGTTGTCAAATTTCACTATGACCCTGTCATTCTGTCTCTTGTGTTATACTGAATGCAAGCAAAACTACAGAGCAAAATCACACTCTTTCTGATTAAACCAATCTATGAACTGTCATAGAAACAATGGATATCCGCGGCCCCAAATGGGCCTTAAAAAAAAAAAATTGCAGCGCGCAAACATGCCACTCCCCTTGGGGCTAAGCCCCCCCTTTCTTTGAATCCTAGAAACGCCCCTGGAACAGAACAAAGACAGGGACGGAGCACATGGTAGCACATGGCTACCACAACACAGGCAGAGACAGAGTCCAAATACTGACCGTTTGAGAATTAGAATTTGATATAAGTTGCAGTCTTTGTTAATTGTTTTACATCTATATTGTATATACATTAAGAATTAAGAATTTTATTTCAACATAAAATGCATGGATATTCATACAGTATTATTAATTAATATAGATCATTTTTTATGACCTATGAACAGGACTGCCATGCATGATTTCTGGACCAGGAGACAAAATTATTTAAACGGACCCCCGCCCCAATTAAAGTAAAAATAAGCTTGGCAGCAGGCTTGGAATATTTGAATGCCATGCTATATTGACTCAACTTGACTCTTAATCAGACGTTCCAAATACAGGCTTGTATGAAATCATATTACAGTCGCCTTGCCTATTAACTCATAAAGGGGGGACCGGCTGACAACTTCTTTTTAAACAGAAACCAATGTTTCCTTTGTGGGCTAAACACGCACGCCTAAATACATGTGTGGCAACCGGGGTATAAGATAACGGCCTTCATTATATCCAAAACATTGAACTTGGCGCTCTTTGCCTCTGCCTCATACAGTATTTTCCTTGGCAGCTGTTATCCCTTATATACAGGCCTGTATTTTTAATGATTTTTGAATGAGAGTCAAGTTGATGTATCAATGAAGCATGGCGTTGACTATTCTAAGCCTGCTGTCAAGCGTATATTTACGTGGCGTGGGGGTGGGGGTGGGGGCGATTGAAATAGTCTTGCTCCAGGCATCATGCATCATGCACGCCTCCCATGAGTATAAAAGCTGTGTGCTCTCTATTCTGGGGCTCACTCTGTTTTGGTCCCCACTTGCAAGATGAAAGATGGGTGAGTTTTTCTAAATTGAAAATGGAGATTTCCACCACAATTTGCTTCCATCGTGGCCTCTCTAACAGGCAGGAGGACCTCACTGTATCTGACAGTGAATGTTGGAGAATGTTGGAGATAACTTTGCCGGGAAGAATTATATTTGGAAATGCACAAGCCAAACCTAGTTGAACTTTTCCATTTAGAACATTCATTTCCAGTACATCTTGTCTCTCTGTTCCAGATACCTTGGGTCTCACCTGTGAGTACCTGCAAGTAGTGATGGGCAAATGAAGCTTTGGGGAAGCATTGAACCATTTAGGCACATTGTTTCAAAAATCGGTTCATTACTTGAAGCTTCAGTAACAGTGACCTCTCCTGGTGATGTGCCAAGGCTGCAACTAAATTAGCCCAGCTAGACTGTGGCACGAGCAGGCACGTGCACAGACATTTTGGAGGGCAGGTGCTCAAGCCAAAAAAAAGGGCACCCATCACCAAAATTATTAATGAAATTAAAAATAATAATAATAAATAAATATAAAAAAAACACAGTAGGATATTCTCAACTTAAATATTTATTTTTTGTTAACAAACTAACTCAAATTATCTCCTGAACATAACTCAGTCCTACACTCTGTCTGTCCTTTCTCATCCATGATGGGCTCCTCTGAACCTGGGGTACGTTCGTCGTAGGATTGAAGCTAAGTTAATCAATTGGCCTTTTAGCCCGTTAAGATTAGCGAGCTGATTGAGAACAGCAAATATCGGTTCGTTAACGGCTGATCCGCATCCAAATCATGTGGTTAATTTCAACCAGGCTAAACTTACCGGGGCATTTGCGCGTGCACGTCCTACTTCAAAAGGCAGGAAAGGTCGATCACCAAAACAATGATTTTCTACAAAGATTGTGATATAATTTTTTTTTTACAAAGATTGTGATAGAATTTTTTTAAAAATAAATATTTATTCTTTTTGGTATATTGTGTTATTGGGGAGAGAGTGCTTGGGGAAAGGATGTGCTTGTACTTAAGGATTCGGATGTGCTGGAAAAATATGGCACAAGTTGGGTGTGCTTGTGTAACCAGTTATGTTGGATAGGGAACAGTCAAAGATTCTGATTTTAAAACTTTTTGGACTGAGCCTGTTGATACAGTCTACTTTTCCTATAGCCTAAATATTCAAGAGCCGGCGCACCCTATCATATGCGATCAGAATAAAGTGTTCCCACATGTCAGAACAACCTCTCTTCCTAGATGCTTCCATAATGATGATACATCAATACGAACGTAATGACTGTCACAGTATGAGATAGGCTACTACGAACCAAACGCAATGTTGTGCGCTGAAGTTTTTATGCTTTGAAGGCGCTACAATTCAGACTCGAAACGAGGCAACTGACTGGTTCGTGTGTGGCGCTGTGAACCACTCAGCTGGTTCATTCGGAGAAAGAAGCAGTTGCTGTTTCGCTCGTAATATGTCACGTGATTTTTCCGTACCAAAGCAACCTTCGAAGCAGTGGTTTTATGGTTGGTGTAGTTTATGGTATGAAACACATTCCGGCGCTTCAGTGTCAGGCTGCCATCACTACCTGCAAGTGCTAGGTCGGGCCACACCCCTCTCACGCTCTCTCAGTCTCACCGTCACGGACGTCAGGACTCAGAAATGGAAGTTCAGAGTTTATTTGGAAACAGCCAGGGAATAGGGAAACAAGCAAGGAGAAAACAAACACAAACTGGGATAACGCTCAGAGGATAAATGTCCAAAGAACAAATGAAGACAAACAGGAAAACAAACATGGGAGATTATCTAAACACGGGAAAATAAGAGCGCAGGGGCTCCGAACAAGACAGGAGATAAACTGAAGACCTGGAAGTCAAAACACGGAGCAAGGACGATCGCGGGAGACGTAGTCAAGAACCGGCTGCTTTACAGAGTGTACTTCTTGTATCAACGAGGCCAGACAACTGAGTGAAGGGAATGAAGAGTTTCTATAGTGGTGGAGGGAGTGACAGGTGCAGGTAAGAAAGCAATCAGGGGATTGGGAAGGTGACCGAGGTAGGTGTGTTGGATCAGGAGGGGGCGTGGCAGGAGCAGGGCTCCGCGCTGGCGTGACACTCACACACTCTGCAGCTGCTTACCTGGCAGCAGGACATACAGCTTATACTCCACCTTCCCTTTCCCTCTTTATAATAATAAATAATGTTTGTGTTTTTTGTGTTCTCATTATGTTGCCTTCCTACGAGCCAGGGTTGTAACATAATGGGTCCATATTTTTTGTAGAATTGTTTTTTGTTGTAAGGCCAGCCAAAATGTTACCAGCACCAGGCTGGAAGGTTTATACGTGTCTGAAACGTATGGGACAGTAGAAAGCATTAGTGATAGAGAAATGTTAAACTCTGACTTTGATCAAGTATACAGTATATATATGTCTTTGTGAGCTAAAACATGAGGTTTCTGTCTCTGTATGTGTGCTTAAAAGTGCACTTTCTGTGTGTGTGTAAGCGAGGGCTGATAAGAAGAACTATTAGTCCTTCTTTTTTGCCTTGCTGATGCATTGTATTATAAAAAGCATAGCAAGATGACCTCGTATGTGGGAAACCCACCACGTCGTTATCTCTGCTGACATAGTACATTCCACTGAGTGAGCCCGATATGCATGTTGATTAAAGTTATACTTATACACAACTCTGGAGTCAGAGGTCACTTGAGTGAATTTTCACCTAACAATAAATATTGTGATTACTAATTTATGTAATGGCATGGCACACAAGGAGTTATATGAATGGTTAATGAATGAACAGTTTATTTATACAATACTTAAATGTTAAAAGTGTCAATCAAACTGAATGTAATATACAACCCAAATGAATAAGTACAAGTGTAAATAAGAGCAGGAAATACACAGGTTGGATACCAATTAGACCAATCTCACTTAAATTACCAAATAAACCTGAATGCATGAGATAGAAAATAACATAACCTGAGATGAATAACCAAACCTGAGATGAATGTCTCTCCTTCACCCTTTCTCTCACCCAATGATAGAATAAGAGTGCAGGGGAAGAGAGGATCTCCACACTCAAAGACAGGAAAGGAGAAGCAGCTGTTGACAGTTGACAGTTAAACTAATTAACCCATGCTGTATATCCTTACGGAATACAGCATGTGGTAATTAGTTCAACTGTCAACTGTGACCAGGCTCTGGGATGCCTAATAGCAACCAACGCATGGGGGTTGCTGTGAAAACAAACAGTCCAAGTTGAGAAGCTGTGGTGTGACTGCTAACTTTTGACCCCCTGGCCAAACACAATGAATGATTCAATCCAGAAAATGGAGTCCAGAGGGAATGCTGCCTTACATTGTTACTTGTCTTCCCTTAGAGTTGTGATCGCATAGGTCTTAGTTCTTTGTTAGTTTGTGGAGTGATGCAGTATTGTGATTCCCTCCTTTGGTGTGACTTCAGTGTGTTGAGTGTGGGCGTGAGTGTTTAAGTTTGCTTTATCTTTAAAGTCAGGGCCTGAGCTGCCTCGATAGAGGTGTTCCAGCTGGACACTAGTCCTTCCAACGGTCACTTGTTGTTTTTACTTTTTTATTTTTGAGGCTATGCTAGGGTGGGGGCATGCTTCAGGTTGTTACAGTGGACTGCGGCCTTTGTTTACTGTGGAGCCACCTCGGCCTGGTATGCCTCAGAAGATAGTTAGCTTAGTTTGGATTTGTATAAAGTTCTGTGAGTTCTCGTGCTCTTTATTAGGCATTGCTGTGTTGGGTCCATGATCCTAACTTTAGTGTATTTACTGGCTATTGTTAAGTTCTTGAGTTTCTAGCGCTTTAGGCTTAATTAGGCTTAAAGGGTAGTATCCAGGCCTACTTTAGAATATGGTGTTGCAGCCATTTTGTGTAGTTTTGCCCCCTTGTGTTAGCTGTGTGCTCTATTGGACCTATTTTGTGTTTTTGGTGCATGTAAATAAGCAGCAGTGGTTGCTTTGTGTAAAGCCTTATTTGTGTCTAGCTGTTGTGAAATAATGGTGACTTTTGAGGGTTTTTGAGAATCGCCTAGTGAAGAGCTGCTTGAAAACTTCACTAAATAAACAACTTCAGCTGGCATCTAGTTATCAAACTTTCGAGCTTTTTAAAAACAAAAAAAATCAAGCAGGTCATCAGCAGATAGCAACATCTTATTACAACAGAGTCAAATAGTCATATCGCATTCCAGACAGCTGTTAACCCAGTTTGCCCAGTATTGAGTGTTCGCAACAAAATTGCAGCTGAAATTGTCAAATGGAAACATCAGCAAGCCTACATAAATATATAAAGCCAATATTTCAGCTGATGTTTTGCTTGTGTTCATTCAAGAAACAAGGTGGGTTGAACGTCGACAGCTAACTATTAGCACCCTTGCCAGCAACCAGAAGTAATCTCTGCTAATTTAGCCAATAGAAACTAAGTAAATTCTACACATTTCCACAATTGAATGCAGTACAAGCCAGAAAACAAGAAAAACAAGACAAGGTTCTCAGTCAGAACTCAATGTGTTAGTCAGCAACAAGTAAATCAAGTTAGTCAGAACCTAAAGCAAATTACTCTATACTGGTTTGAAGGGGGTGGTAAGCAGGCATTTCTTTATACCCATACAGCAGCTCCACTTTTCCAGAGCATACGCCCCCCTCAGTACTTTTGCCTTTTGCTCCACCCCTTGCCCTGCTGTGCCCACCCCTACTGGCACACAGTGCAGAATGCAGAGTGGAGTTTATTTTCCTCTTGATATGAGCCTGACATGACAGGAGAGAGTCACCATCAGAGTTTGGCCTCCTTTCCTCTTTAGCCTCCTCTCGTCCATGACCTTTGACTGCCGTTGGGCCCATTCCAACTTCTGCGCCGCTGCCGTGCTGTCGCCATCTCCATGGACTATGATGAGGTCACCTCTTTCCTCGGAGAGTGGGGAGCTTTCCAGAAAGCCGTGTTCCTCTTGCTCAGCCTGAGCACGGTGCCCAATGGCTACGCGGGAATGGCAATGGTCTTCCTTGGGGACACGCCGGGCCACCGCTGCCAGCTCCCCTTCCTCAACGCCAGCCATCACCACAACCTGAGCCAGGCACTGCCCCTGGAGGAGTGGGCCGGAGGAGGGGGAGAGCAGGCTTTCAGCAGGTGTCAGCGCTACAGGCGGGCGAATGGCACGGGGCCAGGTTTCAGCAACGACACGGAGGGCTGTCTGGATGGCTGGCACTTTGGCAGCGAGCAGTACAAGTCCACGATAGTGACCGAGGTACAGAGAAAGGGTCTATTTGCATTCAAATGAACTCTGTTATAGGGGGGAACACGCTGTTTATCTGCAAATGAATAACGTCTAAGATGGTTTCTACTCTCCAGAGTTCTAACTGCTAAGCAAACCAAATAGCTTAATTTATGACAATTTAGCCACAGCTGAAGAAGTAAGTGACTACAGTCACTGTCAGCTGGGCTGGTAGCTGGTAGGTAGCTCACTAGTTTCAGACTCCTTACTGCTGCTTTAAAGTACATAAAAACAGTGTGGCAATAATAATGAATAGGGAAATGTATTGTTCTGTATAACCTTACTGCTTTGCTATTCACAAAAACCTTCTTACCTTCTCCTTTAAGGGCAATAAACAAATACATGCCCACCTGATCACTGTCATATTTAGGAACATGTCGATGTTAAAAGAACATAGCCATGAAACATGTAAAGCATCTTGGACACGCCATCAGGTCACTGTTTTTCCTAAGATGTTTTCTGTTTTCTGTTTTCTCACTGTGTGGCGTGAAATTCTTACACTTCTTGTTTTGATGTGTCATCTAATTTAATATTTGGCATCAAACAGTAGTCTTCAGTCTTCAGCATGTCCCAGTTTTAATTTGATAATCGTTCAAACCAACTCTTAGTATGCATCTGTCCATGAAAGAGAGAGAGAGAGAGAGAGAGAGAGAGAGAAAATATCTGGTCTGGTCTGTCTGGTAATGGGGGGTGTATAGAATTTTGGTCTCACATGTTTTTCTGTTCCTGTTTTACAGTGGAGTCTTGTGTGCGGAGACTCCTGGAAGGTGCCATTCAGCCTGTCTGTATTTTTCATGG
Source organism: Clupea harengus (assembly GCF_900700415.2). Classification (NCBI taxonomy): domain Eukaryota; kingdom Metazoa; phylum Chordata; class Actinopteri; order Clupeiformes; family Clupeidae; genus Clupea; species Clupea harengus. The sequence continues at coordinate 24,307,688 of NC_045171.1, read as the reverse complement.
GTGTTCTGAGTGGCTCATTTGTGTCTGGCCAGATCTCCGACAGGTACTAGAACTAACAGTAGAGGCGCTCTTCTCTCAAATGTCTTCAAAAATCTAGGTGAAATTTAAGAGTTTAAGTCAGAATGTCTCTTGCCACAGGGTATTGATGACCCGCTATTCCGTCCAGTCATCTAGTTGTTCTAGTCCATGTTATTCTGATCATTTCTGTCCTCTCGAGCCAGTGAATAATCTGGGAGGTTAGAAATAAAAGCTACATTTATTTCTGTTTGCCAAAACTAACAAGAGGTGAGAAGATATGCCATGAGGTACATCATGAGATCAGCTCTGTCATGTTTGATCCACGTGTTTCGGGTCATTTCTCCCACGTCTGCAGATTTGGTCGTAAGGTGACACTGTTCGTTACCATGGCGGTGCAGACCGTCTTCAGTCTCGTGCAGGTGATGTCTGTCAGCTGGGTGATGTTCTGTGTCCTCTACTTCATCGTTGGCCTGGGTCAGATCTCCAACTATGTTGCTGCCTTCGTCTTAGGTACAGGCTCAATGTATTAATATTTACTATGTACTGTATGGATGGCTCTCGGTATCTCCAGAGAGGTCATGTGAATGACAAAAACAAATGTTCTGGCATGGGGATTCAGTTCCTTATAAGTATTGTGATAAGTGAAAATAGCACACAGGCAATTATAGGTTCTATACAGTAAACAGTTTTCTGTTCACTAGAAACAGGCATTTTTGTCGGTCTCTGACCTGTATTTTTAATTCTCTACTTTGCAAATGAAAATTAAATTTCACTTTGCAAACTAAATTCCTTTTACATTTGCAATTAATTTGTGTTTCCACATTGATGGTTTTCAATTGAAGTAGTAAAATGACAGTGGATAACAACTAGCCTCAAACGACTGACTGTGTTATCCTATCCTAACAATACTATCCCATAAATCTGTCCTGTGATGAACCTGTAGGCTCAGAGTTGCTGGGGAAGTCTACCCGGGTGACCTTCTCTACCCTGGGTGTGTGCGTGTTTTATGCTATTGGCTACGCTTTGCTCCCGCTCCTTGCATACTTCATTAGAAGCTGGAGAGTGCTGCTGGCGGCGCTTTCATTACCAGGGCTCCTCTACATTCCCCTCTGGTGGTAAGACAGTGTCACTGCATGGATAAGAATGTTTATGGTGTCTGTGGCTTGAGTGAGGGAGAGAGCGAGGAAAAGATGGGAAGGCCAGACGTTTGCCACACTTGCAAAACCTGGGTGAAGAAATGAAAATAACTATGATAAGGCATTACAGTGTAACTTAATCATTTCCTGCCATACAGATACCAATTTTTATCTAATTTTAAAATTTCATTTTCAGTCTTGGAAAATAAAGAAATTGAATGGCAAAGCAGATTGACTCAAAAACACACACACACACACACTTCTTGCTTTATGGTAGGCTGATTCCAGAGTCTCCGCGTTGGTTGCTAGCCCAGGGCCGCATCGACGAGGCAGAGGCAATTGTACGAGCCATAGCCAGGAAAAATGGAGTAACTGCACCAGCAGTCATATTCAAGGATTATCAACTGCAAGAGGTGATACATCTCCATTCCTTTTACATTACACTTATATACACTCACTTAGTAGTTGCTATTATCTAAGACTTACAGTACATGAAGACATTAATGTACATGATCTTAGTATTTTCTATTTAGTTAAAGTTGATGGCATTAAAAGTAATTGCCCTCGGCATGAACTGCCAGAAAAGTTTTAGGTTAATATGTGTCACACGTATTTTACATATCATAGTTACACTTTGATTGGAATATTTATTAATTCATGCATTCATGTAAATTCAAAATCCCACAGGTTACTGACCAGTCACACAATGCAACAAACACATACATGGACCTCGTCAGATTCTCCACGATCAGGAACATAACCTTCCTCCATGCTTCTGTGTGGTAATATGCCTTATGTCAAATGGCTAATATGTTGCTTGGTTGAAGGATCTTCCATCACAAGGATGGTTTGTCCTAGATTCTAAACTGACCATTTTGAGCCTGCATACTGCAGTCTGTTGGTTAAATGTCCCAGACTTAGGCACACCAAAATGGTTGAATTATACTAAATAAACAGGTGATGGTTTTTTTTATTTGCGTGTCCATGCCACTTTATTGTATTTAAAATTTAGTTTTTCATCATAATTTTACCATTTTATTTGCACGAATCACATGGTTCAGTTGGCAGCTGTGACTATAATGACCGAGCTGTTTATCAAGAAGTGACCTGAACAATCTGAATAGAGCAGGAAAGTGGTCCATTCATCAACGAGTGTGGTTATTCTTAAATTAATTAATTAATTTGACCGAGTAAACTACTCATACTACTGCATATGATATGTAGATATGGCAACAGCTTACACCATAGTCGATGCTCAAATCTCCATTGCCATCGTCATCATTTTTTTCACTGCTCACACATTCCATTTAGGTTCATCATCAGCATCAGCTACTTCGGCTTGTCCTTGAGTACCCCTAACATGAATGGAGACCCCTACCTTAACTGCTTCCTCTCAGCCCTGGTGGAGATTCTGGCCTACTTTGCAGCCTGGCTCCTCCTCAAATGGGTCCCCCGGCGAGCCGTCCTCACAGTCCCGATGCTCACGGGGGGTCTGGTGCTGTGTCTTATCCACTTCGTGCCTCCAGGTGAGTCAGTGGCTTACAGTGAGTTACAATGAGAACATTATATATGTACACGTAGCCAGATTACACTGTGTTCATTATGGTCCAGAGACTCTTTGTTAAACCTACTTCATCAGCCATTAGCCAATCTGCATCGAAACTATCTCCTATTGTGGAAATTACGACTTCTTTTTCATGTGATCACCTAAACAAAGCCACCCTCCCCCTCAATTTTCATGAAAACTGAGATAAAAAAAATATATACTAGCACCATCAGACCAATGCATTAAACCTTTTCCGATCTTCTTGCATAACCAAAGAAAGTTAAGAACCAGTCTCCGCTGTGCAATGGTTTTCAATGAATTGCAATAGAACGCTTTTACTGCAGTGTCTGTGCCTCCAATTCTGACAGAGCCTTCAACTGTTCTGCTGTCTCTGCAGACTACAGCGTTTTGAGCATGTCTCTGGCCATGGCTGCCAAGTTTGGTGTCACGACTGCTTTGTCAGTTCTCTACATCTCGGCCGTGGAGATGTTCCCCACTGTGGTGCGAGGGATGGGCATAGGGATGTGCTCCATGGCCTCCAAGATAGGGAGCACCATCGCTCCCTTCTTCCCTTTTCTAGGTGAGTACCCAGGTTAGGCCTCATCTCAGGCGTGGTGTAAGCTCTGTCTATGTCTGTCCTTTCGGGAGAGGTCAGTGTGGGGCGGTTGAAGGGGAAGCAGTTTATTGGTGTTTACATGTGCATGTCTTTCAGATCTACCCTCAGGGCTCAAGATAGGTGGGCTAACCACAGGGTTAAAAGTGATGGACGTTTGTCATGCTATCAGCACCTCTGTATGAGGTTGACAACTTAACTGCTGATTATATGCCCCCTAATTGGGGTACAGTAAGACTGTCTGAGAGTGTGTGAATATGGTGTGCATGCGTGTGTGTATGAATAAAGCGTGTGTGTATGTGAGTGTGTGAATATAGTACGTGTGCGTATGAGTAAAGTGTGTGTGTATGTGTGTGTGTGTGTGTGTGTGTGTGTGTGTGTGTGTGTGTGTGTAATGGACAGATGGTCCTAAAAGGAGAAAATAGTCTTGACAGCATTTTAGAGCAACAGGTCAAAGCTGTTTCCATCTCTTAGTCTCTCATGCCATAGACTAGCTGAGTCAGAACCAAACTGAGCTGGGCTTGCATAAACCCAGGTGTTAAAACCTGTTCTTGTTGTCAAGGTGAAATGCAATATTTCCGTCTAAAGTCTGTCACAGTTGCCTCTCAGGGACACAGTCCTGGGCAGACTCAGAGCGTAACACGACCCATGTAAAAGAAATAAACCAGGTGCATATATTTTACCTGTAGCCTGAAGTACTGCATTGGCACCTTGCCTAGTGCCTGGGGGGTATTAGTTTTTATGACCTGTTTCATCCTGATACTTACGGCTTACACCTACGCATACTTCAGTTTTATAGATGAAATATCCATCTGTCAGATATACAGTCATGGCCAAAGGTGAGGTTTTGGCAGTGACACAAATTTTGTGTTTTGCAAACTGTACTGCTTCAGTTTTCGTGGTGGCAATTCACATTGTTTCTAAATTATTGTGCAGAGTGATCAGATGCATTTGAATTAATTGCAAAGAGCTTGCTCAATATTGGCAGCAGGTAGGTATGAGTGCATCTGCACACACAGTGAGGTGAAGACCTTTGGATAACGGCCTGGTGTCAAGAAGGGCAGCAAAGAAGCCACTTCTCTCCAAGAAAAACATCAAGGATAGACAAAAATTCTGCAGGAAGTACAAGACTTGGACAGCAGAAGACTGGTGCAAAGTTATTTTCTCTGACGAAGCCCCCCTGGCTCGGAGATCATTACATTGAAATTTTGGATCTGTGACCAGGAAACTCCCCAGATCTTAATCCCATCGAGAACCTGTTGTCAATCCTCAAAAAGCGTGTTGACAAGCAGAAGGCCACAAATTGTGATCCACTCTGAGCACTAATAAGGCAAGAATGGATCGTCGCCATCAGTCAGGATTTGGCCCAGAAGCTGATAGCCAGCATGCCAGAGGGGATTGCAGAAGTTATGAAGGAGAAGGGCAACACAGTAAATATCGACTTTGCATAAATTTGATGTATTTGCCAACAAAAGCCTTAGAAACTTATGAAAGGCTTTTAATTGTTCTTCAGTATGCCATAGAAACATATGAAAAAAGAATGTAAAAATACTGAGGCAGCAAAGTTTTGCGAAAAACTAAATTTGTGCCACTGCCAAATGTTTTGCCCATGACTGTACAAGGTATGAAGTACTCATTTAAATGTCATCACTGTCTGCATCTCTGCACAGAAAAACAACATCATCCACAAGGGTGATAACTTCATGTCTGTCCAAAAGACTTTTCTGAAAATGCCTCTACAAAGTGTACAGTGTCACATCTTTAACTGAGTATTGTTAGGTAAAGTGACAGAGGTGGAGACGGAGGGCCCTGCATCAGTTCACACAGTAAATGATTGCCTCTGGGTCGCGTCCAGCTTTGAGACACACACGACGAAGGCTACACTCTCAGGTTACTGTCTGGCCTCTCAGCTTGCATACATCAAAGAGCACTTTGGTGTCGACTGAAGACACCTGAGACATCTCTGGAGTGGGCAAAGTAGTTCTGCCTTAAGGTTCTGTTCTGGATCAGTATAGTGTGACAAATGCCGGTGGGTAGTGAGCTGCGCAGTGTGTAAACTCCACTCCCAGAAAAACAGGCAACAAACACTTGAACCCATAGGCTTCAGCCTCTTTACCATCTCCCATGCATAAGGTTATAGTCACTAGCCCGTTGCAGGGCTGTGCCTCACACAATGCAGGCTAGGTTATAGTATCCCAGCACTACTCTTCTGCAGTCACTGATGAACTCTGGGTTAGCATATTGTGTTGATTGTAGCTCTAATAAAACTGAGATGTTGTCAAGTTTGTTTTAGTTAAAGCAACCACTTATTTATTATAGTTTATTTATTATTAGTTATTTTGTACAACGATATAGAGCATAACGAACTGCAGGCTGTTTTATTCTTGCCTTGTGATGTATAATTCATAGCTCTCCTGAATGGTCTTCTCTCAGATATCTATGACAAAAAGCTTCCGTACATCTTAATGGGCCTGCTGACACTGGTGGCTGGTCTGCTGAGCACCCTTATGCCTGAGACACGAGGAGCTCCCCTCCCACAGCAACTCTCCGAAGTGCCGACCCTGAACTGGTCAGTGTGAAAGGCAAATACTGAAATAAACACACAAGCAAACACACACACACACTTAGACATACTTCTACTTTGATTGACTCATTTGTTTTCTCTTCCAGACACACAAACACACACACACACACCATGCACAGATGCTATGGTGCAAAACCAAAACAAAATGTTTATGCCCTTTTGACCTTGTTAACCTTTTGCAAACCCCTTGTTTTCTAGGTTTTGTACTAAATGTAAAGTACCTGCCAAACAGAAGCACCCTGAAGAAGATGGAGGTCTCTAAGGGTGGCACACTCAGTGCCTATAAATGACTGCAAATAGATGGGGTCTATCTAACAAGATCAGACTATTTAATTGTCAAACCCCAGAAGAATTCCACAGGAAATGTAAATGGCAGTGGCACCAGAGTTAATATGGCCTATGGGAGACCATTGTACGATGTAACATATTTTCTTATAACATACTGTGGCGTGCAGTGGGAGTGTGTGTTATGTGAGTGTATTCCCTTCATGTCCCTGTCATGTGATGTGTCCCAATGTTAATAGTATAGAATGTATTTGTCTTAAGAGTTACGTTTTTTACTGTTCTGTTTTGCAATGTCTGGTGTTTCCCTCTTGTGTTATTGTCAGCGTGTATTTGTAGCGATGTAGAGCCAGTGGGATTTGTTAATGCCCTGTGTTGAGGGTCTTTTCCCACCCTGAGTCTGTAAAGTGTGTCCGCGTAAGAGAACCCCGCTTCCATATGCCATTTTGTTCTTGAATGGTTCTGCCTGTTTTGATAAATGGCAAGAACACCAAAAATGCACCTGACTGTGAGATCTCTACAATACCGGTCACAACAATAAGGCCACCTCTAGATGCCTCAAGAGTTGTATTTCTTAATCTACAGGTGAGTTTAGATTTTATTGTTATCACATTGTCATAAACGGACAAGTTATCCATAGCTGTTTACATCCCCAAAAGCAGTTAATATCCCAAAGTCTTTCTCTCCTCAACATTTTTCTTTAAATCTGGAATCAAAAATGCCCAATGATGACACAGAGCTGTCAATGTTAGTACGAATCTTCATTCTTGACAGCATTGATGTAGCAGCAGCAGCAAAGGTGATTATCTTAAATTATTCATGGATTTATGGGCACACCTTTGCTGCTGCTGTCAAGAATGAAGATTCGTACTAACATTGATAGCTCTGCTGGACTGACTATTTAGATACAGTGACAAGCTATACATTAACTACAATAAACAAAGTTGAGTGTCATTTGTACACTACAACTCTAATGTTCTGCTGAACCTGTTGCTGAGCTACACTGCGAGCCTGTAGCCTGTAGCCTGCAGTTGTAGCCGCAGTGAATGCTACCTACCTGTAGGTGGTGTTATGATAAACACGGAGGCGGGCTTCGTGGAAACATGTAAACCACACTAGCACTCGATAGCGAGGAGGGGCGACCTACGAGGCCATTGCAGCGTAGGTAGTGGAGACGGTGAATCGGAGCCGCGATGAATTGCTTTGCTTTGCTCAGGTAGGCTAACCTTCGAGCGACACATTATAAAAGTAACCTTCATAACTATTTGTCTTATGCTTTCGTTCAAGTGGCATTTACGCAACAGGACTGACGAGTAGTGTAGATCCGTCGTTTGAAAACATTGGCTGTTTTGCCTCGGTGGACACGAAGGGTCTGTCGAGGATGCCATTGTCAATGCGCGAAGATGGTGTGCCCAAAGGTGAATAAACGCGGGGGCGTTTTACCTCAGAAAGGTGACTGGTTTTGAGGCAATGCGGTTGTTTACCTCTGACAAGGAGTGTATTTTCCACAACATTGGTCGCTGTGAGCGTAATAGGAAGATATACTGAATTGTCTCTGTTGAGCCACTGGTCAAGTCAAATGATTAGCCTAGTTTCCGACGCTAATCCTCACCGATACCATGTATTCATTACGGAACAAAGGATTGTGATCAAGGACTCGACGGTGCTGTCTTTCTCTGAATATTTCAATATCCCCAAAACGCGAGAATGGAGCCGTTTTTACAGATCGCGCCCCATTCTCTTGCCATTGTGCTGTCGCGGACAGGAGGGGATGACTCGCCAGGTGTTACAGAGAGCGACGCCCCACCGCACCATCACACAGGTTACGAGATATTTGCGGATTTCAAATCAGAAAACATGCAACATTTCTGGAATAAAATGGTATCAGACGCCATAGCTGAGACGTTTTTTCTTGGCTGGATTGACGAGCACGTGCTGTTGATCCAAGGCAAAGAGGATCACCTGGAGGTTCTACGAGAGGGCTGGATGAGGCGAACTCTCAAACCGCCGCAGGGCTTCGACATAAAGTACCTGGGTAAGTCGAACAACCGACCTATTGTTGTGACAGCAGGGCAAATTATGCGTCAGTGCTGGGCTGATGCCATGTGCATTTTTAATTTATTACAGTTTTTTCCCCCTGATTTTAGCTTTTGTAATAGCCTACCACCACGTATTCCCCAGTCTTCCTTACGTGCATTTGGCCCACACTAGAAACTGCTTTATGTATTTATTATATTTTGAGACTCTATTTACTCAATAGACCTTTCTGTTCCTGTGTTCATTAAATAGCTTACTGAAATAAATTAGTCTGGGTGGCTATAAAACTAGACTTCAATTAACATTGACATCAATTAGTTTTCACTTTCATTAAGAGTGATGGGCAAGTGAAGCAGATCCATATCTGCCACAGTCCAATTTTAACATATGGACGGACAACAATTCATCCTCACATTTGGTGACAGAATTGCTCTAAGATGGCCGGAAAACGGTCGGCTAAGAGATCTGATGGAATGAAAAAGTAAAACACAGGTGCTCGCCCCTCTGTGTAAACAATGTTTTTTTTTCACCCATGGTGATGTAAAGGATGCGGCATGTGAGTATTTATTGTTACACCAGGTTTTCATTGCTCTTAGCTTGACTGTTCTCTCCCTTGTACGTCGCTTTGGACAAAAGCGTCTGCTAAATGACTAAATGTAAATGTGATGTCTCATCTTCACCTCATCAGAACAAAAACATAACTGTAAAACTCCTCTCTCTTTACCGTTATACCGTCAGTAGTCAATAGACTTGGCCATTCTTCTGTTTCTTTCAGAGTACTGAGCACAGTAGTACTACATCCTCGTCCTCTACCTCATTCAGGCCCGATGTGGCCCAGAGTCACCTGCTGAGTGGGATAGTTTCTCCTGCCTTTATCTGCACCAAACAGAGCAGAAGACACTATGAATCACACACACGTTGTGTTCCACTGGTACACAGCTTTGTGGCCTGCCCCCACAGACATGCCCCTTAAAATAGCAGTATTGTCTGTTTGTATGAGGTCGGTGTTTAGTTTATTCATTTGAGATCAGTCAGCCAGTGAGCGTCAGTCAACGTCTCTTTGTAAGCTGGGGGGAGAAAAAAAAAGGGATGGAGAGAACTGCATGAGTGAACGAGAGAGAGAGAGGGGGAGAGAGAGAGAGAGAGAGAGTGAGAGAAATTACATGCCCCCCCCCCCCCCTGTGTTGAGTTATTTTGTTCGTGTGTGTATTTTGTGTGCTGTACTTTGCCTGTGGGAGCTGCCATCCGTTGCAGCAGGACACAGGACTCAGCAGCGACCATGGGCAGAGAAGTGGAATTGCCTGTGTCTTCCACCATTGTGTTTGCCCCATCTTGTGGAACTGAGCTGACCTCAATCTAAGGTTGTGTGTAGGGGCGGGGGGGGGGTGAGGTGCTTGGGGGGGCCTTGCCTCTGCTGCTGAGGCATGACATTCTCAGCGTGTTTGCTTTGAAGGGCACACAATCCTCCCTTTCTTAATTTAATTACCAGCCGGAGAGTGTTTCGGTGAGAGGCCCCCTGTAATGAGTTTATGACGATCTTTTAATCTCCATTTGAATCTAGTCAGGAGCAAGTAATCTGCCCCGCGGAGCATTGGGGGGACTTTGCCCTCCCATTGTAAACTCATTCAGTTACTTACTCCAGTTTGGGGAGCCATGTCTCTTTCCCTGGCCTGTTGACAGTGTTTGAATTGGGATATGATGCTGTCCCACTTTGGACTCCTACGCTTTCCCCCTGGGGTTTGGGAGTGTAAAGCCATTCAAATAGCATCCACACTAGTCCAGTCTTTTTCAGCAGACTGTGGCTCTGACAGTTCTATATCACTGTCACATTTAGAGACTTCAAATGTGTTGTATTGAGGGTGTTCACAGGCCCAGTTGGTGAAGTACTCTGAATTAATAACATTTCCATTTAGACATCGTCAATGTAGACCCAGTTAGCCTTATCCTCCTCCCTGTATTCACTTAACTCAGAGCAGTCACAGCACTGACACACCTGATTGAACTCATTGAGCTTTTGAGGGACACCTAGATCTTCTTTGTTGAGAAGAGGGTAAACGAAGATTTTTGCTACATGGGAGCTAACCGAAGCTAACTACTCAGTGCATATATCACCAGTTAACGGGTCTTGGAAGAAGGGTTGCCTGGCAACTGTCACGTTTTTAGCTAATGTCAGTGAAATGGCTATCCCTAGGTAGCTAACTAAGTAACTACTGTAATTTCCCATCTATTAACCCATTAATCCCATGAATGTATCAGCTAAAAACAATATCAAATAGATTCACACTCGCATTCAGTCTTCCGTAACGAAAAAGTAACGGTTTCATGTATGCACACCAGACTATGTAATGGGATGCTATGGAGGGGTGTGAGAGGTCACATGCCAGTTAACCTGGCTATGAACTATCATAGCTATCTCTAGTTTAGGTAACCATCTTAACAGTTTATAGTTGCTAGTGAGTTTAATATGAACTCATTTGAATATGAAGTAAATATGCTCTGGTGTTAATATGAAGCTGCACAGGCACCCAGAGGTTTTCTACCTATCGTAGCTTTTTAACTATCCCCCCTCTCCTTGCCCTTCTCAAACACATTCATTCAATGCTTGCCATTCCCACTGCAAGCGTGTCAGATTATTGTTCATGGTACTAGGGCATTAGGGGATTAATTAACGATTCCACTGAAACGTGTCCATTCCCACAGTCCAGGTGTAGGCTAGTATTTGTGCTTGAAATGCCCATCCCTACATCATACTTTTAGACTTTTAAATGGCTAGTAGCGCTCGCACCACAACTACATGGCATGAGGTATTAGCATGAGGTAACGTTCAATAATCTGCAGTTAATACATGGGTGTGTTTTATAAAATTGCATAAAATACTGGCATTCTCTCACTGTAGTTTAAATCTGAAATCTAAAACGTTCTTGTCTCTACCGGCACTTTTAATGTTACAGTGGCTGGCCAACGGCAAAACCCCCTCATTTTCTCCAGAGCCATTTTCTCCTGATGTAGCAAAACTCTTAGTCTACTTTCTTAACAGTATCAAAGATCACAGGATCTATTCAAAGTCAGACAAGAAAAGTATGAAGGGCAAAGTGTGAGCAATATGGCCATGTTTTGTAGTTCATCTTCAGGTCTGTATATGTAGACAGCTCGGGAAGTGGGAAATTGTCTTAAAATTAAGCCCAAAAGAAATGATGGCCTCAGGAAAGTTGAAGCTGGCACAGCAGAGCTGCATGGGTCGACAGCAGATTTAATTGCGTTGTGAAGTTTGTGTGTGTGTGCATGCGTGCGCTTGTATGTGCATGTGTATGCATGTGTAATGAGTGTACATGAGAGTGAGTGAGTTAGTGAATGTGAGCATTTCAGTGTGTGTGTGTGTGTGTGTGTGTGTGTGTGTGTGTGTGTGTGTGTGTTGGATCAGACTGTATCTTTCCCTTAGGTGAGACACAGGTGTGTGTGGTCTCTCCCGTGCTGTGAGCATCCTCAGCAGTCTTGTGGTTCGTTGTCCTCTGCCTCTACAAGTCAGGAGTGGCCCAGCCTACCCATAAATCTCCACTGTGGCAGGTTGTTTCCTGACTCCATCCCCCATCTTCCCTTTACCTCATCTCTCTTTTCATGTATGATGCCATTTGCGGAAATCATAAACCTGAAGTTCTATTAGAGAGAGAGAGGTGAGGGCTGGGTTTTCGATGAAAGTTGGAGTCTTGCCTTCCTTGCCAGGAGCCAGTTGGCAAAGACATTCTTTATAAACTGGTGTACGTTGTAGCATATTTTCTACAATACAAAGCTGCAGTGTCAGTACAACAACTAGTGTCAGTGATGAATATTGTTCTATGTATTTTTATATCAGCTTGAAATTCAGTTGAAATAATATGAAAAATGGTGAGATACTGTCAGCTGGAGCTGTGTTTTGAATGTCTTCAAACAAATGTTTACAAGTAATCTGCAGATGAAAGGTAGGCATTAACAAATAGAGAAAGGAGGTCATTAACACATGTGATGAGTTTTGTTACCTTACGACCCTGATAAGTCTAGACACACAACAAGGGATGAAACGGTCTCTGGTTTCATGGTAAACCACAGTAAAATGGAGTGTGCAATATTTTTTCCCTATTTTATCCTGTTTGATTCCGTGCATTTTCCCACTCTTTTATTGAAGTCACATACCCTGAAGCGCTTGACTCGTTTAAGTGTTTTTATTTTGAGATGAAACATTTAATCAAAGTGTAAGTATTTAAGATATTCTTCCATTCATTCTCTAAACACAATACAACTTTTGGCATAGACTGTTGGATGATTGTAGAACTATGCTAAATCCATCTCTCTAAGGTTTAAACTTTGTTGTGTGCCAGAATACTGTGGCCAAACAGTAGGCTAACTCAGTAGTTACATAGTAGTGGATTTTCTCTGTGGGTTGAAAATCCCAGCAGTCTGCCTCCACAAATTGTCCCCCCATCGTGACACAGGCTGACACAAAGCCTTGGCCATTGTTTGCACACTGCGGCTTTTCTCTGCACGCGCTGCCACTGCCACGGACGAGTCATTTGACTCAGGCTGGACAGATGGGGCCCTGCCCTGTCCCAACGAGCCCCTGGTCTCGTCTTGTCTCGTCTGTCTGACTCATCGGCTTCACGTGCAGCCATCGATCCCCCCCCCCCCCCCCTCTTAAGCTGGGAGATTCCATCGCCGCTCGATGTGATCTCATTGGCGTCTCCAGGCGGTGAGGTTCCCTCCAATCCACTTATAGCTCAGCCCCCCCCCCCACACACACACACACACACACCTACCACAACTCAAATAAATACAGGGCTTCTGGATAGCCTTCCTCTGGCATTGAACTAGTTGTGGCAGGCTTGGCAATCACCAGGACTCTGCCTCTTATCCCTCAGATTTGCTTCTATGTCTTAAAGGTGTAGTAAATAGTTTTTTGCTGTCCAAAAATGAAAATACTTCAGGCTTTAAAAATGATTATGTAACTGTGAAGGCATGATCCATATTATAATGCACCTAACACCCATTGGGCCTCATGCAGCAACATTCTCTTGAATTTCCCACTTCCATCATAACACACATTGTTTCTCTGACTGTACCTTTAAATTACCCTCCCCACTCACTGTGTGCTATCCATTGTGTGTGTGACGTCGTGATTTGATTTATACAAACTATATTGCATGTGCATGGAACCAACCTAAACTAAGTCCACAACGTCCTCATTCCTTCAGTAACTCCCAAATAGTAACAGACCAAAACAACACCCATAGTATGTCATTACATTTTTTATATCCTTTTTGTCCCCGGCTGTAGCCACATGCTGTTTTGTACGACATTGAGATTCAGTATCACAATGGCACCTTAGATGGAGCCAGTGATGCAATTCCACCTTTTCGCCACTAGAGGCCCCAGTGAGATCAGGAATCATTGTGTGCTTCACTGTAGTGATCACAAATGTTATGGTTTCATGTAGCACGCTTTAGAGCTGGTCTGGTATTATTAAACCTTGACTTATCGCTGGAGTGATACAGAGCAATGGATGGAATGTTTATATTATTTCTTATCCGGGGTTATTTGATCAAGCTAAGCAGCAAATGTTGCTGTAACATGCACTGCCTCACAGAATGGATTTTGTGTGACGGTAACATAATATTCTTATTATAATGTTCTATTTCAGTAGAATCATTATCAGCAGTGTAATCATCCAGACAACATTATTTTAGATACACATCTGTTTTCTTTTGGTGACACACCTACGCAGTATCTGGTCGATTCAGCACAAATTTAGTTTGAGTAGAAATGAGCTCAGTAGTTCACAAAATATCAAATCAGAGCAGATTCATTTGATGTCCAGCAGTTTTCTAGAGATTATGCTTACTATCTCCAAAACTTGGATACCAGAACTGTAATGGACTGAATTTAAAACTGATTAAGTCCTGTTCTGCACTCAAACGTTGTCATGTTTATTATCAAAAACAATACTTTTACTGCCAGAATTTTTTTTTTTTTTTTTTTACTGAAATAGCTAGTGAAACATTCCTGTGTAGGCAGTCCGCAAAAACGTGTCGGAAATACCCTCCAGTTATTCCAGTTCATGTTAAAGAAGAACATCTTTGAAAATACATTTTTATATTAGATACATGGCTAATGCAGGAGATACGAAGTGTTGACAAACTGTTCTCTTTTACAATTCAAGCTGCATAGGTATGCATGCAACCATAGACCAGTCATGAAAGGCTTTACAGTATCTTTGTGTAATCCTCCCATGTCACTTCTTCCCACTGTCAAAATAATCTCTTTTGTTTATTAAAAACAGTAGAAAATCCATAGAACTGTACAGGAAGTGACCCATTTCCTCAAAGAAGGAGCAGAGACCTCTTCCACCACAGTGTAGCCACATTGGCATGCCAGTACACAAAGACAAGAATATGTTCTTTCAGGGGATTAGTCGCTAATGTCAAGCAATGTCACTGAGTGTGTCAACATAAAACGCCGGAACATTCCCAACAGGGCCCCGGGATGCAGTGAATGCACAACACAAAAAAGCACCACAGTGTTTTTTCCGGAAACTACTCAAAACAGACTCTTTTTAACCGTTTTTCTTCTTCTTTCTTTCTTTTCCTTTCCTGTCATGTTGGCAAGAGAGCATCCATTGAGGTTCTTTGTAAAGAGTTGATTTTAGTGTTTGGACAGTTCTGTGTGACTGAAATTACAAATAGCTTTATAGTTAAAGAAGTACACTGAAATATACTTAATTAAAGCATACTTAGTGTACTTCCATGCACTTATGATGAATGTACTAAAAGTGTGCTATTTTCTGTACTAATTATGTACTTAGTATGCTAATGATATATCATTAGTACTACTGAATATATACTTAAATACAACTAAGTGTACTTGACTGTGCTATTTTGAGACACCATTAAGATGCACTTAAACAGCTGAAGTACATCTTTTTACTAATTCTGTAATTTTTAAAAATGTACTTTGTTTAAACTTAGAGTATATTTGAATCCACCTTACAGATACCTGTTACAAATATTTAAAACACAATCATAATATGTGGATAATTCATTGTAACTAGATGGTAAATATATTTATGAAATATATAAAGGTAAATGCCAGGTATTTAGCAGTCTAAAGCGATTTACAAAAGCGTCCTGCATTGCCTGGGAATTTGAGTACACTAAATATAAATTTAGTATTAGTGCTAATTAGTGTACTTATATTAAGTACACTCAAGTATGACTGAGGTGGAAATAACTCGTAATAAGTACATTTGTAATATGTTTTTTGCACTTTATATTTTGCACACAAAACAATAATTTGCTAGAAATGTACTTGCTGATATTATAAATTTTTAGTACATTCAAATATACTTCATTTTTACCTGGGTTCACCCAGCATCCTCGGACAGCTCTTATGCCAAGTGACACTCGGGATAGCGTGTGTGGAGAACTGTTTTGAGAGGGGACCTCTCCTTTCACCTCTCGTTCTCTCTTTCTCTCTTTCTCTCGCGCCATTTGTTGACTCATGCATGAATGACAAACCCTCCAAGGTATCCTCATAGAAAGACTCAAAGAGCTTGACATGCAGTAGTTGCAAGGAATGTGTTGTGGCTTTCATATGTTACAATAACTTCACCATACAGACTTGCTCTGGGAATGGTTTTGAAAGCCTGCATGGTTTGGTGCGTGAGACCAAGGACTCGGAGACTGAGCAACGATGGGAAAGTCAGCAGTGACTTTGGTGTGGCGTCATGAATATTTCGCAGCTATTTGGTGTTCTTGGTGGATGATTCCACGCTTGGCATCAGCAGAAACTAACCATTTTACTGAATTGAGTGGACCCATGATCATGTGGATTTTAAGACATAAGCTTCTTTGTTTTACTCTGGGAGAACAAAGCTTTTGCACTAC
The DNA here is from genome assembly GCF_900700415.2 of Clupea harengus. Lineage (NCBI taxonomy): Eukaryota > Metazoa > Chordata > Actinopteri > Clupeiformes > Clupeidae > Clupea > Clupea harengus. The sequence goes on along the minus strand of NC_045171.1, from coordinate 24,291,562 downwards.
AACAACACCACACTACACCAGGCACTCACTGGGCATGCTAGGATGTGTTTGCTATTGATCAGTATTGACTGATGAAACCAAAAATAAACACTATTGGTCATTGGACAACTGACGTCGTCCAGCAGCAATAATCACGTCCACTTACATTTTTCATTCTTCAGCTTATATTACAGAGAGTGGACATTGCATTGGTGTTGGAAAAGCTGTGTCTTTGCTGTAACGTTTTATACTCATGGAATTTAGAATCAAAAGGAGTCAATGTTATGGAGGCAGAAACTTTCAACCAATCAGTACTGGAATTTGGGCCATGTTTTCCTAACTGATCAGAAATCTGTATCGGTCCTGCAGTCTTCTTATCTGAGCATCAGTGCTGCTCACTGATCTAAAGGTAAGGGGCTGAGGAGTGCGTGTTGACACGCTCCGTGCAGTTTCTTAGCTAACATCTGCAGTGTCCTTTTTCTCACAACACTCCCACATGAGGCACCGAGTTGTTGTTGTTGGCGGCTGTCCAGCACGTGTCATCGAAACAGAGCCGCCCATCCCATAATGTGATCCATTTGACAAGGCTTAAATCTAGTGGAACCAATTAGTTGTGTCACTGGGTTGATATTGGGGCTTAGGGAGTTTTCGTCATCAGTTTTCCATTAGAGCGGCACTCTTGTGGTCGGGTCCCACCCTCCACTCCTCATGATGATGATGATGATGATGATGATGATAGTGTAAATGGTGATGTTCTCTTGAAACAAGAGGTGTGTGTTTCCTCGTTTTAATAGATACCTACCATATGTGGATGCTGGCCCGGTGCTTCCCAATTCACTCACATACCCATTAAATTAAAGGTCACTGTTTTGTGCGATGTGTTGTTTTAGTTGATTACTCCATTTTCCGGAACCTTCTCAGCGCCAAGTTGCTGCCGGGGGATTGGCCCAGATCTGTAGAATCTGACCACATCTGTGGACGGGCCACCTCAGGAATTTGTATTCCATCACTTTCCCGCGGGAGACGAAGGAAAGCCTCTGGAGGTTTTTTTATCATGTCGACCTGCTAATTTGGACATCAGTCCTTGCATATGTGTTATTGCTGGGAGCCGGACTCATGGCTGGAAATTGGGGTGAATTTTCATTTTCATTTCGGGGGGTCAGTTTAAGCGCTTGCACATGTGTAAACCGCATTTCCATAAAAAACCCCAGCCCTGTTATTTTAAATCCTGGCTGACTGCAACTATGCTAAATTGAGTTTGTTATTTCATACTCGGCTTTGTTCTCCCACCGTGGTACCTTAGCCTGCAGTCCTGCAGGAGGCCTCTCCTCTCGAAATGCCCACATCGCCCCCATGTTTTGGGAGTGAGTTACTGGGAATAAGGGACTCTTAAATCTGAATGGAGATGTGAGTTCAGCCCCTCTGTGCAAAAGGATATATTGCTGTCTCAAATCATGATGAAGTTTCCTCTCTGGGACCTGAGCCAATGCCCGTGCATATTACAGCAGGGGGAAAATTTAATAAGACTGGTAGAGTCAGGAAACACGGAGGAAGAGAGAGAGAGAGAGAGTGAGGGAAGGAAGGAAAGGCAGAGCGAGAAACAATTTAATCTATTCATGTGTGGCTGGATGGTTTTAACAGCTTCAACATTACGTGCAGGTGGAGAACAATTTGGAGGCCACTCAAGAATTTTACAAAATATAACAATTTAATTTCATATCAGTTTTATTTTCCATATTTAATATGTAGTTTTGATGGTTTGAAGACATGTTGGATTTACAGTTTGTTGAGGACATGTCATGGAGACCAATCGAACAGTAGATAGTAGTTTGTTGCATAGAGGCAGCAAAATGGCTGATATTTGATTTTACATTTGTGTTTCTGAACTCTAGCCCAAAGTTGCTAAAACTTAAGCACTTTCTGATGAAACTATTCCTTTCACTCATTTTTATTGGCACTAAGCATAATTCACTTCAAAGAAGAAAAAAACGGGATCGCCAGTTCGCTAAGAGCACTCCCTTTGTACCTCAGTCCTCAGAGTACCGTCAGAGTAGAGGGGTGTCCCTGTAATTGTGCGGATATCAATCCCTGTGTGATTCTCTTTGAAACGCCTCCACAGACTGCTCTAATGAAGCTGTAGTGGGGTGGAGAGGCTCCCGAACCAGCGGGACTCTGCTTTCAACTCATCAGGCTCAGACGACCTACTTGCGCATATATATATATATATATATATATATATATATTATATACACATACACACACACACACACACACACACACGGGTGCATTATAGATGCAGTGTGAGGTTCAGGGGGAGTTCATAGGCACACAACCTTTGTTGATCCATCTGTATGACTAATGGGATTTCTGGATAAAGCTTCTTTTGTAGATTGCGTTCTCAATGCAATAGTGAATTATCAATAAGGATGTATTCTATTTAATCTAATATAGTTAAATACCAGAAGACCGATTCCACAGAAGACCGATTAGTATTACACCAAAATGGATGTTTATCAGACATGGTATTATGTCTGTGTTTGTTTTCCTAACCATATGGCATAGAACCTTATGTAGTAGCCTACTAAATATTTTAGTTTTATAAATAGTTTAACAAAGCTATTATGGAGCGCTTATTGTTCACCACTTTGTCAACTCTTGGTCTGCTACTTTTTGGACAAACTTTTGCCTGGTTTGAAATATCCATATTGCTCCACATAAAACCCTTTCATAGGTCTCATCAGTGATATAGAAAGCTGACCTTGTCGTATGTGTATTAAGCCCCACATATATCCACAACATTGATGAAAACCATGTGCTGACAAAGAGTATTTATCTTTATACACATATATTTATTTATGTATGTTTCTCATACCAGCACTAACGAAAGACCATGATGAAACAAATCAGCATGCATCTCAACCAGCTGTTTCCCTTTTGTGTTTTCCTATACATTGTCCCATGTGTTTGGTTAGCACGATGATGGATATGAAACGGGTAGGTAAGCAAATTGACCGCCAAAAGACCAAACTGGGACTCTGTGAAGGAAAATGGCAGCTGCCCAAGATCAGATCATCAAATGTTGTCCCCGAGGAGTTGCAATCTTTCAGCTTTCCCCAGGAACGGGGTAGAAAATGGCATCCTGATGTGTGGGGTAAATATCAGATACCGCATATTGACTTGATTTTCCCCCCCTGTATTAAAACTAGATGAATGGATAGAATGGTGAAGGTGATGTCTGTGTGTCGGAAGGACATTTCTTGGCTCGCACAATTGGGATTTTACAGTCTCCCTTGAAACTGTAAGTATTTTAGTGTGAACAGTATCTTTTAATCGCATGCTAATAGATTTTGGCTTCTTAGGTTGGAGAGCTGTATTATTTTTGGGGGCAATTATATGATTATAAAGAGGAGAAGTAATTATTCCACATTAGTTTTGGAAATCCACAGAGTTTGACCTGTGTGTGAAGTGATGATTTTCTGGAAACGGTCGGAATATTTAAAATTCTGCATGCACCCTGACTCCATATAATCAGCGAACCCTCTTGCATATTGAGTTCTACTTTGGACTGCTGCCACTTAACTGTGGCTTCACAGCCATTTGAACATACTGTATATTTATTTCTTTAAGAACTGTAATTACTGTTTTGTTTCCAAAAAAACTATAAGGAAGGAAAAATCTGTTTTTGGCACGCCTATGTTGAAATCGCAGTGTGACTGCGTCTCCATTAAAACCCCAGCCCAGTATGTCCCCAAATTTCTGTTTCTGTTTTGACCGACATGCCTGTCATTTTAGTGGGACGAATGTCCCCCCCTAAAACAAGTCCCCTGGTCCCCAAGTGGCCCAGGTCCCCAAAGGAAGGCTGGCTGGTGCAAGAAGATAGGAAGCGCTGCTCTTTTTCAGCTCTCAAGCCCTGGAGCGCCATGGCAGCTTGGACTGTACTGACACGCGTGGCACTGAAGGGAATGAGCTCATTTAACCGTCCAATAAGAGCTAAAGTGAGGTTTTGTCTGGTTCGAGGGGGTTGGGGGTGGGGGGATTAGACTAGACCGAATTTCTTTTTTTTTTTTTCTCTTTTGTGTTTTCTTTTTTTTTTCTTTTTGACGAAGGGTTTATGAGGAAGGATGGAAGGAGGCTGTTTTCTTTTCTGAACACTCCCTGGCACATGGTAATGGAATCCCGGTCAAGTTCGAGGCCCGGAATCTACTCGCTCTAGATGGGGGGGAAGGTTGGAGGTTGTGGTGATAGTGGTCGAAAAGGCAAGCAAGTGAGTGAGTGAGTGGGTGGGGGAAAGGTTTTGGCTGATAATTCGGAACATGTTTCGCAAAAGCCCCGGGGAAGTCTGGCGTCTGTGCGGGGTCCCTGATTCTCCGATTAAAAAAGGAAAACCCTAAAATGATCCCAGAAACTCTGAAGGCTCAGTCTGCGCCACACGAAGGGAGACGATCTTGCCATGGGCTCAATTAGATCTCCCCCCTTTGGGTGGGTCACCTGTGTGCTAGCTCTTTGGGGGGTTCAGGCCTTGGGCTCTGTACAACATCTTTAGACAATGTCAATTGGTAATGGTGCTATATAAACAAATCAAATTGAATTGAGTTTGTACCAGGGGCATGTGTGGTATGTGCAGGAGACTGGGAGGACTGAGTGGGGGAAGAAGGTGAGGATAGAATTAGGGGTTGATGGGGAACAGGAACATCCCTAATGCCTCGCCAGGGCCGTTCCCCGTCAATGTTACTCGCCCAGCCAGCCAGACATTCAGCCAGCGCTGTGCGTGAGGAGAAGCATGTGTGCCACCCGCATTCCTGTCATCGCTGGCGGCCCTGACATAACACGGACAGAAATATGAGCCATAACAAGGGCACGGAATACAAGCCCGAGCCCACTGAGGAGGCACAAGGGGGTACGACCGGGGGAGGTAATACCCCCAGCCACCAAAACCCCACTCACCTCAGCCCAGGCGGGGCAGGGGGGGGGGGATGCAGTAGGAATATGAACCGTTTGTAGAGTGCATGGCATGAAATAGAGAAATATACTGTAAATGGGGTACGTTCCAGTACAAAGAGCCCAGCTGAGAATACCAGACTGTGGAAAACAGTCAGCGGTGGGAATGGGATAGGTATGTGGGTGGTTGTGGTTGTGGGGGGGGGAGGCAGCTGCCCAGGAGCCCTAGGTGAGATTTTACTTTGGCACATGGCATAAACAAACCAACACGAGAAAGCACATGGCGGGAGCACGAAAACAAAGACAGAGCACAATCCTGACACATGTACTGCAGTGGTCAATGCTCACCAAATTAAACCCATCCACAAATAGCTGAGGTATCACAGCCAAATAGAGTGGAACAGACACATTACGGTCCAACTGCAGTCGAGGATGCAACAATGTTTTGGTTCGGTTAGAACGGCAAAAAACTGATAGCACCGTTTGCACTTCCGGGAAAAAAAAACTCCTGCTGCTGAAGCCCTACAGAGTGAATTTGTCTTTAAAAAAAACATAAACTCTTCTGCAGCGCCCCTCTTGCAGTTGGCCCCTGCAGCTCCTGAAGCCCTACAGAGGGAATTGTATCTGGAGCCTTAGTGCCGTATACCAGCCCAGTGGAGGGAGGAGGTGGTGGCTAATGGTCATGGTGCATGAACGACTGCACTGGAACTCAGGGTTTTAGAAATGTAGCGCATCACAGTTGAGATCAAGTGGTTGAACAGTTTGGAAAATGAAAATGTGTCTTGCTCCATTTGTGTGCAATAGTGCCCCATATAAAGTAAGAGTTAAATAAATAATCCTAGGTATTTTTACACTGTTGTGTGTTAACATGTTACAGAGTGCTTCCTGGATGGTAACTGTAGTTTAATGAAAAATGATGAATCCAATAAGGTTGCATGTCACGTTCCTTCATCCAGAGCATAGCTCTTGGTGTTGTTGCCCCATGCCATAGAGGCTCAGTGGGATGACATTGACCCATACCAGGCTCTGTTTCCTTCAAGTTCAGGAGGGTCCCATTACAAAGGATTGTAATTCAAAACTGTGTCTGCATAGCCTCAGCTTCGACCTATGACTTAGAAAACATACGTTATACAAATTGACATTGTCTTGCACCAAAGTAATCAAAAAGAAAACTTTTCCGCCAGGGATCTGGTGTGTGTCACACACTTTCGCTTCCTTTTTCAAGGCTCCCTCTAATAATTCCAACAGCGATTATTGGAGCGAGTAGGGAAGGAGGAAACATATCTCTCACTGCTATCAGTCTCTCAGTTGGGTGTGTAACTGCCCTCTTCTCCTTGGTTTTTGACAGTACATCATCTGTTTTCACTTTGAGGAGATAGAAAAGACGGAAGTATGAAGATGCATATGTAGGCTGATGATATGGTGGACAACTATTAGGCCAACAGTGTTGGTCCGGCGTTGCATCAAACACCAACAAAGTTAAATAAACTTTTGTGACCAGCCATTTTTCAAAACAGTCAGTGTTTAAATGATAACGCATAACAATCATTACATTGACTTCATTCAGATGTGGCTGGGTGAACGATCATCCTTAGTTGAAGTTGTGGCCACAGAAGGGGAGGAGCCGGTGTGAAAACTGTGGAGGGGGGTTGAGGGGGCTCCATTATTATGGCACAGTAACCTTTGACCTTTCCTTCATTGGAAAAACATTACTTTCTGGCTGTTCACTCAGCTGCATAGAAAGAAAAAAATAAGCTCTCCCATGATAAATGATCAGCCTGGGAAGAAGGGAGATTTTTCAAATTAGTTCAATAATGTTCAACAGAAGATATGTAACCCCCCCAAATAACTTTTACCCCATAATTACTGTCCAAAAGATATAAGTAGCTTCCACACACACTTATCCATCAATAATGTATGTTTGTGAAAAGTGTGTGGGTCGTGGGTGTGTGTTTTTTTCTGTGTGTGTGTGTGTGTGTGAGTGCATTGGTGGCGGGGCTTCATTGATTATGCCTTGTGTCACTCAAATGGATTCAGGTCAGCAATCGTACAACTAATCTAATTTGAAACATTTCCAAGTGCCTCTCAGGCTGTTCATAGACAGCACACACATTTGAACACGTTTCTGGCTCGTCTAAAAAAACAGTTCACTCTGCTGCTAAATCGGTGCGGTGAGTCTCCTCTGCCATGTCGCTCTCCATTCCAAGCATATTCCCTAAATGTGGCCCTCGATAAATAATTCAGCATTTCAGCAGCGGGGGTGAAAATCAGCCATGTCTTCCTCCCTACCTCCCCCACTCCCCACCATGAGCTGATAGGCTGGAGTCAGAGAGTGACTGGCTGTGAGGTGTGGAGCAGCTGCACAGATCAACTCTAGCCTGTAGACGGCGAGCTTTTGCAAATGTGCCCAAGAGATGGAGCAGAGAGGATAGCAGAGCGAGCGAGAGAGAGCGAGGGGGAGAGAGAAATAAACAAGACTGAGAGAGAGCTGCACTCCGGTTTTGCTCCGTAGTTTCCGCTCCTGCTGTCATGGAGGGGGCTCTTTAATTGCATTCCAGAGGAATTTCTAATGCAGCTGGCTGGCGGACATCTGCAACGAGGGAGGGGGGACTGCAGCGACTTTGGTGGATGACACTCAACGGGGGAATGAGGGATTTTGGAAAGTTCCCCCCTGCTCCCAAAAAAGAAAAAAAAAACGTGCTGAAAGACCAACAAGGCGCCTGTGGGACTCTGTCTATTTTGAAGGCTGATAAAAGGATCTTGCTTTTGCTCTTGCTTTTCAGCTTTCAGTCAAGCGAAGAGGTTGTCAGTAACTAGATACCACAACTTTGTATTTAAAGGGACTGCCTCTTTCCTATAGGTTGGGCTTTGAGCCAGAGATGAAGAGGGAGAGCCCTTGAGGTGTTTTGCACTAAGAGATCTTGACAGAGGACAGAATCAGCAAACCTTACACGAGACAGCATCTCCTTCTCGTTCTATACCCTTCTCTCTCCATCTCCCTCTCTTCCTCTCTTGAATGTCTGTTTTTCCGACCGAGTGCTGGATCGCAAGAGGAGGAGACATGGAAGACAAGAAAATGAGTAAATCTGACAACAGCTAGAAAAGGAAGACTGATCTCACTCCTTGACCCTCAGCATGGAGTCCTGAGTCTTTTTGGGGTTTGCCCAGCCTGGAAAATACTCTAATCTCGGCGGTTTGTTTCTGCTCTCGTGCACACAGATGCATTTTCCTGAAGTGGGGTTAAATAGCCGAATACTGTCCACTGTGTATCAGGACTTTTCCTCTGTTCGTCAGAACCTTCCATGGTTTGTTTGGAAACATGCGAGGAGGGAAGATCTCTGTTGGTTGGCTTTGGTTTGTTTTCCTGTCCTCGTATTTCCCCCCTCAACACACGATCACCGGGGCTCTCAGGCATCTTCTGATTCACAGGCTCTGACATCACCATTCTATTCAACCGTGCTGGGGATTTTAAAATCTATTTTTTTGAGGGGGGGGGGCAGACGCTGGTGAGGGGGAGGTCTTTTGTGTCGGTGAGTCGCGGTTAGTGGAGCGCTTCAGAGCTGAATTGAACTATTGTTTGAATTTGGGGGTGTCTCTCTCACACTGCAGAATCTCTTCTCCAACCCCACTACCCCCTTGCCCCCAGCCCCCCTTTTGTCCCGCTACCCACCTCCCACTGACATCAACCGCCCCTCCACGCCACCCCACCCCCGACCAAGCCAGACCAAGCCCCTCGGCCCCCTCAGCCCCTCACCCTGACCCTCCCCACTCCCTCATTTCCCGCTCGCCGCACCACCCCTTCTCACGTTCTCAAGCCTGGGAAGACACTTTCTGTGCAGGAGCCGGAGTGCTCTCATGTGGATCTGGACGACCTTAAGCCTGGATTAACGGCACAGGGTAACGGGTCGCCGGCCACATCTGCCGTCGGATCACTTTCGGGAAATCGAGAGGACCTAGCAGCGCTGTCACTGCCAGGAGCTTAGGTGGTACTCCTGCTTTTTTTTCCCCCCGAACTGCGTGGGTGTTTTTCTAATATTTTTTTATTCTTTAATAACGGAGAGACATTTGCCAATCCTTGCGTGAGTGCAAAGTGCGTGTTGGTGTGGGTCTGTGTGTGTTTGTTGGCGTGGAGAGAGGAGCCAGTCGAGGTGACAGTTTATGTTTGTGTTCGCCATGCTACTCGGTCTGAGGTAGGGGAGTTCTGTAGGAGGGAGAGAGGGGGGGTGTGGACGGAAGTGTGAGAGGCGCTGGACGGTCCGGCTCCCCAGAGGACGTTGGCATGAAGAAAACGCGCAGCACCACGCTGCGCCGAGCCTGGCCAAGCTCCGATTTTTCCGACCGCGGCTCCGAACGTGTCCGCTCGCGCAGTGAGAAAGACTACCGGCTCCACAAGCGTTACCCCCAAGCGTTCGTGGCCCATTCACCACGGGGATACATGACATCAGGTGAGTCTGACTCTCATTTCACCACCTGCATCTGAAGGAGCTAAAACCAGATGCACCATTCGAAATATATGTTTACTCAGACTGGGTCTTTTATGCTGCAGATGTTTGGCCGCAGCTTGAGCAAACTATAGACCGGTTGCTCAGCCGGATCTGAAACTGTGGCATAAAACCTTTTAAATCCGCCTGTCCAACTTTTCTCTTCTGCAATGCAGGCATCTTTAAGCCTTTGCTTTAGTCTACATGGTGTTGTAACATTCAACCCACAGTTGGTTAAGTTTAAAAGCCTTCCTGTCCTGGTGTTGATAAAGCCTAGTTTAAAAGCCTGGCCTGGTGTTTGTCCCCTGATAAAACTGAGTGCAAAGAAATAAACTTTACCACCTAATTTAAGTGGAAGGCAAGACTTGGTTTCTGTGTGGATGAAGCCTGTAAGGGCTAATTTCACACAGTAAAAAAACTGGGGAGTTGTAGGTGCTGAGATGTGTGAGGTCTTGAGAGGAGGACAGGGTCTGTTAAACGAGATCTGCTTCTCATCACGCAAGAGCAGTTCATTAAAGCCCACTCCTCTTCCCCAGCATTAGTTAATGAGAGACAGAGCGCAGGGGGGAGTGTGGACTGATCTGTCACTGTGTGATTAGTGACCAGCAACAACCCTCATCAGTGGCGTGTAATGAGGGACAGTCCACCTCCTCGCTGTACAGTATTTTCCTCGTTGCTGCTGTAGATTGCTGTGTAGGTCCCAGTGAAATCAAGTCGACAAGACTGAAGCCCCGGTGGTTTCAGCTTTTTTTGCTTTTTTTTTCCCACCCTGAAGGCGTGCAGAGAATCAACAGCAATTGAATTGGGGCTCATTTACGGATGAACACACTGGGGACCCATCAAGCTCCAAATATATGCAAGGCCGCTTGAGAATGGTCTCTGTGCGTTTACTTAGGCGGAGAAAAGCAAGCACCCCCTACCCCCACCGCCCCCCATCTTTTGAAGGATCCCACCGAGAAAAGCTGAATGGCTGTGCAGTGTGGGCCGCCAAGTCCTGCATTGGTTCGAGGACTCTTTATGTCTCCTAGCAACCTGAGGGGTCAGGGGTTAAATGATGTGGCCATTATGGTGAATGAGTATAGTTTGGAAGAATGACAAAGCTGGCATGTGTTGCAAACTGACTGGTGGTGCAGACAAGATTTTGCTCTGCATATTATCAAGCGGTTTTGTCTCTCCGAGTCTGTAAAATTGCTTCATGAGCTTGCATTTGTTTAAAGACGTCATTAATGTGATGTTTACAGGACTGTTTACAGACTGAAAAAAGCCTGTGCCCAATGAACGAAGACAAGATGGACAATATAAGCTTGAGGCACAAAGAAACAAACTTTGTTTAAATTAAAGTGTCATGATTTCCTATGTTATTTGTAGAGCTCTTTGCAGATGTATTTAGTTTCACGTTGGTCATTTTGGTTTATGTTAAACTGAGTCATCTGTTCACTTGACCTCCCAGAAGGAGCTTACAAATCAAGTCTAGTCAATGAGCAGTGCACATGAAAACAACACCGACACACACACACACACACACACACACACACACACACACACACACACACCTTCCATTCATATCGCCCCAGAGTCTAACCCAAATCTACACAAGCAAAACGGGCACGTTCACAACATGCAAACAATCGCTTGTACTGCTTCAGGAGCCGATGATGCGTCACGTGGCCGCGTTATTTTTAGAGACGGGGTAGAGAGTTGTGTATGAACTGGAGCATAAGCCTACAGGATTTTGGGGGAAAGCGCAGCACCTGACTTCTGCCCTGTGGCCCCTGGTGGGGGGTCCCTTCTGAGCGTTTGGAGAGGGTGGGGGTGCACAATCAAACGCATTGTTTAGAGATAAACACCTCCGGACTTGAACTTGAGAGAGGGGGACCCAGGGGGGTAAGGGGGCTAAGCTGGACCCTGTGCTTGGTCTTATCAGTGTGATTATGCTCTTGGGTTTCGCCCCTTTTACCATGCACGAGAGCAGGACTGATGGATTGATGGATGGATGGATTGACGGATGGATTGATGGATGGATGGATGGATGGATGGATTGATGGATGGATGGATGGATAGAAGACAGGAAGGAAGGAGGGGTGCGATGGATGGAGGGTGGGTGGGTGGGCAAGGGCACTTCAGTTGCTCTGCTGAGGTGTGAGGTTATTGGCACTAACTGCACTGACTGCAATCATTTATGCACACAGCCGTACATGTATTCAGACACACTCAGGCACATGCGTACACACACCAATTGTGAGGTGTTTTACAGTGTTTTGCAGCACAGTGGGTTAGTGCAACATTATCTCGAAAATGGGAAATCAGGCTTAGTGGCCACTGATTAGCTGCCATGTAGCTTAGCTGCCATGTAGCTTAGCTGTGGTTTAGCTGGATTAGGTTGAAATTGTTTTTTGCAGGAATGTAGAGGGAATTGTCTCCTGCTAGATCTCTCAGGAATACTAAGAGAATATCTTTTACAGATAACTAAGATATCCACTTGCAACACAAGACAATCTTTGCTTTCCAATGTAAATGTTACTATGCATCCAGTATATATCAACCATTATGGGTCATTCAGTATGCGCCATCTAGTATGCATCTAGTGTACTTCATGCAGTATGGACCATTCATGTGGTATGTACCTTCTAGTACGGACTATCCAGTATGCACCCAGAACAACAGTATGTTCGGGTCTCTTCACCCGAATTCAGTCTGACAAAGGAAGTCCATTTAAGTCCCTCAGAAAACTCCCTGAAATCCTCTTTTCAGTGAAGCAAGGGCTGAGGTTTTTGTGTTCCGACTATCACACCTGGCCATCATTCAGCTGGAAATGATGCAGTCTGACTACAGCCTGGCTTTTGGACCAAGGCCCAGACCTATTAGAAAAAGTTTGTCTGTGGGGTGGGTGTGTGAATGAGTTTGTATTTTCTGTTTGAGTTGTGTACTTTTGTATGGTTTGTGTTGTTTGTGTGTGTGCTCGTCTGTTTGTCTGTCTGTCTGTGTATGTGTGTTTGTGTGCATTGGTGGTGCTCATGTTTTCTGGACACATGGTATACTCGTGGCTGTAAGGGCCACTTTCCAATCATAACGACTGCCAAGGAAAATTCTTTTGGAGAGTCAGAGGAAAAATGTGGGTGATATAAAGTTTGAAGAGGTTATGCTTAAGGCTAGCTGTTGCTGTCCTCTTCATGAATGTTGATGCATATAATTCCTGAATCTTGCCTACAGGCCAGAAGTATTCAAAAATGACCTTGTGGCTTGAAGCAGATACTGTTTGAAGATCTTTTTGGTTGTTCACGTTTGCACTCTTGCAAGTAACACACACACACACAGACAGAGAGAGAGAGAGAGACACACACACACACACACACACACACACACACGTATTCACATGATTCCTCTGTATTTTCACAAACGGGGTCAGCAGAGTGATGCTGATGCTGTGGTCATCCCTAACCCACTTTCACTGGCATTGTGTGGAGTGGATTGAGAAAAGGGGATTGTAACATTGCGCTGCATTAGTAGTCTTATCGTAGAGGGTATTTGACAGCACGTATGCTGCATATGATCAAGTTAGTAGGTCAAAGCTATTATTTGCTCCGTGTTCACTCTATAGGTCCTAAGTCCAGCTGCATGTGTGGGAACGTAAAGCCGCACCCATAAGTCCTTGAGGTCGTATTGAAATACCACGTCACTCACACTTGACAAAAGAAGAATTTTTAAATATTTGTGCGGTTGCTTGTCTGGGCCTGATACTATCCTGCTTTGGAGGAAGTATTCAATCACCTGATAGCTTCTAAATTCTCACTTTCTTTCTTTTTTTCCCCCCAACTGCTGCGCATGCCTACTCACCAGCACAGACCGGTCACTCATCAGCCAATCACGGAGGTCATTGAGAGCAAGCTCGTGCATGAGAGTTGACATCAGCCACAGCAACAGATTCTTTCTCTTAGCGCAGGAGTTCTTGCTTTTCAACAGTAAAAGTTGGTCTCAGCAGCTTTTCGGATAGTGAACTTTTATTTCGAAACTTCTAGTGAGACTTGGGAGAACTCTTAGTGTTATGATAAAATGCCATGTGAATGCGGGCCCAGCTTTATTTATGTGGTGTATCGCTCCTCTTTGTCACCGGAGTATTTTACCTGCTGTTAGTGGACTGAGCGACCATGACCATGACCAAGGACACAGAGTGCCACTTTGAGTGATGCGGTTGTGTACTGTGGAGGTTTGGAAAGGGATGAGTTGGCGGGCGTCCAGCGAGATGATTCCCCCAGCCCTGTGACTCCCCGATGGAGTTAGCAGTGAAATCCCAGCCAGCTCAATCTGGCCCTCACTGACAGTCGCACTGACCCCTCATAGCCCTACTCGGCATGATCCCTGCACCAAGGGGGAGAGAGAGAGAGAGAGAGAGAGAGAGAGAGAGAGAGAGAGAGAGAGAGAGAGAGAGAGAGAGAGAGAGAGAGAGAGAGAGAGAGAGAGAGAGAGAGAGAGAGAGAGAGAGAGAGAGAGAGAGAGAGAGGCAGAGCAGAGCAGAGCAGAGCAGAGCGTGTCTTTCTTTTTTTGTTTCTCTCTCTCTCGCTCCCTCTCTCTCAATTCAATGCAGTGTCCTTTATTGGCATGACTACAGTGCACAGTATTGCCAACAAAGTTTATACATATATTGTATGTAAATAATGATGATATTAATAATAAAAAGGGTTAACAAAATTAATGAATGACAAATAAACAAAACAAAGGTGAAAAACAAACAGCACAGGTTATTGCATATTAAAGAGGACTTTGAACATTTGTTAAGAAAGGACACTTGGGTCTCTCTCTCTCTCTCTCTTTGTCTCTGTCGTTCTTTCTCTTTTCCATGGTTTCCATCGTTTCCCCCTGCTCCCGCTGACACGAGGTTTCTGTAAAAACCGCTGCATCTTGGCTCCTCCCCAGCAACTCCATCATGTTCTCCAGCCGGCTATAAGTCATTTTAAACGTCTCCTATGTCCTACATCAGACTTTTTATTAGTTTCTTTTTCTTTTTTTCATTCCGCCGGAGCTCAAGGATGCGTGTATCGTTACAGATGTCACAGCGGCGGTGAGCTCAAAGACTCACTTTTTTTTAAAGGTCTCATACCCTTTTATTCCTTCTCTTTGTGTTTTTTTTTTTAATGCATCAAGGTCACCCCCCCCCCCCCCCTTCTCATCATCTGTGTCGTTCTAGTGTAAATCATACCCTCGAGGCAGAGTAGGGATATAAAGCTTTTATGCCCTTTTTGGTATTTCTTTGCAATTTTCTAAGACAACAGTTGGTATCATGCATCCTTCCCTCAAGAGGTATTATGCTGTACGACCCGTGACCCTTTTTGATTTATTCCAATCATTTTGTTTCATTCAATGAGGTAATCTCAACGCTCGTTTGAACTGCTCTTTTGGAAAAAGGACTTTTCTGGAAAAGCAACCAATTTTAGTATTTGCACATTTTACAGCATGGCTTTGCTCAGTCTGTCTTTACACATTAGAGATTATACAACAAAAAATGAACATGTGGCGTTTGTTCTAATAGCTTTGTGTGCTACATCTAGATTAGGGCCAAAACATGTCTAGTCCAAAAATAAACTTCACTCCGTCTGGTCGATGATAGCTCCGCTAGTGTGTGGATCCTGATCTTGATCCTGCCTGGTCCATAGGACGGGGGGGGTGCCTTTAGGAAGGTTTTTCCAAGATGAAGTGAACGGAATGCCCCCGACTTATCAGCTTTACGTCATGGAACTTGGAATGGAAGTCTTTACCCAACCCCATCCCCCCCCACGCACCCCCCTTCCCCACCTCTTCCTGTACGCCTCGACGCTCCACCACACTCTCCCCCGCTGCTGATTAACTGTGCAGAGAGGCAGCCACCACTTCCTCTCGCTCCTGAGGTCACTCCAGTGACCTCTGCAGCCAGCCGTGCTGCTCCAGACTCCATCCATCACACCTTTCCTGCGACTGCCGTTCTGCCCTCCCGCTCTGCCAGCCACTCCTCGGGTGTTAAAGGTGCGTTACGCAGCTGCTGATGCAGGCAGAAAGAAGGCCGCGTTTGCAAATGGCTCGTTTGCAGCGGGACACAAATGCACGCCGCTGCGCAGGCTGTGTCTGTACGTGCAGCGCTGACTGCATTATGAGTGGCTGCAGAGGCCCCTGCCTGGGCACCGAGGTCGTAGCACTCAGAGATGTCATCACTCATTCCGTTATGTCCACACACACACACACACACACACACACACACACACACACACACACACACACACACACACACACACACACACACATATACACACACAGACACACACACATATATACACACACACACACACACACACACACACACACACACACACACACACACACACACACATACAGGCATGTGCTGGTGAAGGAGTGAAGAGGCTGTTTGTCACAGTCATGTATGAGTAAGCGCACAGGGATGACCTGGAGGTGTCATGGGGATGTTTGTGTACCAGCCGTCTCTCTCTCTCCCAGTCCGTCTCTCTCTCTCTCTCTCTCTCTCTCTCTCCCCCTCTCCCTCCCAGTCTGTCTCTCTCTCTCTCTCTCTCTCCCTCTCCCTCCCAGTCTCTCTCTCTCTCTCTCTCTCTCCCCCTCTCCCTCCCAGTCTCTCTCTCTCTCTCCCAGTCTGTCTCTCTCTGTCTCTGTCTTTTCTTTGTCTCACTCCATTGGGTTTGTTTGCTTTGCTGTGTCCGGTCTGGCCCATTCATTTCTGTGACCTGATCTCAGACCTTGCACCTTTCAATCATAATGTGAGCTAAATTGTTCACGTGGTGACATCAATACATGGATCTTCCATGGATTCCCCATGCATCCCAGTGTTACCGTTCCACTGCATTTCCTCATTTCCGCTGTAGTTCACGGGCAAACTGTACAAATGGGACCAGCCTCCCTTAAAGTATGTCATAGGTCCAAGTGTCATCCATTAGACACACAAGACAGCTGTGTGCTTACAGTTCCAGAATGTACAGACTAGGGATGGGCATAATTAATCGACGATCGATTAATTGATCATTAAGAATTTCCTCGATGAAATTATTTTTTCATCGATTAAAACTAATGCATGTTCTGTTGCGTAGTGTGCGTGTAATTTATGTATTTTAGGGCTGTCAAAGTTAACACGTTATTCTATGAGATTATTGAGGCCGAGATTAATGCAATAAAATATTTGAACGCAGTTAACGCAACTTTGTTTACTTCCGGTGCGCGTTGACCCATGGCACGAAACTGCCGCGTGTCTGCAAGTCAGTTAGATAGAAGAGACCGAGACGGTAGTTGAAGATAGAGAGAGCTGAGGGATTGTTGGGCGGAAAGTTTCTGTTTAAGAGGCAAAATGACAGAACAATCGACAAAACTAAAGTTGTATGTAGCATTTGTCAAGCTGAATGTAGCTATTACAGAAGCAGCTCGTCTTTAAGTTATCACCTTAATGCAAAGCACCCGACAGAAAGCAGTCCCAGGTTAGATGGTCGCCAACCCACACTCCACGACTTCTCTAGGAAATTAACTAGACCAGTTCGTGAAAAGGTTACCAACGCTGTAGCAGTTTAGGTTGCCGGTGACTGTCGGCCCATCAACATAGTTGAAGACGGTGGGCTGACTGAGGTGATTCGAATTGCTTCAGGGGACAATTCTTACGATTTACCGTCGAGGGGCACCATTGTGTCTCGCATATATTCCTTGTATGACGGCGAGAGAGCACGAAAAAAATACAATTGAACAACAGTGTCTAAAATACACGCTGTCTGAAGTGATTACTCGTTAATTTATAAGATTTAGTCTTGAGAAGAAAACAAACTTTTAATCACGATGAATCTAGATGAATGAATTTCAAAATGTGAGATTAATTAGTTAGAGAGAAAAAAAAAGTTGTGTTTATGAGCACCGGCTTCTAGCTGTCGGCTCCGCTGCTTAAGAGTACAGCAGCGCATATTTTCAAGTGTAACCATTGAACGGATCCCGTTTAACTGCCACAAGAGTTGTCCATCTTGCAAGTTTAACTGCCACAAGAGTTGTTCATCTTGTAATAAAGATCTCAATGAGGAAACACGCTGTGTTTTTTTCTATTTTCACTGCATTTTAATATAGCCTATAAATAGTGAATTTTAATATAAAAATATTAATGATTAATCGAAAATCGATCGTTAATTCTCCCGACGATCGATTAAGACAATTTAATCGAATGCCCATCCCTAGTACAGACTACAGTTGTGTGCAGCTGTGTGTGTACATATCGCAGTATTACATACAGCATCGGCGTTTTGTCTCAGAATACAATACAGTACACCATAATGATAGGACATATTGCCATTTGGGCAGTGTTAGTTTAAGAAAAGCGATATTATTTGTGATAATATACAGCATTTGGTGTGCCGTTAATGAGGTCTGCCTTGTGTTCAGTTTCCCAGCCCTCCTTCCTGTGCGCAGCGCAGCGCAGACCCCACTGTCACTGACATGTTTGCTCACACGCGCACCATGTAGCATGAGGGGGGGGAGCAGTGCATGATGGGATAGCGTGAACTCGTTTACCCTGCCGCTCCGCCGCTGCGGATGCTGTTGCCGTCGGCAGCAGGGATGCCCCGTGGCTGCCTGACGCAACCTCGCCGCCTGCGTGGAAACGGCACTTCTGCATCGGCGGCGGGCTCCAGTCATCCCCTGCTGTGACACATTGCTCACATCTCTCTCTCTCTCTCTCTCTCTCTCTCTCTCTCTCTCCTTCTCACACACACACACCTCTCTCTGTGTCTCTTTCATCCCCTCTTTATCTCCCCCTCTCTCTCCCCTTCTGTCATCCTTTTCTCAGTCTTTTCAGCCTCTCCCTTTCCCCTCTCTCTTACCTCTCTTCTCCATTCTTTCTCTATCTTTCATCTCAGTCTCTCCATCTCCCCTCTCCCTCCTGTCAGCTCCATCCTTTTTCTCAGTCTCAATCACCTCTTCCTCCTCTTTCTCGCTCTTCCTTACTTCCTCATCCTCGTCTTGGTCTCTGCCTGTCTTAGCCTCTTCATGGTCTCTTCCTCCTCTCTCTCTCTCTTTCTCTCTGTCACTCACTCTCTCACTCACACACTCTCTCTCTCTTACACTCACCATCTCTCTTTCTGTCTTCCTCTCCTCCGCACAACCTCTCAGCAGGGGGTCTGGGGAGGTTCCCTTGCTCCCGTTCAATTTCTCTCCTCCTTGCGTTTCATGCTATTTTTTATGGCTCCGCGTAGCTCTCTCCTAGGAGAGTATGGATGAGTTAATGAAGACAGAGTCAGTGCCTTCATGTTGTTACACACACTCACACACTCACACACTCACACACTCACACTCACACACACACACACACACACACACACTCACGCACACACACAGCTGTTTTTTGTTCTAGCGTCTGCACTTAAAGTGAAGCACTCATTATAAAGAAGGGGGGGGGATTGAAAAATGAGAAGCTGGAGAGTTGCTAATAGCATATTTTTGTGTTTTGACTCCAAGCCAAAACACACATGCCGACCGCTTGCAGCAATGCTGTACTTCTTTTTGCACACTTTTAGTTGTGGGGACTCTTTCTGGGTCCTTCTCTCTCTCCGTGGCTCTGGGTGTGAGTTTGTTGTGTAATAGCAATAATCTCTGGTGTGGCTTCATAGATATTTTGGCCATGGTGCTCCGAATGTTACACCATGCAAACAAATTGCCCTATATGTGCCATGGCTATTTTGATCCTGTTATTCTTTGCAGTGCCTGTGTTTAATGATGGATGAAAACCCTCAGCAGCTGTGTGTGTGTGTGTGTGTGTGTGTGTGTGTGTGTGTGTGTGTGCGTGTGTGTGTGTGTGTGTGCGTGTGCGTGTGAGAGAGAGTTTGTGTGTGTGCGTGTGAGAGTGTGTGTGTGTGTGTGTGTGTGTGTATGGGCATGTGTGAGTTTATGTGTTTGTGTACACCATATGTATTTGTGTATGTGTTCATCTGTGTACCAGTTTGTGTGGCCCTAAAATAGACTAAATGTACATGCATGCCAATTGTTTTTTTTCTCTTCATATTTAACCGACAGTGTTAAACAGAGCCTATGGCTAAGTGTTCCTATGCTAGGCTAATGTATCTTGGAAAAGCGCTGTGAAAGCTGTACGGGACTAGTTCTGCTTCCTGGGTTTGGCACCGGCACAGGCCGCTCTCAAACCAGGAACCCACGGCAGGGTTCATCTAAACCAGCAGGCTTTGGCAGGATTAGTGCCGCTCCTAATCCAACAGCCTGAAAAAAGGGGAGGGAAAAATATCAGCACATACAGAGCAATAAAATCTCTGGCTTATTAACAATGGATGAGGGGGAGGAGGGGGGTGGGGGGTCAGATGGTCTGGACTGTCTTTGGATGGCCGGCTGGTTGACAGTGGATCCCGGAGCCTCCAGGCCAACCCTGTGAGAGTCGAAGCAGTGGAGTAGACCATGGTGGGGTTTTAAAGGAACGGGACAAATATGGAGATGATCAACCTGCGCATTAATCAGTGTCTCTTTTCCCAAAATTCCTCAGGTTGAAAGATTGGGGGTTTTGGGGAGAGTAGGGGCGGGGGGGGGGGGGGGCTTTGGGGAGATAGCGAGGGAGATGGAAAGCAGGATAATGGGAGAAAGACAGGGAGAAAGACAGCAAGAGAATGGGAGCAAGAGAAGCTATAGAGGTAAGATGGAACACGGCTGTGGTGTCAGCATTTAGGGTGATGAATGAGGAGAGAGTGGGACAGACAGAGGAGAGGAGAGGAGAGGAGGGGAGGGGAGGGGAGGGGTGTGTGTGAGAGGAGAAGAAGGGAGAGGACAGGAGGAGTGTGTGTGTGTGTGTGTGTGTGTGTGTGTGTGTGTGTGTGTGTGTGTGTGTGTGTGTGTGTGTGTGTGTGTGTGTGTGTGTGTGAGAGGAGAAGAAGGGAGAGGACAGGAGGAGTGTGTGTGTGTGTGTGTGTGTGTGTGTGTGAGAGAGAGGAGAGATGGACATTTTTGAGGTAAAGGGGAAAAAAACAGCAGTCCCTGGACCTCCATATGTCTTCTGCCATACCGTGAACACTCCGAGGTCACTCTGGGTTTGAAAGGAAGAATCATCTCTCTCTCTCTCTCTCTCTCTCTCTCTCTCTCCCTGTGTGTGCTTCTCTGTCTTTCTCTTCCTTTATCTCCTTTGGAGTGTCGTCAGTCTGCACTTGTGTTTATTCTTGCCCCACTAGCACAATTTGTCAGTGTGACTGGTAAAATGCAATCTCATTTACACACACACACACACGCACACAAACTAACTTACATACACACACATAAAGAGCGAGGCTTTCTCATAAAAAAAAAGAAGTGAACAACAGAAAGAACTGTTTTGTTCTTGATCATGAATTCACTGAGCGTGTCCCAGTAGCTGTTTACGTCCTTTTTTTGAATGAGAAGATGTGGTCCACAGGTGTGTTCTGAACTGAGCACCTGATCAGTAGGTCAGCACCTCCACTGTGTGAATCAGCCTAGAGAATAACCTCCACGTAAATCAAGTAGAGAATGGCCTCAGCCCAGGCAGACCTGGAGCCACACGGCCCAGCCGAACAACAGCTGGACCTGGAGGATATCACTGAAATCTCCCTTCCCACAAGACACGGAAGCTTTATCTTGGAGATTTCCTACCGGTGGAACCTCTTTCTCCTGTGTGTGTGTGTGTGTGCGTGTGTGTCTGTGTGTCTGTGTGTGCGTGTGTGCGTGTGTGTGTGTGTGTGTGTGTGTGTAGACAGACGTACAAAACCGTGCCAGATGCCAGCTCTGCCAGATTAGAAGTGCGATTATTCAGATTTCATTCCTGCATCAATCTTTAGCTGGACCCATTCCCATAACTTTCTGCACCGTTTTACATGTTGTCATTTCCTGTCACTCTCTCCAGGCTAAGAAGATTGAGATGGTTTGGTGTTAGTATGTCTATTTGAAGTTCTAGTAAAGTGGGGTAGGGATGGCCCATGGTTGAGTGTGGTGGTAGACGAGAGAGAGAGAGAGAAAGAGAGAAAGAGAGGAGGAGGAGGAGGAGGAGGAGGAGGGAGGGAGGGAGAGAGAGAGAGAGAGAGATAGAAAGAGAGAAAAAAGAGGAGGGAGAGAGGGCAAAGCGACAACAAAATAGACCTGTGTTTGCCTAGTGTGTCTCAGTGTCAGAGTGTTGGGTCTTAGCATGTCATGGGGGGATAATGTATCTTTGGGATGCTTCCACAGGTTTCAATGCAGCAGGCCAGTTCAGTCAAGCTCAGCAGAAAAACAGACACAGACAGAAAGCAAACACATTCATTTCATAGTCTCAGTGCTGTGATGGCCCTGTATGTGGATACACAGCTCATCTCTGTTTGAGCTAGCTTTAGTGGCCCGCTCACCTCCTAATTCAAATCCAGTTGTCCAACTCAAGTCACGAAACTCCCAGTGTTTCTGTTGTGATCTATGTAGAAAGGAGGCAAATTGCGATACAGACAAACTCGTCATTGGTTGTGGCGGTTCTTCTTGTGTCTTGTTAAGCCATGCAGCTGGGGGCTTTATTCACCAGTGTCCTTCCATTGCTTATAGTGAACAAAGTACATTGATGTCAGCTGTTTTGACACGTAATGGCCAGAATACAGAGTACTGTTTAGCCTCGTGAGAGAGTAGCCAGAAGTGAGTCACTGGTGGTTGTTATGGGTTTCTGTATTATTCTGGGGCGCGCAGCATATGATGTTGTTTTCAAGTTGGTGCAAGCCACCTCTTTCATCAGCTGGAGGTTGGATGGCACTTTAAGGAGTGTGGTCAAAACAGAACAAACATTGTTATGCCGTGCAGTTCTGGAGGCGGTCTAGAAGCTAGTCGAGCTCGCTAAGTCTCTCTCGTGTGCGTGTGAGGAAATACGGTGTGGTTTGTGGATGTGAAACATTTGTGGAGCCATGAGGCATTCCACTTGGCTGAAAGACGCCAGCGTCGTGTAAGAGCAGGGGTGAAGCTGAGTAGAGCCAGCTTCGTGTAAGAGCAGGGATGAAGCTGAGGAGAAGTGCACTGGACAGGCAAAGAGGCACCTAATACAACACCAGCATCAGCAGGGGTAGTGATTGAAAATGTCCGACCCTTTGCCATTTCCTTATTATCTTATCTGGGCCGTTTTCACAAAGCATCTTAAGCCTAACCAGTGTTGGGGGGGAAAAGCATAGCGTTGAAAGCTACCAATCACAATTAAGAAGTTGAACTACAGCAAAGCTGCCCTAAGGAGAGATCTAGTTTGGTTAACTACAGCTACTTAGAAAATGTAGTTCAAACTACTTTGTAAAAAAAGTAGTGCTGTCAAACGATTAAAATATTTAATCGCGATTAATCTAATTTATGTCATAGTTAACTCAAAATTAATCGCGATTAATCGCAATTTTTTTTTCTATTCTAAATGTCCCTTCGTTTATTAATTTTTTCCATCATTTTATTTTTATTTTAATGCCCTTATCAACATGGAAAAGTTGATTGGCTTGCTTTATGCAAATGTTTTATTTTATTGAAAACCAATATTGCCAAACAGGGCGGTACAAAATAAAATTATAAAGTGCACATTTCAGGTAAACAAGGACTCAGCCTATAGTGCAGTTAAACCATGGCTTAATAGTTTCTTTTTTTCAAGTTTGCTGGGAACATAGCAGTCAGGCCTCTTATTTCAGAAACAATGAACCGTAACAATTAGGTTACCAATAAAAGGTAAGCCTACTACTTCTTTGCTTTCAGCCAGCTGCCTGTTGACATTTTCAGACAACAGTGAAGCTCGCTTCTTTTGCACAACACAACTTTTAAAAGTAAACTTTCCATTCAGAAGCTTTTTATCATCCATTTCGCCGTATCGCGCTCACCTTTCACTCAAACCGTAACGTTCGCCTACTACACAGTTTGCGAGGCCAAAAAGAATGTTTATCTAAAAAAAAAAAAAAAAATGCGTTAATCTCGCGATAAAAAAATTAACAGCGTTAAAATGGGTTTGCGTTAACGCCGTTAATAACGCGTTAAACTGACAGCACTAAAAAAAAGTAAAAAAGATCAAATTGATGATTTTATCATTTGTACATTTGATATGAAATCATAACAGAAAAGTCATACCAGCAAAAAATTGCAGCAAAAAAAATTCCGCAATTTCAGTTTATTGCAAAACGTGCCTACTTGTTGCTGGGTCACATAAACAAAAACAAAATGGAAACCACACTATTAATGGGAAAGTACAAGGAATGCCAGCTTTTCCTTTGTATCCAATGTCCATCAGTCAGACGCCTGCCCTCCAGAAACCAGAGTGGGGTATTGAAGCAAGCAGGATTACTCCGTTAGTCCCGGTAACTTCCAAAATAGCATGCTTCACATCTTCTCTGCACATTTGTTAATATGTAGCAATATAAAAATCAGTTTTGCACATGCGCTCCACAAAAGTCAAGTGTGTGATGGTGGTGGCGGCTGCCTGACGGATGCATTGCATGGGCATGCCCTTCCACAGCGGCCAGGGTGAAAGAAGAAGCGGGTGGAGCTGATCAAAGGGGGTTCAATTGCAGTAGAGAAGCAATGGTGAAATCAAAATAATCCCTTTTTCTTTTAGCCCAGGATTGTTTGATGTTTTTAGTATTTAACTAGACAAAAAATGGAAAAAAAAGTGTACTACTTGAAAGACTATGCAAATATGAATGTAGATGAACTACCAACGAGCTACTGTAAAATATAGTTAAGCTCCCCAACACTGCTCCCAAAACTTGCCAACTTAGGAGAAGCTCCTAAAAATAATGGCCGTGGCAGTCAAAAACATTAGGACTCCCAAAGTTAGGTCTAAGAGTAATTAACAAATCCCCTTAGCGCTAAAAGTAGCATCTAAGTGTGTGGGGGGGGGGACTAACAAGTAGTCGAGAGGACTCCCTAACTCCCTCACTAAGACCCATCCCAGACGAACGGAAAATGGCAGTTTGTGTCATTCCACGTCACAATATATTAGAGTGCAAATGCAGAATGGCTTCAACTTTCTCTCGTCTCTCTCAAGGGTAAATCAAGCTGCACTGGAAAGAGATAAGGCACCGGTGCGATGTGCTTGAACACGTCGTAGGATTTAGTGGTGATAAAGAAGGACGGCTAGGTGGTTACATCTCGTATATGTTTTGATCTCTCTGAAAGATAATACAAAGGGCGGTTACAGTCGAGGAGAAAAACACACACACACACACACACACACACACACACACACGCACGCACGCACACAAAGAGTGCCAGTTCCTTGCTTTGTCAAGTGATGTCATGCTCATTTCGTCCCATTGGCTCATGGGCTTTGTTGGCTACTTACCACCATCTAGTGTCTGAGCATGTGAAGCTGCTCCTCAGTGAGTTTTTGAAGACCTCTGGGAGTCCTGGTTGTCTGCTAGCTATTTCTCAGCACTGTGGCCTTCATGGCCTATTCGGAATCAGATGCTTTTACTGAATTATATGTTTATAATCATTTTCTTTATGCATACAAATTTTCATATAAACACGTGCACCTCCAGACAGACATGCATTTAGGTGTGAAGTTTGATTTCCATGGCTGTGACGGAGGGCTGTCACTTGGGTTGAGTATGTGAGCCTGACTCTGGTCTGGTCTGACTGCGGTGAGGGTGCAGGTACCCATGCCTGTGTGCTTGAAGTGCATGGGTACGCTTCCCGAAGGGCAGCGTGACGGAGTGCCGGCACTACGCATGAGTATGTGCTCTGACTGCCATACCAATGAACCTGGCTCTTAGGCATTGCGTTCAGGGTGCAGTTTTGGTAACATTGCTTAACGCACACAGGCATCCCTCACACATCCTCCAATTGATCCGGGTCTACAGGGTACCAAACCTGCACTCTGACCGCATTGCCGAAGAGCCAGGCGCGATGGCATGACAGTCAGAGCACATACTCTTCTGTAGTGATGGCACTCGGTCACACCAACCCTTTACAGAAACCATAGCTTATGGTAGAAAGTTCAAATAGCCTTTGTCTTTTCCATCCATTGTGCTCCTAACAGGAAAGCTTCTCATGAGGACGGGGACAGGACATGAGCTCCTCCGCGTGTACTGGGTGGAGAATGAGGCCACTTCAGGCGTTGAGGCCAGGTCTTTTAGTGGGCATTCATGTTCGCCCAAAGAGAGGGTTATGGAGTCAAAATGTTGGGGTCCCGTAAAACATAGTACCGAACCCACCATCAGAGATGCTGATGACCTGTTCTGTCCTTCAGTGGGCATTTGTGTTCGCCCCAAAGGGAGGGTTATGGAGTCAAGATTTTGGGATAGTACCGAACCCACCATCAGAGATGCTGATGACCAGTTCTGCAAGAGCATTACTTGATTTGAATGGGCACCTGTTCTTTCTCTATGTAATCTTAGATATGTTGTCCACTGAACATAATTGTAATTGAAGTATTGCTATGTGCTCGGTGTACTTTGCGAGGACGTAATTGGTGTTGAGTTTGTTGGGTTTGTGGCAGTCCCCCTTGTCTATTCATTGTTAGGGGTAGCACCTGGTCTCTGGCTTCAGATTGCATGAAGTTTAGACCTTGGCTCCTGCTTAGTGAAACGCATACAATTAGTCCCGAGCACTGAGTTTGACAGACAGGTTTAGAGCTTCAGGAACCGTGAGACAGTCTCAGTGGCCCCCTCCAGCAGGAGCGGTGAGCCAGCTGGCCTAGTCTTGATCCTGTCACTCTCCCCCTGCTACTGAAGTCAACTCCGAGAGGAGGCGTTTCAAGAGAGGGTTGCAGGGGGGGAGGGGGGGGGGGGGGGGTTGCTCAAGTTGCATCCTGTTCTTGTTGGGTTGAAGTAAAGAATTTTCTCAAAGTCATTTTTTTTTGCAGTCAGCTTTAATCCCCTTGATGACCTTTGCACCTCCCCTCCCCCCGTGACTTGGCTCCACACACACACACTCTCACACACTCTCACACACACACACACACACACACACACACACACACACACACACACGCACACGCACACACATTTCCGCATTTTACTGTCTCCTATCTCTCCTCACACCCTCTTGTCACGTTAACAGATTTAGCCAGAAGCTACTAGCAACAGTGATACCAACAATTAACAACTTGACCCACCAGTTCTGAACGTGTGACTGCAGCTTTCAACCCAACTAAACTACTTTCCATGAGGCTCTGGCTGTCATTCCTTAAACCTTCTCCATGCAATTCATTCCTTAAATCTAGTGTTGGGTTAATATCTATGAATTCCTTAAATCTAGTGTTGGGTTCATTTCTATTCATTCCTTAAATCTAGTGTTGGGTTCATTTCTATGAATTCCTTAAATCTAGTTTTGGGTTCATTACTATTAATTCCTTAAATCTAATGCTGAGGTTATTTCTATTAATTTATCAACAACTAACAACTTGAACCCCCAGTTCTGGATGTTGAACTCCAATCTTCAGCCCAAGTAAACTCTCTTCCATGTTGCTTAGTTTGTTATTCCTTGGTCTTCTTTAAGCATGCATTCATTTCCCCTGAATCTATCGTGGGGGTTATTTTGTAATAGTTTCCTACATGTGTAGTCATTTTTCAGAGGTTTCACTGAAAGCTTACTTGTAGTACAGGGAACACGCAGGTACAGATTTGTCATTATGAGTGGGCCTTGGTGCTCCACCATTTTAAGTTACGGTATCTGATGTAATGATAAATAATGGCAAATAAGTCTTCTCCCTTTCTTTAAATAGCCACTGTTGGTGGAGTCTGTCCTAATTAGATAACAAAAGACATTCACCTCTACCCCCCCCCCCCCCACCCCCACCTCTCCTGCCTGGCCAGAGAGAGAGAGAGAGAGAGAGAGAGAGAGAGAGAGAGAGGGAGAGGGAGAGGGCAGTGTGAGTCTCACCTGCTTTTTGACACACCACAGAGCACAGTGCCCTGAGTCAGCGATGCTGCATTGGCCCCTTAATTTTTAATTAGCTGGTTCAATCGCAGGGGAAGTGCAGAGGAAAGAGATAGAGAGAGAGAGAGAGAAAGCACAAGAGAGGGAGAGAGAGAGAGAGAGCACGAGAGAGCCACAGAGGGGGAATTAATGGGAGCCTCACTAGGCAGCGAACGCGCCGAGCAACTGCTGGGAAGCGTTGTCATGGCGACGTGTTCCGGGGTGGGGGTGGGGTGCCCGCCCACTAGCTTGTGTGTCAGTGGGCACTCACTGGGAGAAGGAAGGGGAGGGAGCTGGGGAGCAAACAGAGCATACCCGAGCCACAATGTGATTGGTCACACCTCCCTTGTCTTTGTGTGGAGAGGAGCATTCTGGGTAAGACCCTGAAGTGAATGCTCATTTGTCTGAAGACAGCAGCCAAAAGAGCTGCCTTTGAATCGCGCTCGGATTATTGAAGACACAGAAGAAGGAGAGGGGAAATATAAAAGGCCAAGGTACTGAATCTCTTTCATTCGTTTCATTTTCTCCCTTCGAGCGCCGCGCTCTTCCTCCCCTTGTCTCGGTGGCGTATGTGTGTGTGGGTGAGAGTGTGTGTGTGTGTGCGCATTAATTAGGTTGTGTTACGTAGCAGGGCTGGCGTGAATCACAATAGAAGGGGGTGGGGTTGAGCAGGAGCTGCATGGACAAAGAGCGGCTGGCTGTGAGGGGAATCGCCAGGCGCAGAATTTTTCTCTCGTGCTCCCACCCCCCCCTCCCCACACACACACACACACACACACACATATTCCCTTCTCCTATCCTCCCCCCACAACTCATGCGTTTATGCGCCGTCACCGGACAGCAGAGAGCCTCTGGAGAAAAACCTAAATGTCTGTGCATTCAGGGATTTCAATACGGAACCAGAGGCTTGTCTTTTTTTATACCCCTGTCCTCCCTCCATCTCTCCCTCCATCTCTCCCTGCCCCCCTCCCCACTCCGTCATAAGCTTGGTGTTTTGAAGAGGTCCCCTCGGATTCTCTCCTCCTCACGTCATGTCCTGACCTCCACAGTCTTGTCTCCGATGAAGGACCCCTCCTCTGCTGCCTGGTCCGCAGAGCAGATAGAGAAAGCGGGAAAGAAGGGACGGGGGGGGGGATTTAAAGCTAGCTCTTGTGTTGAGTTTTTTTATTTAGTATTTTATTGTAAGGCTTGGGAGTGCTTGTGTAGTTGTTAGCTGGGGAAGAATGAGAACAGAATTGGGTAGGGGGGTGTGAGAGGTTTTGCCACTTTAAGACCCCCCCCCCCCCCCCTTCCTCCACTACCACTCCACCACTCCTCCACTCCACCACTCCTCCACTCCACAGCTGTGCTCTGCTCTGAGCTTGAGGGACCCCAGTCAGCCATGCTGGAGTGGGGGGTGGGGGAAACCAGGAGGGGTTGGGGTGTGTGTGTGTGTGTGTTTGAGTGTGTGTGTTGCGAGGGGGGGGGGGGGGGGTTTGACAACTGGAGTTTGAGAGAGAGAGAGAGCCCCAGACCCGTCTGCAAATGTCTGCCGGCCCCTGGCTCGCTCCTCTGGGGTTGAGGCACGCAGAGGAACATCACATGTTTTCGATCGAGCCCTTCTGTGCGGAGCGTATTGTTGACACGTCTGAATGAATGAGGTCACTTCCTCAGTCAGCCTCTCTCTGCTATTGCTATGGTCATCCAGATAGGATAAGTCACATTTTAGTGTTAGCTTTTGTACACTTGGATTGCACTTTGATTTTGGCTTTTTTGGCGTGAAGAGGTGTAAGGGTGAAATACTGTATGTTAGTTGTACCACCTTTGTGTTATTTAGTTTTTCTACGACATTTTTCTGTTCTTAATATACATTTATTGTTAAATATGACTCCTTAGCCCACAAATGACCTTGTAGAATCTTACAACATTGCGTGTTAGCATAAGTTCAAACCTGATTGGGAAACCAGCAAAAGAAAAATCGTTTTTTGGTTAAAAATGGGTCATTTTGGTGGGTCTGTAGGTGTACCTCTCCTCCAAAACAATGATTGAGTTGAGAGCCTGTGTCAGAGCTAACAGATAGAGTGTGTTTTTACAGGTCTCAGATCAGGTTTCAGCTTTCCCTCGCCCCATTGTGATTCAGAGAGGCTTTGACTTGCTACACTTGATTGCTATCAGCCCATTCATCCCAGAGCTGTTTGACTGTCAGCCAGATCAAAGGTCTGCAAACTAGGCCTGGAGAACCACCCCAAACAAGGTCCTCTCTGGTGCTGAAACAGCTGTTCCATGGAGGATCTTGTCAGTTTTCTGGGTGGGCAAAATAATCTGTCTAAAATGTCTAAAAACGAAACATTTAAAACTACATTGCGGCTTAGCTGATACCTGAGAAAGTGCCATATCCAAGCCATGTGGAAACTGGTACACTTCTACTACGTGTTGGTTTTTCCAATGAAACTAGGCCAGGATTCAACTCGGCCGTTCAGACGATTACACGGGGGGTGTGCTGTATCTGCGTTTAATTACGGATTTGAAATGGCACATTTGTAATAAATTAGCTCTTCTTAAGTTCACTTCTAAGACAGGGATCTCACAGGTTTGGAGCATTTGTCAGAGTTGTAGTTTGTCAGATAAAGTTAAGCAGCTAATATTGGTAATATTCTATAATTTATGCAACTTTGTAAGTCACTTTGGATAAAAGTGTGTTAAATGCGTTTTAGCCTTAACCTTAAACCAGCTAGGGTCTCCTTAATTTGGGTTGTTTCATTTATTTGTAGCTGTGTTATCATTTGATCAGTTGCTGTAACACAGAATGTAGCGTTGTAGCGATGTCAAATTAGATTCTAGGCTGTCAAGTTTCAATTCGGGCTGATAACAGCGTGTTTGCTCGCAAAACAAATTCTTAGTTAACAAGAAGCATCAGCGTTATCTTCTTCAAACATAAGCTCCAACTGCTGCGTGTGTGTTTTTGTAACCAACTGTAACCGTAGCCACTTCACCAGTTAAACCTGCTAGAGCCCACTCTTGACCGCCCTGTCTCTTGTCCGTCACCCATTTTGTTCTAGTGAATATTACCTCCATGACGTGGAGCCCAGTTCAAACATCAGATTGCCTTGCATCTTCACCCTGCCCACTCCAGCAGCGTGGCTCACATCTCTCGGACAGAGTACAGATACTCTTCTCCCTCTTACAAGCAGGAGCTCAGGAGTTTCATCACATCGGCGCAAGTCTAGGGTGTCCTGTCTGTCACATGGACGAGTGAGGGTAATCAGCTTACTTCCTGCCCCCGCGCCGCGCCAAGCCCCTGCATTAACCATGTGTTCTCCGTCCCCAAGCCAGAACTGGCCCGGCTTACCCCACCTTATGGAGCTCTGGGCTGAGCTGCTTAGGCCTGACACCAACCCCCCGTTTACAGTCACCCCCACCTGTTCACAGTCACCCTCCAGGCGACAGGTGATTGGCTGCCGTGGGAACAGGTCTCGTGTCGGTGTGGTGGCCGTGGAAACCGTTTGGACTTGAGGCCAAGTCAAGGGAGCACCAAGTTTACTCTCACTCTCCCGTTGGGTTGCGTGTCGGCCAAGTGTGATCTGAGATCTTGGTTTTTCGCTGTTGTGGTTGTAAGAGTTCCAGAGAGGCAATCAAACAAAGTCAGAATTCTTAAGGCAGAAGTTGTCCTGCATCCGCGAAATTTTGACTTATGTGAACAGTTAACAGACAAATTATCTCCACATTAGGGAAATAATTTGCGAAGTATGTCATATGTTTAATGTACTGCATCTGTCGAGCAATCAATTGGCTATGAAATGATCAGGCGCTATATCAGATTTGAACTGCTTTGAAGCAGCTGGAGGTTCTGTCAGTTTAACTTTTGGCACGCACCAAACAAAGAAATGTTTTCCCAACTCTTCTCAATGATTTACTACAAGAACATCCATCAATTGATTCAGTAAACAATCGCGGTTAATCTCAATTTGCTGCCTATTTGTAATCTATTCTGGCACATAAATGTTATAAATCTGTTACAAATAGATTCTCTTGGGGAAAAGTCCAGACATGCAAAGTTTCCAAGTCTGATATTTTTATGAAGGAAATATTGCATGCGACATGAAGCTAATTCTTTTTTTTTCATGCTAGCCTCACGTTACCGTACAGATTAATGGTGGAATCCAGCCAAAGCCTCACAGGTTCACGAGTACAGCTATCATTCCAAACCTCTTGTGGAAACCTAATGCCTTTTTCACTATGTGGAGACAAAACATGCATGTCAGACTGCTGTGTTGTTCTTGTGATTGATTCTTGTGAATACAGTTGCTTTTTCATGTCAATAATTCAACTTTATGTCCCACTGAAGCAGTCCTTCAACTTCAAATAGTTTAGTAAGCACAAAATGCTGTGGAAGGCCGCAAGACTAAATGTGTGAGTGGTGCCGAGTTGTGGGACAAAATCAAAACGTCACTTTTTTCTTTACCAAGATGGGACTGTCTATTCTTCGTTCACTATTTGTAACCAGACAAAATCAGATCTCTACTCTATCAAGTGCTCCCAGTCATCTCCGTATGGTCCCAGGCTCTTTAAACCAGTTCACTAAGCAGGTGTTTCTCCAGGCGTTAGTGTTCGCTCTCTCTCTCTGACTCTTTGTCCCTGTTCCTCTCTGTGCCCCTGCAGGTGATGTGTCTCCTATCAGCATGTCGCCTATCAGCCAGTCCCAGTTCATCCCGCTGGGGGAGATCCTGTGCCTGGCCATCTCGGCCATGAACGTGGCCCGCAAGGCCGTCACTCAGGAGACCCTCGTCGATCATCTGGCAGCATGCTTCCCAGGTAACGCCGGCCTGTCCCCTTCATGTGTTAATGTCACCTGTCCCCTTCATGTGTTAATGTCACCTGTCCCCTTCGTGTGTTAATGTCACCTGTCCCCTTCATGTGTTAATGTCACCTGTCCCCTTCATGTGTTAATGTCACCTGTCCCCTTCATGTGTTAATGTCACCTGTCCCCTTCATGTGTTAATGTCACCTGTCCCCGTCACGTGTTAATGTCACCTGTCCCCTTCGTGTGTTAATGTCACCTGTCCCCTTCATGTGTTAATGCCGTTAATGTCACCTGTCCCCTTCGTGTGTTAATGCCGTTAATGTCACCTGTCCCCTTCGTGTGTTAATGTCACCTGTCCCCTTCGTGTGTTAATGTCACCTGTCCCCTTCACGTGTTAATGTCACCTGTCCCCTTCATGTGTTAATGTCACCTGTCCCCTTCATGTGTTAATGTCACCTGTCCCCTTCATGTGTTAATGTCACCTGTCCCCTTCATGTGTTAATGTCACCTGTCCCCTTCATATGTTAAAGTCACCTGTCCCCTTCATGTGTTAATGTCACCTGTCCCCTTCACGTGTTAATGTCACCTGTCCACTTCATGTGTTAATGTCACCTGTCCCCTTCATGTGTTAATGTCACCTGTCCCCTTCATGTGTTAATGTCACCTGTCCCCTTCATGTGTTAATGTCACCTGTCCCCTTCGTGTGTTAATGTCACCTGTCCCCTTCGTGTGTTAATGTCACCTGTCCCCTTCGTGTGTTAATGTCACCTGTCCCCTTCATGTGTTAATGTCACCTGTCCCCTTCATGTGTTAATGTCACCTGTCCCCTTCATGTGTTAATGTCACAGTGCTACTCTTCTCACATGTTTCACAATGTGTCATTTACCTTTTCAGCTTTGTCTCCCAGAGCCCCTTACTTTTTCATACATGTTTTAGTGTCCTATATGCCTTTTAAGACTTGTTTTGTAGTGTCCTACTCACGTTTGAAGACTCGTTTTGTAGTCTCCTACTCACGTTTGAAGACTTGTTTTGTAGTGTCTTATTCACGTTTGAAGACTCGTTTTGTAGTCTCCTACTCACGTTTGAAGACTCGTTTTGTAGTCTCCTACTCACGTTTGAAGACTCGTTTTGTAGTGTCCTATTCACGTTTGAAGACTTGTTTTGTAGTGTTCTACTCACGTTTGAAGACTTGTTTTGTAGTGTCCTACTCACGTTTGAAGACTTGTTTTGTAGTGTCCCATTTGCTCTGTCTGACATGGTGCACATTGTCCTATTTACTTGTTCACATGTGTTTCACAGTGTGGCCTTCTCTTTTTGTGGCTTCTTTGATAGTGTCCCATTTTCTCTCTGGTCTGTGCTTTACAATGGGACCATGGGCTTTTTTCTGACATCTTTTGTTGATGTGACAGATGCTCTTATCTAAGAGATGACCTAACACACTTACCTAAGCAAGTGCAGAAGTGAGAGAGTAAGCGGAGACTATAGCGTTTGATTAAATGTACATCAGGGTCAGAATTAGTGCCAGGATTATGATATCAAACCCTGGCATCAACCACTGTACTTACTGCACTGTGCTACTGGTTGTAATGCTTCACAGTTATGTAAACTGGAGGATACTATGTGGAATAAAGTCTGGAACATTCTACTCTTATCTTTCCATCTTTCGGAGCAAATTTGCACTGTTGGTTAAAATAAATGAATATTAGGGTAGGGTAGTGTAAGTGGTAGGTTGTTTTTTAGGTCAACTCAATTAACTTTGTTTGGCTGTGTCATTCGTGATTGCCAGAAGAAAGTGTTGTCTCTGTAACATTTCAGTTAAATCCTCTAATCTGACTGGAGAAATGGTTTGTGGGCTAGGTTTCAGGTTTGCAGGAGATGAAGCACAAGAATAAGATACAGGTCGCTGTACGAGTTTAGTGTCCGCACAGGATCGAAGCAGAAGAATAAGATACAGGTCGCTGTACGAGTTTAGTGTCCGCACAGGATTGAAGCAGAAGAATAAGATACAGGTCGCTGTACGAGTTTAGTGTCTGCACAGGATTGGAGCAGAAGAATAAGATACAGGTCGCTGTACGAGTTTAGTGTCCGCACAGGATTGGAGCAGAAGAATAAGATACAGGTCGCTGTACGAGTTTAGTGTCCGCACAGGATTGGAGCAGAAGAATAAGATACAGGTCGCTGTACGAGTTTAGTGTCCGCACAGGATTGAGCCCCTCCGATGGGATGTGGTTTGGCAGGATGTTTCTGTGCTGACAAACAAATACCCTAACAGATACTACTGCGGTTTCTACAGGCATGCCGGATGGAAAATTGATCAGACTCTTTTTGGTGTCAGCCATCTTTGCCTTTGTGACATCACTGAAGTGACTTCCATAATTCAAAATCCAAATCTTGAATATACATTCAGCAGATATTTGTATTCTGTCTGAAGGTGAATGACTCTTTCGAAACCAACAGACTGAAATGAGTATAGGAGGAAAGAAATGTATCAAGTGAGAGGAAACAACATAATCATGAGAACGAATCTGCCCTGGGATTTTCTACCAGATGCTAGATTAATGCCTGAACCCTCAGAATGAATGAATCCCTTGCTGAGAGTAACTGGAAGAGAGGCTTGCCATGAGCAGCAGTCCTTGGTCACCCCAGTGTCGGAGTGATTTCCTCCAGATGTGGTCATTACAGAGCTCAGTGAAATATGCATCTCAAGTATGAGGCACTCGGCCACGGGGAAGGTGCATTTGAACGGTGACTAACGAGTATTTCGGAACAATTTACTGCAGGCAGGAAGGTTTTCAACCTCACTCAAGGTGGTAGTTAAAATGAGTGAAATTCATGTTTTTCCCCAGGTATTCCTCATGGCCCCGCCACATGCTGGGTTTATCTCGCACGAGCATGGAAAGAATGATAGCAGGTCATAGTCATGCTTCTCCTTGTCAGGAGGCCTCACTCGCGTCTGTGTGGCACTGTTGAGAGCCCAGCTGTGATCATGATATAGAAGCTGTTGATTCACATTCATATTCACACGTATTCGTTTAGCAGACACAACTGACTGTGCAATTAAGGTACACATGTATGCAATGGAGGACAGGCACACAGGAACTTCGAGGATGGAGTGAGTCCTCACTGTATTTCCTGGCCTTTCATCTCCTCTAAAACTATTTGTATAGTTTCTACTGTCGTAGCGGTAGTGTAAATAGTTAAATATATAAAACTCTTGTTAAAAAACATTTGAAGTTGCAAATAATCCTCTTCAGGCATGCATGATCAATCTTTTAGGCAATGGCTACTTTGACCTTTCTTTTTGCAAAGGGGCAGGCAGCGCTTCTTAATATAAGAAGACACCAGACTATTTAGTAGAAATAAAGTCAAACTAGTTTGAGCTGTTTCAGGCCTTCATGGCACGAAGGGTTGTGCATCCCTCCAAAACATGTGACATACATAAAGCTAATTTAATCAGCCAAACTAAATCCCTGCACAAGACTGCATGCCAGAATCTAATGACAATAAACAGAGACCTTACTCTGCTAGTGGTCTGCTGCTATTACATGCACATCTTCCACAAGTATGTACTTTTCTGTCTTTATCTGGCAGTACACTAAAGATGTTTGCACACAAATAAAACTCTTTTCCGTTTCATATCACCTTGAAATGTTCGTTTCCCCAAACTATTCTAGTAGAGTCAAGTAGCATTCTTAGCACAGCCACTAGCCAACAGCTAACACTGCTTCCAAGTTCTGAGTTGAGTCCCGGTCCTAATTGGATGACTGAGCGTGTGCTGAGTGGAGGATGCTGTCTCCGACTCATCCTCCTGAGGGATCAAGGCCAGTGCTTCTGTCAGATTAGGATGACGATGATCCAAGGTACCGAAGATGAAGTCATGGGTCTGTCATGGGACGCTCTAGCGATGCCGTGGGGTTAAATTGACAGAATCAGTGAATCAGAATCAGATCATGTAGAAACGGACACTAAATCTAATCTTTTTGGGTCATTTAATGCATACTTTTCATGTGTAAGCTGAGCCATGATGAGGACTCAACATGGCCCTGCTGTTGCTTTTGACTCGATGGATTAAAACAAGAAAACTGATCATTTCTGAATGTAAAGTAAATCAGTAAGAGTAGACAAATGCACTTGAAGCTAACACCTAATGGTAGCATGGTAACACAGTAACATTTTTTGGCAAGTGAAAATGAAGGAATCAAGGGTGGCGAACTGGTTGTGGACAGGACCTAACTATGATGTAGGCAGGGGGTATCGCAAGTGCGTGGTTTAGTGATAACCCTTGCTAAGTGAACTCGGAGTAAGTGGTTAACCTCTCATGAGAAGAGCCCTGCCTTTGTTTTGCACGGAGAGTGACGCTGTGGGGCTCTTCTTCTATTTTGGAGGTTTACCACTCTCGCTCAGGTACCTTTGCCAGGCTCGTCACTAATCCGTGTTCTTGGAATACCCTCCTGGTTCCAAAGCTGAGGTGCGTTCAAATTCCGTGAATGTTTGAGGCAAACACGTTTTTTTTTTTTTTTACTTTTAAAATAAAAAAAATATCTTTTTGTGTGAACATTACAAATTGTTCGATTTAAACTATATAACAGTCGGCCAGTGTCCATGTTTGTTTGCAGAGAACTACCCCCTCAGACCATTCATGTGTGTTTTGCAAAGTGTTTCGCAGTCCAAGCAAAGGAAAAAATCGTTTGAAAACCATTTGCCTTTGTTTGTATTTTGAACGCACCTCTGGTTCTGACTCCAGCCACTGGTCTGGTCTGGTCCCGATCAGGTCCTGAACGGCAGGATCTGTGTCGTCTGTGTTCCTCTTTTGGGACTGACACGCTACAGAGGAGCTGTACGTGTAGTCTGGGTCGGCCTGACTTTTGTTCATCGTTTTCTTTCATTTTAAAATCGGCAATGAATGCAGCGAGACTCGTCACGTTATATACCATCTTAAACACAACACAAAGAGACGGAGAGCACACTCCCCTAACACTGGATTTAGTCACAGGGTCTGTTTCTCTCTGGGAATACCTCTGTTTTAAATTCTTGGAGAAGAAGAAAAAATGGAGGCTGTAGTACTGTACTGGGCTGTCAGAGACAGTGGCATGATGTAATGGTAGGCAACCCCCCGACAAGTTCAAGCTCTGTATTGTATAGAATGGGAGCCTGCCGGTTTGATCTTTTGTCTGCAGGCTTTGTGTGTGTGTGTGTGTGTGTATGTGTGTGTGTGTGTGTGTGTGTGTGTGTGTGTGTGTGTGTGTGTGGAGAGCATATATTTGCAATCAGCCCGGCTTTATTACTATTTTCAGGTTGAAGTCATGCGGATTCAAGCGGTGTTGTGCAAAGATTAGAACACAACAAATATATTACCTCAGGAAAATCCCTCCCAGATCCAGCTTTTCTCACATGCACACAATCTGTGCAAGGACACTAATCGTTTAGAGTCTCTGACTTACCAGCTATGTGACATTGGTGTAGCTCTGATGAAAAGGAAAACATTGAAGCACCACGCTCCATGCTTTTAATCTGCATCCTGATATTGCATGGAGGACTTAATGGGACTTTACCGGATGGGAGGATGCTTTTTCTTCTTTTTTTTTTTTTTTGTGTGCTGCAGTGTGTAGTCGCAGTCGGAGGGGGGTTGCATCACATGGGACTGGTAGAAAGGGCACCATGATGAAATAGGGAGAAATACTTTGGATGCAGCGGAGTGACGGTGCACTCTGACGTAGACCAACAGTAGCTTAGGGGAGGGAGCTGTTTTTTAAGCCCTGCGCCAGAGATATTCCCATGCTCTAGAGACCAATGGATATATGGAATCCATATATAAATAATTGATGACTAATAATAACAGTTACACCATGAATGTGATACACACAAGAGGATTGTTTGTTGTTTTTTCCCAAATCATTTTTTTCATGCTCTCAATCTTTACCAAAATTAAGAATGCCCAAATAATGTTTTAACTGATCAAACGTTTTAAACAGTAACACCATCTTTATGAAATGTTCTGCTCAACTGATCTAATGTCTTTAAGCTCTTCCATCCAAAAGATATATTCTATGTGTTGTTAATCCTGCCACTCAGCTCAATCACCTAAACCCTATTCTGTGTCGCACGCAGGTGTGCCCACTCCCAGCCCGGAGATCCTGCGGCATACGCTGAACATATTGGTGCGTGAGCGCAAG
Source organism: Clupea harengus (assembly GCF_900700415.2). Classification (NCBI taxonomy): domain Eukaryota; kingdom Metazoa; phylum Chordata; class Actinopteri; order Clupeiformes; family Clupeidae; genus Clupea; species Clupea harengus. The sequence goes on along the minus strand of NC_045171.1, from coordinate 24,253,358 downwards.
ATCTACCCCAGCCCCGAGGGCTACTTCATCGTGACGCCGCAGACGTACTTCATCACGCCGTCCCTCATCCGCAGCAGCAGCAAGTGGTACCATCTGGACGAGCGGATACCAGAGCACCTGCAACAGCAGCCTCAGCCGCTGCAGCACCTGCAGTCGCCGCAGCAGTGCACGTCCCCTCACGCCGGAGTCATGACCCCTTCCTCCTCGGGATGCGTGAGGGAGAGGTCCCACCACAAGAACCACAGCGAACCTTACGTCGTCGGCTACCGGGAGGAAGCTCCTGGTCACCATCACCAGCACTCTTCCACATTGCAGAGGAGGATAGCCAAGGAGCACCGGGACCTCCACCCCTCTCCTCCAACGCAACATCCCCAGGCTTTGCCGCCGCCCACGGAGAAGACCAAGAGCACCATTAGCTTCCCGTTCAAGAGTGACACGATGGGCAAACACAAAGACAGCAGCAGCAGCAGCACGGGTGTTGGTGGGAGCGAGAAGCAGTCCAAGAAGTTTGGCCTCAAGCTCTTCCGCCTAAGCTTCAAGAAGGACAAGACCAAGCAGCTGGCTACTTTCTCTGCCCAGTTCCCACCTGAGGAGTGGCCCCTGCGGGACGAGGAGACGCCCACGACGGTGCCGCGGGATGTGGAGATGGAGATCATCCGGCGGATCAACCCGGACCTGACGGTGGAGAACCTGGCGCGGCACACTGCGGTGATGAAGAGGCTGGAGGAGGAGAAGGCACAGCGCAGCAAGGCCAGCTCTTCCGCCCAGCAGAGCGGCCGCAGCAAGCGCAGCCGCAGCCACCGCAAGGTGCCGCAGGGCAAGCCTTCGCGCTCCCACAGCAAGACACGGGTGTCTCGGGGGAACCCGTCCGAGGGATCGAACTTGGACATAGCGGCAGAGCGCGAGTACCGTGACTACCGCTTCTACAGCTCGTCGCTAGTGCGGTCGCCGCGTGAAGCGATGTACTCCATGGAGCGCAACCGGGGGAAGCACATGGTGCACAGCAACCCCAACATTGTGGAGTCGCACTTCACCACTGCGCCGGAGTGGGATGTGTCTGGTGAGCTTGCCAAGCGGCGGACAGAGGTGCCCTTCCCTGAGCCGTCCAGGGCATCCAACCACTCCAAGGTCCACCGCAGCCACAGTCATACCCAGGAGAGGAAGTCACGCAACGAGAGGTCGGACAAGGCCAAAGAAAGGTCCCGTTCCATGGACAATTCCAAGGGGCCATTGGGGGGCCCCTTTTTGGACATGCCGGAGGACTATGAGTTTAGCCCCGAGGATGGGAGTCGGTACTATACCGACGATGGGACACTTAGGGCTTCGGCCCAGGCCGCCCATTTCTCCCGAGGCCTGCTCTCTGCTGCTAATTTAAGTCCGGACGTTTTTGTGCCTGACATGGGAAGGGTAACGCTCGAGAGCACAGGGTTTTGTCAGCCCATGCAAAAGAGTAGAAGCCGAGACAGTTTACAGCCGATCTACAGCGAAATGAAATCCATTTCCCCGAAGCCGTCCGCTGCCGACGAGAACTACTTCCAATGCAACACACTGAATGAAGGGGTCCTTCCCGGGCCTTCCCCGCACAACTTTGCAATGGACGCCCTGCGAATAGGAATCCACGCCGAACGACAGACCCCCATCCTCACCTCCCTTCATCCTGTGGAATATAAAGACGACACTGCAAAGGGACAGGGTGGCATGTCTCTACAGGTGCCTAGTCAGACACTCGAACCCTTGCCAAATGGCCGATATTTGCATCAGCCCCCCTCTGATTTCAACAAGGGAGACAAAATGGCAGATGTCTACAACCAGGAAACGCTGCTCAAACCACCTGACTTCGTGGGCAGTGGTTACCCAGAGCTCGGCACTCTTTGCACGGCCGCAACAACACACGCCAAGGCCCCAGATGCCGTTGATGGTCAAGAGCGGTTAGAAAATCCGTGCACGCCGCCTCCCTCACCGAGCCGAGAGCAGGCGGCGTGCGCGGACCCAAGTGCCAACACCACCTACGACTACTACAACGTGTCAGACGACGACTCTGAGGAGGCGTCCCGTAAGACGGCCCGAGAGGAGAAGGCTATGGAGGAGGGCGGCACCATGCAGTGGCTCCTGGAGAGGGAGCGCGAGCGTGACCTCCAGAGGAAGTTCGAGAAGAACCTCACCTTCCCTGGCCCCAAGGAGAGTGAGAACGGCAGCAGCCAGAAGTCGGCCCACTCCACACGACTTGACAGTATGGACAGCAGCAGTGTGACTGTGGACAGTGGATTTAACTCGCCACGGTAAGACGTAGTTCGCTTTAGAGGGACGGCCCGATACACGCGGTACACACTGACGGCAGGGTAGAGGAGTTGTTTTTTTATTCTGTGAATATTCAAATGTGTAAGTATGATGTGTGACGCTGCATTTCTCAACCCAAGACTTCCCTCATGACATAGAATTCAAGTGAAACATGACCCATGTGTCCTGTGTTTTATTGGTGGTAAAGCCCTGTTAACAAAAAAAGGCTTATTAAATATTCCTTGCCCCCTTTCAAACATCATGATGTTGTTTTAAAACCAACCATGATCCAATTTTCCAAGTGAACCACTACCTGTTTTCTCTTTGTTTTTTTTCCTGTGAATTTGAACATTTGTTTACAAAGTCTCTTTTTGTTCATATTTGGTTTTGTTTGTTGTTACGTATTTGTGTGGTTTTTGTTTTCGTTGCAGTCACTCATGTCCCAAGTCAAGTCCCCTTTGCTTTTGTTTATTCTATGACTCAGATTGTGTGGTGTGTAAAGAACAACCATCTTTCACAACTTTAGCTAATTCGTTTACTCTCAGTTTACAAAGTTCGGAGTGAAAGCTGTGTTGTCATTGTGCACTGCTGTAACATGACTGTTTGCAGTTCTCCACTAAAGGATTTTCTCCTCCATATATGTTGGTCCTCATACCACACCATGCAACCTGAGCTCTGTGTCCCCCCCCCCCCCCCCCACTGACTCCCTGATACCCTTGTGATGCCACTGAGTTGTCTGTGATGGTGACCTCTCCTTGTCTGTGACTCTCCCGTCCCAGCTGTAACCCAGGCTAGTGATCTACTGTTCAACCCCCTGAAGTGATTTGTATGGACGTTGCTGAGAAAAACATGGACTGAATACATTTTTATACAAATTATAGTAAAACTCGTATTTGTCTTTATCTGAAATCCCTAACTGTAAAAGTTCACCCTCTTCTGTAGGTTTCTCAGATGTTTCAGACAATGTGAACCAAAATGTTGTCCAGTATATCATTAGCCTGACTTATCAAGTTCTTATTTTTTTAGGATATGGGTTAACTTACTAACTTTCATCAGGACTTTAACTGGCCCTCAAATACACAATTTGGGTTCAGCAGCTCTGTTTACATATAGGAACATGTTAAGAGGAAGTGGCATTGTTGGTCACATGATTCGAAGCACACTGGGCCATCTCTCTCAGGTTACCGTAAACTACAGCTGGGAGTGAATGTCTGCACAGACAGACAGACAGCCTGCATAACAAGTGCCAATACAGTGTCTAACTGACCATTATCATGCCGTTCTTCTCACATCCTCAGAAGAAAAAATATGTTCTGCTTGTCGTTACGTTTTTGCAAGTGTTCAACTGTATTTTTAAGTTGCTAATTAAAGTATGTTTTTTTTTTCATAGTACTTATGTCATCTCTGTGTTAGTCCCTGTGTTGTTTTGTGCTGAATTCATCGCTGTCCACACCCTCCCTTCCCTTCATTCTCATCTTTTCCCCTTACTTTTGCAAAATGATTTGTGTGCTAAATGAAACCTCCAATGACGTAATTACAAATAGGACCCATATTGAAGAAGAATCTTCTCCCTCACAAGTCTCTGTACACAAAAATCACTGTAATATTTCACCATTTTTGCGGGTTGGGTGATAACATGCTGCTAATAATTCACACATTCTCTGCTTGCAATATTTTCCCCACACACAGACGATTAGTGTTCACCACAACATAAAGTCATCGGCACAGTCAATCCATCCTGTTTTCTGACAATTTGCAAGGATTTGCTGTCCTAGTCTTTCAATCATTTTTGTTGATCAAAGGTTGACATTCAGCTAAGTTGAAAGATGTCACTAGCTGTAATATTTCAGGGAATTATATTAAATCACAGCTTTTCATCACCTCAGCCGCTGGAAAGATCCATGTCTCCAGTTCAAATTGCTTGGCTAACATTGTGCATTCTTCTTTCGGCTCAGAAACAAAACACTAAACAGAATAACCAGATGTGCACTTGAATATATGTTTCACATGTGATATAGCTGTCACTAGAATTTTTACTTCCCATAAAAACCCACCGAAATGAGCTGGTTCTCTTCCAGCCAAATGAATATACAATCAGATACTCATACTACAGTGTTACTGCTGAAATATAGCACTTAGCAAATCTAACACTCTGCTACAGATACTACATCTGTTAGTCTACCCATAATGCGCAGATGCTGACACCCTAGTGTTCCAGCTTCATAGTAGTTGATCAAAATCATAATAGATTATATTAGTTGATTAGACTTGGCGAGTCTGAAAGATTTTTGTTGGGATTTCACACAAGATGTGCAGACATTACTGGCTGTAATATTTACGGGAATTATAACAATTCACAGCTTGTCATTTGTTTGGATTGAAAATGGCTGATCCCTCTAATCCCTTCATGGGTGGCTTGCACCATCAATGATCGATGGGGGCGATCATTCCGCTTTCCAGAAACTTCTAAGAACACATTAGTGAACCACTGAACCATATTAGTTCAGTCAACAACACACATGGCAGTGAATACAATCAAACTCACATCTATAGTAATGGTTGGGGAATGTGTCAGAATGACGGATCACACTGGTTTAAACCTGGATCTGATTTTAACTCCCCAAACGGATCAATATACTGAACATAGACACACAACTTTGTTTTATCGTTATTGGCCTACTACTGGTTTAAAGAAATGTATATTGGGGTTTTTTTTTCAATTAGGGTGGAGAAGTGTGGCCAGTTTAGTGGTTTATATAATAGCAGGCGAGGTCTTCAAATATGTCCAAGCAATGTGAACATTCGTATTGCTTTCAACTCAAAATTCATACGGCAGTCAGACTTGATCTTTCTCCCTCATTGTGTTAACCTTTGTATAGTCCCTCCTCTTCTTGTGCATCTCTTCTTTTCCTTCATTTCCCTCCTTTCCTCTTGCACAGAAGTCTGTCTGTAGTGTGTGGCCAGCCTGGATGATGGCGTCCTAATTGTAGTTTGCATGCAGAGACCCCCCCTGAACCTAACCCTAGCTCCCACTGATGGCCATATGAGGGCAATCAGTCTGTTTCTGTAATTAGCTGTTGACATTGCTGTGTAAACACAGGAAGCTCATTTACAATCTATCATCTTTTTTTTTAGTCTGCTCGGCCTGCTTCTTTCTTCTGTTTCATTCTCTTTCTCTGGCTTTTTCTTCTCTTTTGTCTTTTGTGTTCTTCACTTAGCACGCGGGAGAGCCTGGCCTCGAACACGTCCAGCACCGTGGAGAGTAGCAGGCGTCAGACTCTGGCCTTGAGCCCCCGGCACGCCAGTGGCAACCCCCCACCCTATCCCTATCGCCACCCCCCTGAGGCGCCCACCACCCGAACTGAGAGGACACAAAAAGCATCCATCACAAGTGTATAATCTTCACAGAACCCGACCAGGGGGAAGAGCTGGGTGGAAAGACTGTTTTATCCTCCATTAGATGTTAACACCCTGCAAAACAACACTTCTCAAGCTGCCCCGTGTCAAAGGGAGAAAAAAAACAATACCAGCAAAAGCCAGTGTTTGGTAAAGGCTTTTTTTATGGGTGCTCTGAATGCCATGAAACATTGCATACACTCACATGTCAAACTGAAATACAACATAAGATTTGTATAGAAATCATCTGACTTTTTAAAGACCCCTGTATGAGCCACCGTGCACGGCCTGTTGTAATCTACGGGTAAACCCTCACTGACTTGGCCGAGTTTATTTTAGTCGTTTTCTGTAGTGTATTTGGCATTAACTGTCTCGAGTCTCGTTTTGTTTTCTTTTCACCTTTCAATGGGTTGAGTCTGAAAGTTATTCTCTCAGGTCAGATGTAGTCACACTTCTGCACACTTGTCATGTACTATATTGACTGGCGTGCAGAGCCACAAAACAACTCGTTCGTCGCCACAGATGCTGGAAGTTTCTCTCCTCTTGCCTGCTGTCTAATGTGTCGCCATACAGATGTGCTGGGTCTCCTTGGCTCTTTGCTTCAAACACTGATCGTTTAGGCTGCATCACTAATAACAGTGCCGCTGCTGCTGCTGTGGTCTATGTGGATACACACTCATTTCTGAGGACTTACAGTATGTTTACATTTTGATTTATTTATTTTGTAGACACATCCCACTCCTCAATAGCTGTATGTAAATATTTCATGAAGTCCTGTGGTAACTGAAAGGCTCAAAAGCATCTAACACAAGGTATTTGTATCTCCTAAATCGATAATCATTTCTCGGGAACGATCATTATTGTTTTTTGAATCACCTTGTGTATATTGTTCGTTTTCTTCCCACCTGTCAACTTTGTTCCCAGTACCAGATTCATTCCACATTTACAAAGAAAGAAAACAAGTTGATTCACTTGAATGATTCACTTTCAAACAGAGGCAAAGGCCTGTGATCTATCAGAGATCCCTCTTCTCCATAAGCTGTGATGGTCTATTGACATGGCACTGTTCAAAAAACACATCTCATTTATAAGCATGGAGAATTTCCTATTAAGAACACCAAGTGTTTACCTCACCAGACAAAGTAAACAGACTTGACATTTTTGATACAATTCCCTCCTGGTGCTAAATTCAATAAACATTTTAATCCCTGAAAAAACTAAACCCGGCTAAATCCTGATACTTATTCTTTTTTTATTATTTGACATTTGAATTTGCATGTTTGGATCTGATCTCAGAAACCGCGCTGAGTTACACAACGGACCTACACTGACTATTGCACACAAATCTACCTCCTCGATGTGTACGATGGCAAAGAGAAGCCAAGAGTGTTGGTTTTTCCCGGTCAAACGAATTCACTTGTCAGCCTGTATCCTCTGAATGTGACAGATTCACAAATGGACCTTTATTTAAATAAAAAAACTGCTCACTAGTCATGTCAGGTGCTATTGTTTCCTGTTGTAATCCTCACACTAGTAGTGCTATAGTGAACTATCAGGCCAAGGGTGTGACACCCTTTAATGTTCATGTTAGGGTTGGACACTTCAGCTCTCTCTACTTGCATAGGGATCCATGCCCAGTTCTTCTTGGATGGATATTTCTTTAAAAATCACATTGTAAATTATTAAGGCGGGACGGATTTCCATTCGCGACCATATTTCTGTCCTCTGTGTATTTCCTGCCATCAAACTTAAATTTTAGGACTGCAAATATAGCTTTCAACTGTTCGTTCACTACAGTCCACTAACTATACACTGCATTTACAGTAACTCCTTCAAATAAAAATTGTTTTGTTGCCAGGAATGCCTTGTAACACATTTGCACTAAAAGACCTGGCCTCTGGTAAACGTTCAAATCCATCCAAGAAGGATGTCCTGTTTTTACTGAAAATGTTTCATATGAAATAGCCTACAGACTGTCCATGGAACGTCTTCCCTGAACGTTATGGATTTCTAATACTGCTCAGCAAACATGGTGTCATGATGTTTCTCTGTCATGCTTAGTATATTAAAGTAAAAGAGGGATTTTTGTAATGTCTATAATATTCAAGTCCCTATCTGTGTAGTTTTGGTGTTTACTGTAATAGTGTAAACAGTATGATCTACCCTCAGGGGTCTGGTGTTACTTTTTAAACCAATAAAAATAACATGTTTGGTTACACCTTAAGATTGTGACTTAATGAATCATTTACTTATACCCTTTTATTGGGGGGGGGGGGGGGGGGGGGGGTAAGCATTCTTATTACCACTAGAGGGCGCTGCTGTAGTATGCAAACTGTACTGTTATATGGATCGCATCGGAAAAACTGTAGTCCACACAGAACCATAACAGTCACTGAATATCGCTGGATTTATGAAGTAACATACATTTCAGGAATATTCCCACTCACCACTGAACTGTTTTCCCTCATAACTATGTATTATTAATGGCACATTGTATTTATTGTGTACAAATCATACATCCAAAAGGGGGGAAACCAGACGTTGTAAAGGTCTGGAAGAACAATACAGCAATGGGATTCATAAAATGTGATTTTACTGGGTCCACTCGGGACAATTATACTACTTATGGACTGACCTTCAGCGCAAATATCATAATGTCAATGAGTGTTGAGAGAACTAACCAATGACAAGTCTTCTGTCAGTGAACATGTTCCTGATTGGGTACGCGGCCGGCGTGAAGGCATAATATGCCGCTTGTTCTGTCATTGAGCACCGCATGGTAAACTTGGACATCCCTCACAGGTTAGTGATAATAAATGTTAAAAGGTACTTTTCACACATATGTTTCTGTTTTTGTGTTGCTCATGTTAGCTCACGAAAGTAATTCATCAATAAAAATGGTCGAACATGGGGACTGCACAGCTGTTCCATGTTCCAACATGCAGCATGGAGAAATTGAAACTTTTTGGCTGTTTTAGGGGAAGTGATTAGTAAGAATTGGTGGCAAAGTTGGTGGTGTAATAAGCCATATAGAGTTTGTTGGTACATAAATGCATGCTACCGGTCAGATCGTCTTGTTCTGCGCATTTTACTCTAACACCGGTGGTCAATAACGGTCAATAATGTGTGTTAATAGTATTTAGAGTTGGTGTCCATAAGTTAACAGTTACAGCGTGCCTTCTTGTTTCTCCTTTGGCGACAGAAGCAACTTGCTAGCGAGTTAAGTAAAGCTAAAGTAGACATTTTGTGAATTCTGAGTAACCATAGTTTTGTCTCGCTTGACGTGAATGTGATCTTAATTTGACCACTTCCTAGTCGTTTTTACAGAAGTTGACTAACAGTCAGCCTTCTGTGCATTTTCATAATTATGGTGGGTGTCCCACAACGAATGATTGTTCGACTCTTTAGATGTGAAGCCCACTCAGCCCATTCCGTGAACATGTTAGTTATAGTTGTTTACCTGGGATACACCTATTTTTATACCTTCTCATGAAGGTGCTTTCACTTCAGTTGTAAGAAAACTGTAAACAGTTTGTCTTCTTACTTCCATGCACCTACGAATGCTTACGACCCTATGTCTCGTCACCGATGCAAACCTCATTGTGATAACGATTTTTTTTATTAGCGTTCATTCTGTGATCTGAAAGAATAAAGTTGGACAAAACTGTTAATTGTAGCAGCACACTGTGTAGGCTACAGCTTCTGGTGTTATGGTTTATCTTGTCAAGGTGACAGAGGAAGAAGCCTTTGAGAATAAGCCTACCTATGTGATGACTCAAGGTGAAATCAGCTGACTCTTGATATGAGCCTTCAATAGTGTCAGGCGAAATAACCAGCAGTTTTTGTGCCGTAACAATCCCTTGTCAGGTCTCACTTTCTCTTACGACTAACAAGTTTAAGTCAGTTCCTCTTTTATACATGATATAGCTGCTCATGTTGGCCTGAGAGATGGGAAGCCAAGAAGACTAAAATGGGGATTTTGTGAAACACTTGCACTAAAAATTTCTTAAGAAGGTTAAATCTTGGTTAACTTCGATTGCAAAAGTGAAACAGCGAACTTGTGCAAGGACCTAGAATCACATGCATTATTACTGCTTAAGAAAAAAAGTGACCAAAGTCTGTCTTTGTCCTTGCTCCTTGCTCCCCAGACACTTGTTGCTCAAGTTGTCTTCATTACTTAACTTTGAATTCCCTCCAGTGTGGGGAGGAGACATGTTGTTCCAATTTGCACAATACAACTCCTGGTACCAGTTTCCTTGGAGTTTGTTAACATGTCCAAAGGTGAACTGGACCTTGTTTTATGATCTTGTTTCATAGTTCAAGATTTTGATGTCAGATCTGGGTGAAGGGTTAAGGCTGGACAGTGCTCTCATTGATTTCCCAATTGGTATCCCAATCTCGAAATGCTCATACCGTCAATGAATCACAAGCTTAAGAAAGTTAATGAATGATTGTCAGACTACAGGGTAATTCCACATCAAATCAACAGATTTTTAGAAAATGTCCCCAACTGACCATCTTTGATTTGCTTAATGCTTAATGTCAAAGCCACCAAACAGGAAGTGAGCTCATATCCTTGCCAATCTTTGGTCATTTGACATGAAATTTGCTGACCGCTGAACTGTGAGTGCTTACGCCCATGACCTTGACACAGTGACATCACGTTTCCATAGCAACTATGGCCTGCTGGGCTGCTTGGCTCCTTCATCACTGCATGCAGCTATATTTAGAATTTCTGTTTGTAGTAAAACATGGTGTGTTTGATACCTTAATAAATATAGTTTAATTCAAGGTACCAACTTCATATTTTGTGCATTTAATAATTAAAATATGCTCTTTCCAATGGTGTGATGCTTTTTTATGGTATACTTTGTCATACATGGTCAATATGCAATTGAATAATAGCTGTTACATGTTTTTTGTTAGACTTAGTGCACCTAGTTGCCAAGAAAGTACTGTAACATGAGTATTATCTATCTACATTGAAAAGCTCTGATGTGGTTCAGTGTGAATAGAAAGCATTCAAAAGTAACTCCAAAGTGCAAAATAATTTTCACTCTAATAGTGTAGAACAATCCCTGAAAACTCCAAACATCTAGCATGAATAGTTCAAAAGTAGGTGCTTATGGAACTTTTGTAATTTTTTAGCGACACTCGTTTTTCTATCAGAAAAATGTGGGCCTTGGCCTCGTTTCTAAAGTCTCCGTATGTCAGATACTAAAGAAGATACAGGCATAACATTTGGGACACTAGTTGTTGAGTGATATTGTTGAGTGTTGAGGAATGAAGCAAATCCAAGATGGTCAGTCAGTACTGTAGGCTTCTGTTGATTTTCCGCTTTTTCATATAGCCTTGTTTGGCATAGCTCAACCTTTGCCTTATGGTTCTAATATATTGCATGCAAAGGTTTTTAACCTGTAGTTGTCAAATATTAGGGTATTAGAGAGTATAAGACTATGCTGCAACATACACTTGCCACATCCCATAGTAAAAGTAATCTATTCATCTATGGGGCATCTATACATTTGCTGGTACCAGTCAAGCTGATAACAGCTTGTGTTTAATGTACAACTAATGTTGTATACAAAATGACCTTCAAAGCACCTCTTGACTGCGGTCTCATTCAGTGAAGTTTATGTGTGCTTTTAGTGTTAACGTGATGCAATCTTGACTGCTGCTGGAGGTGTAGAATTTGCAGTGTAAACAGACACACCAAATGAAAAGAAGCCAGGTATTCAGTGGTGAGTCAGTTCCCTTTTCTACCAAACACAGAGGGAGCGAGACAGGGGGGAAGGCCAATGCTCCAGGCTTTGGCTGCTGTGTTAATGCCTGACGGGAGACAGTGTTGTCTTGTCTGTAGGACAGCTGTCCGCGTCACGCCTTTACCCATTAGACACAGATTGCGAGAGGGTGCACAGACCAGGCCTGTGTTGAACAGGGGTGTTGGACTGTCAGCTGGTCCCCCCAATCCTTTCCCACACCCCAACATGCGCACACACACACGCACACGTTATGCCCCCACCCCCTCCCCCTTACATACACATGCACATGCCCCACATGAATTGTGCTAAGTGTCAGCCAGCTGGAGCTTTCACCCCCTATACACACACCCACACACACACACACACACACACACATACACTCTTTCCCCCCTGCGTCACCATGCTTTCCTGTGGCATGTAACCCGGTTTTAAATAGCCTCCTGCCCGTGCTGCCTGTTAGGCTGTTGCTCTGTGGGGTGATTTGCCACCCAACCAAAAGCCCTCCCCAGCCTTGCCCTTGTTGCCCCCCCCCCCCCCCCCTCCTCCAGTAGACCATGTTTAGATGGCATTGGGGTGACCGGGTTACCTTTGGCCTGGAAGCCACTCAGGGATTCAGTGAATGACCGCTACCCCATGATGACATCGTTTGAGGTGACTCAAAGATGAAGCCTGATCTAATCAGTGCTCAATCATTTTACCTGGAGCAATGCTGTTTTAATGCTATCAGTCTACTCCTTTGAGCACACACACACACACACACACACACACACACACACCCACACAGACACAATGTGATAAGTCTGTGTCAATGCTTCGGATGGTGAAACAAAAACATCTAGTGATACTTCATGGACAGCCTTTATCACACATCCTCTCCTGTTTCAGCGCTGTCATTGGTCAACTACACCTCTTTTGTCCAATCAGAGTTGCAGAGGGGCTGGACGACAGGGTCTGACCTTTGAGTGGCCCGCCACCCCGGGAGGTGCACATAAACCTGATATAGTGTCCCATCAACTACTAGAACCTGACTGCTCACTCAAGGAGCACAGTTGTTGACTGATAACAGCGGCTCAGCAGACCTGTAGGAAGAAAGAGGGTTCACGTTTTGCCTTCCCTTTTGGTTAAGGTGAGGTGCCTGTGTGGTCTGGTCTGTGGATAAGTGTGTGTGTGTGTGTGTGTGTGCACATGTGCAGTGTATGATCAGCGAGTATGCTTATGAGAGTGTACTGTGCCAGAGCAGATGTGTGGTGTGGTGTGGTGCTGGAGGAACTGTTGTGATTGTCGTTTGTGCGTTGCAGCAGCTACAGGTTATCTGTTGCTTCTCCTGTTTCTGCACGGCACTGTGGTTCTCTCTGTCGGCTTGCCCATGCCAGGAGTTTGAATGTAAACTCGGATCAGATTAGTATGTGTGTAAAGACATTCAGTACTGCTGATGCTGAATTAGGAAAGGTAAATGGAGAGAAACTTTTTCTTTAAAAATGCATGTCTAGGATCAGAACTGTTTTGCCTGTCCATTTGTATTGTTAAACTCTACAATGTCCCCTGTTGCTCTAGATCAGGCACTTGTGTAGATGATTCAAACTAACTCTCCATATTGGCACAGTTGTTTCTGTGCATTTAGAATATAGAGTATAGTAGTGATTGCTCTAGTGAGAGCAAGAGTGATTTGATTTTTCATTTCAACATCATTTGAAATGCAGGAGGATATGATGCATGAGTGGATGAGCAGTGAGCTGTAGTGGATGGTGTAACTCTTCCCTGTAAAGGCCCATATAGATTGGAAGTGCAGTCACAGATTTAGGGGAAATGTCAGCGGGGCAATGTCACCCTTGTTCTCGCTGTCTTGTAACAGCGCTGATGTTACTGTGAGTCAAAGACCTTTGCCCCAGTCAGGAGAGACTTGCAGCTGACTAAGCAAGCTCATCAAATATTAAGGGCCATGCACTGTAGTGTCATTTTCCTTTTTGGGGAGGGTGTCAGTGATATGATTCCCTATAGAGAGAGACTTCAGTTCCTCTTATTTAAAAGGCAGTTATATTCCATTGAGAAGGCCAGAATTCTATTTTGGCTTGTGTTTGATATTATTCTCATGACAACATTCTGATGTCACAATGAGCTATCCTATGCACTTTCATCTGTATTTGTCATTACTGAGCAACTTCACACTCATTCAACCTATAGTGTGTGTTGTGTGCGGTAACAGGCTATGTGCAGTGTTGCCATTCAACACACTGGGTACGTTTTGAATGTTTCATTTTTTAGGGAGTTCCCTCTATGCAAATAGGAGTGTGACGCCTCAGGTCTACTGTTACTTATTTGAGAAACTCTGTATAATGGCATCAAAGAGAGGATATAAGTTAAGCACAGGAGAAGAGACTGACTGGTATTGTGGTAGGACCTTTGAAATCACAGGACGGGAACAGATCTGTCTTGGAACAGATTTGATTCATAAAATAAGATTTCAGGTTTATTCCTGAATTTGGTTATTGGAGGAAAAGGTCTACCGGTACTGTTGAAATGCAGAATAGGTCAAAAGTCCAGCATGGTCTTTTGGCCTCAGCTGTTTCAAATGAGTTTAAATTGCATCTGAGGATGGATTCTGCCTCTTTAGCCATCTTCATAGTGACATCACGATTTCGGAATTTGGAATGTAATTAACTTGTTAAATGTGCCGAGGAATGGCCACCTGAATCTCATTTTTGCAGCTGTTTCTGTTTAGGAAAAACCTTTGGGAGTGCTCATTGTAGGAGCTACAAGTCAAGCAGGAGAATAAAAATCAATCTTTGTCTTTTTAAGAGGCCCAATCTTAGATTAGTTCACTACGGAAATCCCAGCAGGTTTCCTTCCAGCTTGACCGCTGTAGAGGCGCTGTAAGAAGTTAGCATGTTGTTGAGACGGTATTGGTTTCGCATCAACGAGCTGTTGAACAGCACAATACAGATCACGTGGCTTCCATTACTGTATTAGCAGGGGCCCCGGGGCTTTTAGGCACTCTGACAGAGTGAGGTTTATTAAAAATGCAGACTACAATGGCTTGGCTTGGTGACTGATGTGTGTGTGTGTGTGGGGGTGTGTGTGTGGGTGTGTGTGGGGGTGTGTGTGGGGGTGTGTGTGTGGGTGTGTGGCGCGCACGCGCATGTTCTTCTGCAGACACAGACGCTGAGCGGCAGACAACATGCAGATGCCAGAGTTCCTGAAGAACTTCCGGTTGCCTGAGATGGCTGAGATGCGGGAGTATCTGCAGAATATGTCCCCCAACACGGTCATGGGCATGGGCGCCTTCGCCGCTCTCTCCACGTTCTGGTACGCCACGCGGCCCAAAGCCCTGGAGCCGCCCTGTGATCTCTGGCAGCAGTCTGTGGAAGTGGAGGTGAGCGTCCCTCGACGAGAGGAGCCCGGTCATCCTTCATTATCTGTGGCTACGCATTCACTCGCCTCTGTTTAGGCTCATTTCAGGAATCAGGTGGACATGTGAAAAAGGTCAAACTGATATGTACAGTACAGTACAGTACAGTAATATCTATATATCTACTATTACAGTTAATAGTGAACAGTAATTATTGCAAGTTAAACTTGGACAATGTGATCTGGACCGTATCCATGTGACATATATGTGCCAAATGCAGAATTCTACATATGTACATGCGGTTCAATACAGTTCAGTGGAGTGTTAGTCAGACAGCTCAGGCCTCTCAGCACCTTGATCAACCAACCAGAGTTGAATATTCCAAAGAGCCATGTAAAAACAATGACATGTTCTTCAGTGGTATTCAGCAACATCACTGTGGTATTTATTTCAGACGTATAAATGACCAGTTAAAAATAATAATAATAATAATAATGTCAGTCAAAATGTCTAGTCATAAATCCAGCTCTGCCAGTGTTTTTGCTCCTCATTAGAATGGTGTACCACAAGAACCAATATGTCTAGAGCCTCTTGGCTCCCACAGTCTCCCAAGCTCATTCTCTGGGCCCTCTGACTCTGGCAGCGGTGGTTTGGGAGTTGATGTTTCTTTCTTTGGCTTTTTCCTGTCATTATGTTGTTGTGTGTGTCAGGGTGGCGAGTATGCCCGGCGCTCCGTGCTGGTGGACGGTGGCAAGCTGCTGACGTACTACTATGAAGACGCCAAGACCCTGTACGAGTTCCTCCTGAAGGGAGTGGACATGTCCAGTGAGTATCCAGTAACTAAGAGACACTACCAGCCATTAGTGAAGAGACAAACTGTGTGTGTGTGTGTGTGTGTGTGTGTGTGTGTGTGTGTGAGGGAGAGAGATTGAATCAAAAACAGATCTTGTCACTCTGTACAGTGACCTTAGTGTCTCTCTGTGTTTTATAAGCACACTATACCCACATAAGACTTTAATATCAACAAAATAAGTGCACCACGTGAAGCCCTAGTATTGCTCAGGCAGTGTGAAATCCCAGACCTTTGAAATAACCAAACCTTTCTTTTGTTTTCTCCAGACAACGGGCCTTGTCTGGGAGCAAGGAAACCCAAGCAGCCCTATGAGTGGTGGTCATACAAAGAGGTACGGACATAAGCAAATACACTCAAGTAGCCAAGGTTATTTTCCAACGACGCTTGAGTGAGACCATTAAAGTAAGATCTCCAGTACCATGGATTGATGATGTTTTTAGAAGTCTTTTCTGTGTGTCTTAGCACTGGGCGTCTTAGCGGTCTTCTTATGTAGAAGAGGTCTGTGCGCTCTGTATTCTGCGTTCAGGTTTTTCTTAGCATTCTGTACTGTATGTCTTGTTATGTAGAGGAGGTAGAAGGCAGAGTTAGAGGCTCAGAGCCCCTCTCAGGCCTGTGTGTTTCTGTGTGATTCCTAATGTGTGTGCTGGTTCACTGGTCAGGTTGTGGACATGGCGGAGTGCCTGGGCTCAGCGCTGCTCCACAGGGGTCACTCCAAGTCCAGCAACCCGTACATCGGCATCTTCTCCCAGAACCGGCCAGAGGTGAGCGCCCCTGTCCTTCAGCCGCCGCTAAATTTAGATCCACTGCTCTCCGTCCGGCTTAAGGCACCGCCTTCAAACTGATGGGTTTAGAGTCTCTGGAGAGAAATAACCACATTTCTGCTACATGAATGTCAATGGCACACGTATCCAACTTCTGACAGCTGCTGGAAGTTGCAGTTTGCCGGTGTTTGTTAGGGCAGTGGGAAGTGACCTTTATTTGATGGCCCCACATGACCCCGTATGACCCTGTGTGTCTCCACAGTGGACCATGTCTGAGCTGGCCTGCTACACGTACTCTCTGGTGTCTGTGCCCCTCTACGATACCCTGGGTGCTGAAGCTATCGAGTACATCATTGACAAAGGTGAGTGACTGACTGACAGGCAGAGCTGAATATTTTAAGAAGACTATTACTAGTATTTTAGAACTTACACGCATTTTGGCTAGTTAAGTTAAGTGCTCTTAATGTAGCACATTTATTTTTTTCTGCAAACCAGAGAGTTGAGAGAAAATGGATGCAAAAGCATAAAAAGCAAGTTAATGATTTCTTTGACGGAAGTCTAGGAACAGACCTTAAGCAAAACACTAACTAGATTGGCATTCCCTGTGCTGAGAAAGCCCAATGAGAGCACAACCCCTACTAAGTGTAACGATGGTCACCCTCATAAATAATTAAGCTGTTGCCATTAACAGTGAGGTAATCAGTTGGGAAAAGCTCCTCAGAAATGGCGTGATCTCTTTGCACCATCTTTAAAGTACACCACAGAAGGCAAAGTTGAGTGGATTCAGAGCCAATAATATTGATATGGCAGAATGTCATTGGGATTCCCCTGTGAACCCTTTTCTTGTAAAGGTTGTCTGAGTGCCTCTTTTGGGCAATAATATTAAAATGTGTGGACCATGAGCAAGAATATTGGCGTGACAGTGCTGAATTGACCATCAAAGCCTCTCTATATGCTGTCCAACGCCATTAAACGGCGTGCTGGCTGGCCATTTCCTATCAGTAGACAATACCACGTCATACACAGTTTCATTTAAACAGGAGCCCACATGATGAGGCTCTAACAGTCCCTTCCACACATGTATTTATAATGCCATTGCCTTTCAGCCTCCATCTCCACGGTGCTGTGCGACGTGCCTGCCAAGGCCACCCTGCTGCTGGACACCCTGTCGGGCCGCAAGCACAGCGTCACCACCGTCATCATGATGGAGGAGGTGGATGCCGAGCTGGTGGAGAGAGGCAAGAAAAACAACGTAGAGATCCTCCTCCTCAAAGACGTCCTGGTGAGTGTGGGGGTGTGTGTGTGTGTGTGTGTGTGTCCCATTGTGTAATTTACTGAAAATCCTTCAACATCTACATACAGTATACTTTGATTGATGATTATCATATGCGATGTCTTCACACATTAACATCAGCTTAATGTGCAGTGGTAGTGTGTGGCTTACCTTGACTGACCTTTCTGATGACATGTCCTCTCTCCACCCCCTTTCTCCCGTTTGCCTTCCACACACACACCAACTAGGCTTTGGGCAAGGAGAAACACCAAACCCCAATCGTAAGTGTTTGTCTTCTTAAAGTAGAAAAAAAACGCACTCTCAAGCTTGTCTCTTTGCTTATTTATTTTGACCAATTTATCCACAGACGCGTTTCGGCCTAAGCCAAGTGTTTGTCTTCTTCTGTCTAATTGGACATTTTCATTGTCATTGATGAAAGGATGCTGTTATTTTAGACTGACATTTGTTAACTGTGACTACAGCCCCCTTCGCCCGAAGACCTGGCTGTTATTTGCTTTACTAGTGGAACAACAGGTAGGACCTGATGACTTCCTATAATGTGTGTGTGTGTGTTTAAGACAGTATTTGTGTCAGGAAGGGGATTTATTCTAATCTGTGTGTGTCTCGGTGTGTATAGATACATTATTTTGAATGATTTTACCAGACCTGGCAACAGCTAAATGGTGTATCTAATGTCTAAAGCGAGGTAATCAGGATAGTCCTCAAATTACATTCATGTGTTTTCTAGATCGAAGGAATTGTGGTGCTTTGCCATGTTTTGCATGTCTGATTTGAGTGAGGCCACGCAGTGTGCCACTTCCCATTGGCTTAGAGCCTGGTGCCATATCCACTGCTTCACTGCCATTGGTTAAAACTGAAATCCACTTCCTTGTTCTCTCTTGATGCCCTTCAGGAAATCCAAAGGGAGCCATGCTCACTCACAAAAACATAGTGGCAGACTGCTCTTCATTCATGAGGATTATACAGGTAAACAAGTCACAATTTATTTGACACAACTTACTTGAAACACCGTGGGCACAAATTAGAAGGGAGTTTGGCCACAAATTAGAAGGGAGTTTAAAAAAGCCCTCAGGTGAAAGACCCGGTCACCTGTGTTTACCTTCCACCCTCAGTGGTTTGTTTAGTGTCAACACACCAATAAGATGCCATTGCATCTAAATGTGCCACATAGCCTTTTACCCACTTAACTTGTGTGGCCCTGAGGAATTTCCAAGGCTGCCTTGCCAAATAGTTTTCACCACAGTGGCCTTCACCTAGATGAACAAACGATGAATAAAAAAAAAAGGCGGTCAGCCTGTACAAACACAACTTAAAAAAAAAAATCTTAACTTCCTTGTGACATGTTCTGGGCTTGAAGGGCAGATGATTGTCAGACTACACAATGCTACTGGTACTTTTCAGTTACTGTAGGTCAGTTTAAGTTCCTGGTTATTTGGTTCCTCCTTGTGGTCTCTCTATCTGAGGGTGCCTACTTCTGTCTCCCTTGACATGGAGTGTCTCCTCCTGAAAGTCTGAGGACTCGTTCTTGGCCCTGGTTTCCCTTTGTCTCCTAAACGTAGGCTAGGACAATCACCCCAATTTAGTTTCACAGTAGTTTTAAATATCTGCTTTTAAGTTTATAAAAATAATAATACAGTAATACATTATCTGGATATATTAACATAAGCAAAATCTGGTGAATAAGAGACTATTGTCTGTGTGTCGCCCTGTCCTTATCTGTGCGTGTGTTTGTGTTTTTGCAGAAAAGCTGCCCCATATCCAGCAGTGATGTTCACATATCTTACCTTCCCCTGGCTCATATGTTTGAAAGAGTCGTTCAGGTATGTGGCCGCAGATTCTTTCAGCTCCTCACTCTGTTCTTCCATTAATGTTTGGGCTTTTCAGAAGAGCTGTTCTCTAATTGATTGATTGATTGATTGATTGATTGATTGATTGATTGATTGTGTTCAGGGGGTGATGTTGGTCCACGGAGCCTGCATTGGCTTCTTCCAGGGGGACATCCGTCTCCTGATGGAAGACCTCGCCGCACTGAGGCCCACTGTCTTCCCCACGGTTCCCCGACTGCTCAACCGCATGTACGATAAGGTGAGTCCATCCGCTGCCCCTGAGGGGACGCTTCCCAACTGTACTTTTGTGTCAGCCGTTTGAATGTGACAATGAAATTACATAAATGATATATATAATAACATAAAACACACATATGATTATACACGCCAATAGCTACTTTCATTATTTTATTAAATCAAAGTTATTTTATATTTGAAATGTGTTTTATAACATTTTAACAGGTTGTGCTCACCTTGCTCATCTTGCCTTTTGAGAACATCCCCTGTACATGGATGGAGTTTAAATATTAAGTTGCGTTTACTTTTAGAACCTGAATTTACCCGTTGTGGATGGCCCCAACTAGTTTTCCCAAAGATCTGTGGTTGTTCAGTCTTTTCTTTAGTATTTGATTAACATGGATGGAACATGGATGAAACTGTAGTAGACCGTTGCTCCACCTTTACTTTTCGTTACATTGGCCCAAAAGGCTAGATGATTAAGAACGACGATTGTGACTATTTTATTTTATTTTATTTTGAGTAGAACAAGCACTTTACAGAATGTTATGAATTATTAAAACCAATAATCCAACAAGATGAGTAGAGGAGAGCGCGAACACAATACAGCAAAGTTTAAACGTACACAGAGAGGTCAAAGTTCAAAAAGGGTGAGCTCTACAAAGGCTGAAATGACGATGATGAAGTGACCGAAGTGAGCTAGGCGTGCTGCGTATGATAAGACCCGTAGCGTCACTAACACAAGACCATTGAAACGCCTGATGCTCCTGTGCTGCAGATCCAGGGGCAGGCCAACAGCAGCCCGGTGAAGAAGTGGCTGCTGGGATACGCCTCCAGGAGGAAGGAGGCCGAGATGAACAGCGGCATCATGAGGAATAACAGCCTGTGGGACAAACTCATTTTCAAGAAAGTGCAGGTACGTCCTGCTCCAAAACCCCTCACAGGAGCATGCTTTCCTACCACTGGTGCTGCAGGGAAACTGGTTAGGTTTCGGTAGTGTACATTTGGCATCAGGCTCGAAATTCCTGCCCGGTCACCTGCGTCTGGTGCCTGAGCCACCTAAGGCAGTGCCACGCCACAACGCAGCGTTCCATGGAGGTTCTCAGGGTTATTTTTGCTTCAGCTTTTGTTCTGCCCTTTGCTTTTGTTCTGCAGTGGCATCACTGCGTCCTCCTATTAATTCAAACACTGAACACGAAAATCCAGTTCAGTGGCTCTGAAAGTTGGGTGGCATGCGTGCACCATGTGTCCCAGCAGCCGTACGGATTTCCAGACTCGTCTGCTCCACCTAACCCCCACCCACCCCTCCTCGTCACACCACATGGGTCTAGAGTCCAGACTCTGACCCCAAACTGACGTGCACTCTGGACACTGGTTGAAGGACTTGAAGGACCGGATGGACTCCTCCCCCTCACTCACCACCGCACGCCTCATCAATCCATCCCAGTCAAAGTCTCTCAGGTCTCGCTCTCCTGCTCTGTGCTCTCTCTCTCTCTCTCTCTCTCTCTTTCTTTCTTTCTTTCTTTCTTTCTTTCTTTCTCTCTTTCTCTCTTAGACGCATGGCTGCCTCTTTACGGTGTCATGTGACCCCAACGTATAACATTTGTTTCTATGACACCGTTCCTAAACAAATCTTGTTAACGACTGTTCTCTCCATTGTAGAAGACCTTGTGAAATATGAGGCCATGGATGCAGTGTTGTGGAGAGCATTCTGATACCAGCAGACCAGTGAATTATTGACTAAATGTTGAGGGCTGTAATAAGCTTTAAAGTGTGTTTAAAGCCTCTGGGGACGATGGTGTCATTTGCATTGGCAGTTTATGTTTCACTACCAAACAGACCTGCTGTGTCTCTCGCTCCTGTTCCTGCTGTGCGTTTACATAGTGTATTGGTCACACCTGTAGGATGATTCATTCTCACGATACAGACATGGTGCTTAGGACCTAGTGTCTCACATGCCTACTAGGGACTTGGGAGTGTCAGAACTCGGTCAGTATCTCAACAGTGCCAGTCCAGAGACTGTTTGAACCGCTACATGGATGTTTGTGAATCCAGGCCCTGGGGGGCACAAGGGGAATGTAAAGAGAAAAAGAAGTCAGACTATTATAATGTTTTCAGTGAATACTGTTTTGGTTTGTTTGGTTATCTGTCTTTGCCCATTCTTTCCCTTCTTTTGACTGTCTGTGCTTTGCTGCCCCCTACAGGCCAACTTGGGTGGTCGTGTGAGGTTAATGCTCACTGGAGCCGCTCCAGTGTCTGGCACCGTGCTCACATTCCTGCGAGGCGCACTGGGATGCCAGGTGAGAGAGCCTCTTGATCACACAATATCCCTTTCTTTGACATACTTACAGATACATGCTTGCATGCCCTATACTTGATGTCCTGTATGAAATATAGATCTCATATCTCGTGCATGACCACTGCGGCCAAGGTAGTTTCTCATAGCTGTTATCACTTGGCCTTTTAACTTTCTGGAATGTGATCTCTTATCTGTGATAAGAGTTCTCCACTTGCGATAAAGTGCAGGGTGCAGCCTTTCATGTTGAAAATGCTACACAAGGTTGTTCATACTCATCACATGCTCCTGCTAATGGGAATGCTAACTGGCATATTTAATCAAGCAGGTCTTTACTGGCCATACATGCACACACTGTATGTTGACCCCTCTCCTTTGGTTCACAGTTTTATGAAGGCTATGGACAGACAGAGTGCACAGCAGGGTGCACTATAACACTCCCAGGGGACTGGACAGCAGGTACACATTCTCACTCCCTCACACACATGCACACTCAAACACACAGACACACACACACACACACACACACACACACACACCTACAAGGGTGTGCCCCACCAAAACATGACTCCGCTTTAAAACATAGATCCGTAAAATAAACTTTCGATCAATTGTTTTTCGCGTGGCATTTTTTTCTGAGTTTGTTTCCAGTCACGAAACAACGGTGTTTATGTTATGAGCATATTTCAATTCAATTTTATTTATATAGCGCCAAAACAATAAACTTGTCTCAAGGTGCTTCACAGGGCCCAGGGCCTGAACCTATGTGCGTGTGAGATTCACCTTGCACACACCTCCTCTCATGAGCTCGCCTCCTCCACTACACTGAGGGGTCATCTTTGCCCACAGGAGCTCCACAGCACCCCACCACTTCTGTGGTCAGACATGGAACTGCAGGAAGCCCTAATAGACAACCAATGGGGCAGAAATAAATCTGCCCCTCTTGTTGTGAACGTCATGTGGGGCCCAAGGCAACATAACGGTTGACCTACAATATTAATATAAGTCTGCACTATCGCTAGTCATGGCGTGTACCATCCATCAACAACATGCGTGCAACAAAGGCTCTTAACTCAATCAAACATTTGCAAATTCAAGACCGAGGCCACGGTGATGTGTAATGAATATCCCATTATGCTGTCGTTTTTGAGAATACACACTACACGGCTACTGGCTGTAGGCTACGGTACATATATGCTAAAGTTAGCTCACAAGCTCTCGGCCACTAGTGCTGCTAGCTAGCTTTGTGGTTCTGACACACCAGCCACCTCAGAGAATAGTGTTCACGTCCGGTGGCTGTGCATACTAGCCTGGTGTTACTGTGCCTGTTAATGTCTTACTCTGTTTTTTGGTTGATTTGTGTTCCTCCACAGGCCATGTTGGAGCACCCCTTCCATGCAACGACATAAAGCTGGTGGATGTTTCCGAGATGAATTACCTAGCCGCCAACGGAGAGGGAGAGGTGTGTGTGTGTACGTGTGTGTGTACGTGTACGTGTGTGTGTGCGTGCTTGTGTACGTGTGTGTACGTGTGTGTGTGTGTGTGTAAGGATGTTGTTTTACACTGTCACTGCCTCTATGTCAAGTTTTGCTGAAGCATCCTCTTCCATGGCCCCACAGGTGTGTGTAAGGGGACCCAACGTGTTCCGAGGCTACCTGATGGAGCCAGAGAAAACCAAGGAGGCCCTTGATGATGACGGCTGGCTCCACACAGGGGACATCGGCAAATGGTTACCGGTGCGTGAGCCGACAGTGAATACTGTACACTGACAGGTCATCCTCTCAGTCTAGCCAGAGTTTACTTTTACTTTTACTTTTACTGACTCTGAATACTGTACACTGACAGGGCATCCTCTCAGTCTAGCCAGAGTTTACTTTTACTTTTACTGACTCTGAATACTGAACACTGACAGGTCATCCTCTCAGTCTAGCCAGAGTTTACTTTTACTTTTTATTACATTTACATTTAGTCATTTAGCAGACGCTTTTATCCAAAGCGACTTACAAGGATGTATACACATTTTACATTTACACGGATGGCACACTGCACATCAGGAGCAATTAGGGGTTCAGTGTCTTGCTCAAGGACGCTTCGACAGGGAATCGAACTAGCAACCTTCTGATTACTAAACGACTTCTCTACCCCTTGTACCACTGTTTACTGACTCTGTGACGCTTTCATTTCTGCTGAGCGGGGAAAGGAAATGGCCGCCACGTAAGGACCTTTGGTTGCCGTGGAAATGATGTGTATTTTGATGTACTCTACAGCTTATTATGAAAGTGAAAGTCATTGTTTTGTGTGTGTGTGTGTGTGTGTGTGTGTGTGTGCGCGCGTGCAGAATGGAACGTTGAAGATTGTGGACCGGAAGAAGCACATCTTCAAGCTGGCCCAGGGAGAGTACATCGCCCCTGAGAAGATCGAGAATGTCTACATCCGGAGCGACGCAGTGGCCCAGGTCTTTGTTCACGGGGACAGTCTACAGGTGCGAACCACAACAGTCTCACATCATCCCTGTACACATCTCACGGCCATTCATTTGACCTGGAGCAGTATATACATTTCATGTTTTGCTTCTCAGTAAGAGCCAATGGTCATGGTAGTGTCAAATAGATTCCAACAATCAAGCCTCTATTATCTAGCATTTTATTTTAAAGTTTAGCATAGAAATGGATATTATAGCTGATCTCAGTTGCATCCTGCTTTTTTTTTTTAATGCATTTCAATCTCACACGCATTTAGGATTAGGAAGGCACCAATCATGTATATGTAGTGATGGTGACCCGTATGTTAAAATGTGATCTATATATGAAACCCCAACAGGCCTGCCTCGTGGCCATCATTGTGCCGGACGCCGAAACCTTGCCCAAATGGGCGAAGAAAAGAGGGCAGGAGGGATCCTATGATGAGCTCTGCAAAAACAAGGTCTGCAGTCATAGTCATCGCTTGTTGAACACCAGTGCTGATTGACCCTGGTGCATTTGAATTAGCATTGTTTAAGGAGGAATGGCGGGGGCTGAGATTCTGATCATCTTTGCTTGCGTGCTCTTTACCATGTAGGATGTAAAGAAAGCCATTTTGGAGGATCTCTTAAAACTAGGCAAAGATGGAGGTCTGAAGTCTTTTGAGCAGGTGTGTATCCTCAATGAAACAAGTCCAGCATTTTAAGCATTTTTCTCCATTTAAAAAAACAAACAAACAATGATTACATGTGTTTACGTTGTGGAGACAAAGCTGTGCTTTGCTAATACCTCTGTTAATATTCCCCTGACATTGGTGATTCCTTTACACTTAATGAAATATTGATTATGAGAGTAATGACTATAATAGTGAAATTGATTATAAGTTTAATATGTAGTAAATACCCTTTTAATACTGTAATAACTCTGCTGTATATTAAATTTGACCTGTTGTATAATCGCTGAGCTGTTAATGCTGAATGTTTGAATCTTGTCTCTGCCACGTTTTCATTGACACGTGCATTTGCTGGTCAGGTGAAAGACCTCGCCCTGCACAACGAGATGTTCTCAGTGGAAAACGGCCTCCTCACTCCCACCTTCAAAGCCAAGCGGATGGACCTCAGGAACCACTTCAGAGATCAGATCGACAAGCTCTACTCCGAGATCAATATGTAGACGTTGTTGAGGAACCAGAACCAAAAACAAAACAGGAACTTTTCCAAAGGGAGCCTCCTCAGGGAACGCTTGATCATACTGTCTGGGCTCTGGACAAGCAGTGACCGCAGGACTGTGTCTCATGAATAAACCGAAACAAAGATCCAAAAGGAACAGGGACAAGTCAGATATTTATGAATTCTCTGCCCTGAAACCAAAAGCCATATGTTTTTTTTTTTTTTTTTTGGTTTGTTTTTTTAAACAAATGTATTTATTTTTTCATATAACATGAAGGTGATATACATATGAACATAAAGTGTAAGGCACATAGACATATGTTGGCACAAAGGTGCTTTCAATGACAGGTAGATCACTGACATGAATGACAGATAACAACTACCTGTGCAATAACTGTAATAGATCTATATGAAAATTAGATATTCCAGTGGTTTAACGAAAATACACTCACTCAAAATAATTCCGTTTATCAACACAAAATCTGTGGCAAGGGAGAGAATTTCCCTTTTTCCCTTTTAATGTAGATGAATGGAAATGTTGAGGTCCGTCTCATCATTTTTTTGATGAACAT
Organism: Clupea harengus; assembly: GCF_900700415.2. Taxonomy (NCBI): domain Eukaryota; kingdom Metazoa; phylum Chordata; class Actinopteri; order Clupeiformes; family Clupeidae; genus Clupea; species Clupea harengus. Next base: position 24,227,110 of record NC_045171.1, on the reverse strand, counting down.
TCTCTGAGTCAGCTGAATAATGTCCCACATCAAGTATAAGGTCTGGTGTGTAGGTAGTTAGAACATGGTGCAAAAGTGACTTTTTTTTTATCTGTTCATTGTTTGTAATTCATGGTTTGTTTCTCTGATTCTCTGAAGTCCATGCACCTTGTGACCTAATACGTTGTTCTGGCTCTTTGGAAGAGACGGCACTCTAATTTCTAGTCATGTTTGGGGCGCATATCAAATTTGTGCCACATATTGTCTTCGCATTTAATGCGACACCAGGCTATTTTTGACAGAATGTATTGTCGGCCATTTTTGTTAGTCTGTAATGTTTTTGGAAATACAAATTCCCAAGAAAATGAATTTGCATGTAAACATTCCTCAGTTCTTAACCAAAGCAGTGGTAGGCTTGATGGAAACAGCCCAAATATGCCCAGACCTGTGCAGTTTAGTAATACAAAAAGAGGCCTGGAAATTTTAAGCCACCTCTCTGATTTGGTGCCTACGACAGTCATGAGCAAAATACTCAGTGCCTTTTCATTGTTAAGATGACAACTGCAAACCAGATCATTAATCCATACAGATGTGTATTGGAGATGCATGGAAGGAGAATAAGCAATTCACGATACATTTAATTTCTGCACATATACACATCCATGTATAGACATTTAAAATTCTGCATATAGCCTAGTTACCTCATCCCTGGTTACCGGTCTTTGATCCTGATGGACGGATATGCACCTTTTTCAGTACTGTTGTGTTGAGATTGTATTGTTGAGGAGACCAGTGGAGGACCATTTGCCTGTTAAGAGTTGTGAAAAGAGAGGAAGCATGTTTGTAAGATATGCTGGTGTTCTTTTAAATGCTGTCCAATGTTCAATGAAAAATCAATAAGGTTTTTTTAATGGACTCTGTTTGAAATTCTGTCACTGTGAAGTTCAATGAGATGTCCTCTCTCTTTGGAGACATTTGAAACTAACGGAAATGGTTAAGATATTGTGTTTTGTGACATTTGTGACACTTTTATGAAGGGAATTTAGGTGGGAAATTACAAACACTTGATAATATAATTAATGTCAAATGGTTAAAATACAATAACTGATTTTAGGTATGAATTCTTTGTCAGTTTTCCATTAGATGTGGTTGAATAGTGTGTGTATTAAACGTAATCGCACTATTAACAGTGCATTGAATTTTGTGATTGCCACAGATAATAAACACCATTCAGATGTCATATACACTCTCTCTTCTCCGAATACTCACTGCGTGTTGACATACAGCTCTTTACTTTCAATGGAGAGAATATGGAATGTCAAAGAACCTTGTTGGACTATGTTGTGTTTGTTGGCTTTAATCTAAACCTACGATTACGATATTCTTGCCTAAAGACAATTTTACACCTGGTGAGGGGTACGAAATAACCAGAAAGCCATCCAGTCCAGTAGGTGGCACTAAGCCCCTTATGGAGGAGTCTGTCGAGTTGAGTTTGTTTTCTATGGCATGGAGTAAACTATTTTATTAAGACAAACATCACATTCATTTCACAACAAGGACTTATTCGAGTGTTATTAGAGGCCACACAGTATGTTACATGAAGTATACTGACTGTAGAAATCAAACAAGATATGATAAATTCAATGTTCAGTCTCTTTAAGTGCGTCAGTCCGATACATTCTCCACAGACTCTCCCCTTTTCGTCGGTTCCACAGGATCTTCTCAAATTTTTCCGCGGGAGTTTTATGTTGACGTTGAAGCTAGCTCGCTAGGTATCTATCGCTAGCAACCTTGTTAATTTCTTGGCGAAGGTGCTACAGATTGTTGTTAAGGTGGATGGATATGTAAGTCAGTTCGTCTATCTGTCTATGTTTGTATTTATCACTTAGCTTTTTTTACGTTCTCAGTGCCACATCTCAAGGATGAGTCGAATGACCAAAACGCTGCAAAGTATCAAACAGGTAGGTAACTTATGTGTAGCCCTTATCCTACCATTATCCTACAAATTTCGTGACTTCTGAGATAACCTGCCTTGGAATCTTTTGTAAGTTAGCCTACTCTGTTCATATTGATTATCTCCATGTCCTCAGGATGTCCAAATTGAACATCTCGGAGAAGCATCCCCCAACCTATCTTCAATTGAAAAGGACAGCATTTTTCAGGAAGACCAGTCTAATTCCGACGGTAAAACTCATGTTAGGGTTGCTGGAGATGGAGATTGCTCTCATCGTTGTGTTCTCTATTACAGTGACATTTAAAGACATAGTCTGCGATTCTAAGATGTGTCCAATTAAGCGAATTGCTCCTCCTCGCAGTCCTTTAGCTGTACGTTCTGTGTATACAGTGCTGACTCTGAAAATAAGAAACACAAAGCTCGGACCGAGCCATACGCTATTCCATTTACGTTTTACTCTCAATTATTAACTTATCCAAAGCGACTTTCAGCGTTGTCAAGGTATACATTTTATCAGCACACCGGTATGGCCTTATAGTCTTCGCACCTTGCTTCACAGTTAAGCTAAAGTTACAGGATAATTATTATGTTATATTTTGTTTTGTATTTTTTTTAATTAATATTCGACGTGTCACCCAGTCATCAGTTGTTTATTTACAGGGAACCCATTTCACAGTACGGCACTGGAGGATGACTTTAGTCCTGTACAGGCACAGCAGAAGATGACGGAAGCGAGGAAAGCGGCTAAAACGGAGACTCCGCGCAGTGACTCGGCCACTCTCAAAAGGGCGAGTACTTCCACACAGGGAAAGGGCAAGGAGAAAGTGTCACAGAGCCAGAGCCCAATCTTCATGACTCCGTCTGTGCCAAAACGGTTCGCCAAATCCAAGGCAGGGTAGGTTTTTGTGCCTGCAGTGCAGTATGTAAACGAACCATGACCATGTAGACATGTTTAAAATAATGTAATGGGATGGGGGTGTGACATGGTGCTCAATGGACTTATCTTGACCGTATATTTATTAACATAATAAAACAATTGACATAAATCGTTGTCAAATATAGGCAATGAACTTGGACATGTCAATCACCAGCTATGGTGCTGTGAGATTTAATTACCTCCTTATTGTATGAGTTCAAGAAAAGCTCAGTTTTTCTCTGAGTGACTGCCCTCTCAGTCATACAGTTGTCTTCTCTCATCAGACCACTGCGGAAGATCTCAGAGGAGAGTGAGACACAAAGGAAATCGGCATCAGGCACTTCAGCATCGCAGCCCTCGTCAGCATTGCAGCCCTCGTCAGCATCGCAGCCCTCGTCAGCTGCAGGAGAAGACTCCAGTGATTCAAGCGATCAGGTTGCACTCCCTGGCATATTGTTAATGAAGCCATTTCTCGTCTCATCTCACCCCATCCCATCTCCTCTCATTTGGCTGTCTGCTCAGTTTGTCAATTACGTGTCATGTCTGAGTTTTTTTCTTCTGGTATGAAGGTCATGTGACCTCAATTTGATGTCAGAATGTGTTGATCCCAAATGCACTGAATCCTTTAAATGCAGCAGGTATAGCTTTTAGACGAAGTAGCTCCTGTGAACCAGCTATTGATGATGTTGTAGAATTCATGAACTGATGAGCTCTTCCATTCCAGGAGACAGACAGTGGGGGCCTGACGAATGCAGGCAGCGTCTTTTCCCCCCCTGGCAGAAGAAAGAGCCAACCTGTCCGGCGCTCTCGGGGGGAGGTGGCGGAGGGCTCCGGCTTGGTAAGTCAGAGGCAGTGTGTGTGTGTGGTGTGCATGTAGATATGATACAAATAAGGGAATGACGGGGGCATAACACTCAATCAATCAATCAATTCAATCTTATATAGCGCTTCTCTATATACCCGAAGTCGCTTTACAGAGTCCAGAGTCCAGTCCAGTCATTCATACACAGTCATACCGGTGGTGGTAAGCTACCTCAGTAGCCACAGCTACTCAGTACAATGCATCGGGTAAAAACAACAGGGGATAGAACAAGTTCATTCACGTTTATAGTAGGGGTAATACGGTACATTTCTTGACTGTATATTATAATATTATTATTAACTCGCAGTTTGCTGAACATGGGCAGTTTTGTATCGTACCTACCTCCCTTGACCGCTTTCAGTGTGACCGCTCGACGTTTTTTCTCAGGGAAAAAAACAACATGGGCTAGAACAAATTAATTCACACTTAAGTCTTCCATAACGATAAAGAAACGGGTGTGTGTACTCTTGTAGCCTATTCCAAATCAGCTCACCAATAAAAGACGGTTCAGATCACATGATCACATGTGATCACATGATGTTAAACGGCTTCACATAAACATTAAACAATCCAGAGAGAAATGATTGGACATCAGTGGAGCAAGGGCTTACTCCGGTCCCAGTCACCAAGCAGCAGTATGACAGGTCCAGGTTTTCTACCCCTGACAGCAACCAAAGGAGAAGCCTGGAGGGAAGAGGACTTCACATGGGTCATCCTTAGCAGGAGCACAGAAACAGGCCAGGAAGTCCAGTGGCAGAGTGTAAGGCCTATTCCCAAATACACGGGTTATGCTTCCCAAATTAATTAGGGATAGTTCACCATCAAATCAGCGTTGCCATGATCTTGTATGTGTAGATACTTGACTGGAGCTTGGCTAATCTTGTCTTCTTTTGATCAGACCATTGCAGAGGATCCCAGAGGATATTGAGATGCAACAAGGGACCTCCGCATCAGCTGAAGACCCAGAGGTATGACCGTCTTTGTTCCTTTCACTTATATAGCTGAACGGGTAGAGCAGGGAGCCACCAACACCAGTGCCATGGGTTCAGCACCTAGAGTCACCAACACCAGTGCCATGGGTTCAGCACCTAGAGAGTCACCAACACCAGTGCCATGGGTTCAGCACACCAACACCAGTGCCATGGGTTCAGCACACCAACACCAGTGCCATGGGTTCAGCACACCAACACCAGTGCCATGGGTTCAGCACCTAGAGTCACCAACACCAGTGTCATGGGTTCATTGGGGGGGGGGGGGGGGGGGTAGCAAAGGCCACAGAAACATATGAATACAGATAATGAAAAGGTATGAAGTTCAAGCATTGTTTTTTTTTGTTTTTTAAATGTAAGAAGCCGACACAATACTTAAATGGAAGTTCTGAGTAAGACTGACTCGGTTGTGATGTAGAAGCACTGATTAGCTCATCCCTTCCTGTAGACGGACGGTGACAGCCTCACGGATGAGGACAGCGTTTACGCCCCCCCGCCCAGCAAGAAGAAGAGACGGCCTGTCCAGCGCTCTCAGGAGGAAGAGGAGGACGAATCCAGCACTGTAAGTCAACTATTAGGTGCTCTCGGGAAAGAGATGAGTCCTCATGAGATTGTTGAAGATAGATTGGGGCGCCCATGTACTAATAGCATTTGGTAGCTCATTCCACCATTGGGGAACCACAAACAACAACAGTCTGGCCTGTGTGTATGGATGGCAATGCCAGACGACATTTTGTGGAGGAACGTAGTGGCCGAGAAGGAGCCCAAGCCTGTATGATTGAGTTCAAGCAGATGGGTTCAGACCCAGAACTCACTCCGTAAGCAAGCATTAGTGATTAGTGACAAGCAAGCAATGGGATTTTGGTGGCCATCGGTAGGCAGTGGAAATCAATGAGCATCAGAGTGACGTGCCCTTTTAGCGTGATCGAAGACCAGACACACCCCCACTTTAAGGGTTTCACTGTGCATGCTGGGACACCCGCTAGAAGGATGGAATCATTGCAGTAGTCAAGGCAGGAGATCCATGGCCTGTAGCAGGAGTTGGGTGCCATACTGAGTCACGTAAGGCCTGATTTTTCCGATGTTGTGTGTTCGGTGAATATTCGTCACACACGGTTTATATAGGTTGAAGTTGGCGTTCTCTGATTCAAAAGCACTATGTCAGCAGAGATTCACCATCCAAATGTAATACTTGTGATAGTTTAAGAAACTTTCATTGTGTGGGGATCAATCATTTATATGAAACCTTTTCAAAAACACAGACAGCACCAGCTGTTCAAACTGCCGTGCTGTGTTGTGGTGTGTGTCCTGTTTCTGCCGTCCCTCTGCCCGGACACTTGTATGGTTGAACTATGGCTCAGGTTTACATTCTTCCACTGAGCGGTTTTCAGGCAGCTTGTGACAGTGTGGCAGATAATGGCTCTCTCTCCCCACAGACACCAAAGAATGCAAGAGGGCAGAAGAAGTCTCGTTCGTCCTCCGGCAGCAGACGGCAGAAGTCCCGTTCGTCCTCCGGCAGCAGACAGAAGCAGAGCAGGAAGTCTTCATCTAGCTCCTCAGGTAGGCTCACATGGAGCGCTGGGATGCTGTAGGTGGAGCTCTCCACCTCATTATCCCTGGCTGGCTGTACTGTAGTTGATTAAGAGGACTGAATGTATGTTGTCTAACATATTATCCATGGCTGGCTGTACTGTAGTTGTTTAAGATGACTGAATGTATGTTGTCTAACATATTATCCATGGCTGGCTGTACTGTAGTTGTTTTAAGAGGACTGAATTTGCATCACGTTCACGCAGAGCTGTGACTGGTGTGTTGCTGGTCAATATTTGCTGGAACAGACTGAGAGTTTTGATTCTGTATGATTGGGGCATGCCAACATGGTTGCTTTACCTCATTTAATTTAATTTAATTTAATTTAATTTAATTTAATTTAATTTAATTTAAACCTTTTCAGTCATGCTGGTAAAATGTTTCAGTGAAGCATATGTCACCAAAGCAATGAATACAGCCACAGCAATTCATTGAATTTGGTTAGAGGTGTATTGGATAAGAGTCGCAGACTACCTTTTTAATGCACTGATGTTGATAATTCACCTGTTAAATCTTTCAGACAGGGGGGCTCGAGATAAGCGGAGGAAACCGAGTGTGCGAAACCCCATTGACCTTGAGGTGGTGCTGGAGGCCTTTCAGGATTGTGTTGAGCAGTACAAGTAAGTGCCAGAGAGGACCTGAGTAATCAAGGTGAAATTAGGATGGGATATAGAGGCTTACATTTGACAGGAATACTATTCTCTCTGAGACTGTAAAGGTCTGGTCCGTGATCCCAAGCCAATGCACTACTTGATAAATTCAGTGAATTGCTCCTTGCGGTCCTCTAGTTGTCCGTTCTTGTGTCGGCACTCAGAAAGAAAAAACGAAAGACATAGTGGATCAGACTGAGCCATGAAGAGTTCCAGCCTATCAACAGTTCAGGAGCACGGAAGGGAGGGGTGTCATTGATTTGTTGTTGAGCTGAAGTATCAACAACCTTTCACCAGAATCATGGACTGCATCTTTGAGTCAAGGAACTAAATGAACAAAGTGTCTTTATATGTCCAGCAGATATTATCTAGCCGCCATCATCTAGATTCAACATTGCAAGTAGTTATGAGGACTTTCTAGACACACCTGTTGGTTTACTTTTGTAATATCAAAGGAGCCCTTCGTTTCAGTTTCAACATTAGACATCTTGGACAGGAGATATATTTATGGAAAGCATGAGCATTTACTTTCTTGTCATTACTGTGCATTGTGATAGGACAAAGCATAATTGTTAACTGTGGGTAGAGGTACTTGATATCCTTTAAGCTTAATCATGTTATCTACTGCAGTTATGAATTTACGTACGTTAGCCTCTGTTTCTCTTATTATTTGCCATTCTTCTATGCAGGGAAACGGTGGATTCTAACACTGTCCAAAGGGCAATAGATCATCTGTCCGAGTCTTTTGTGGCTCAATTGACTGAGGCGGTAGGGTGGACTTTGATCTGTGCTGGTTCTAGTCAAGAGAATACAGCCCTTATGTTCCATTGATGCTGATGATGTAAGCCTTTGTGTTCCAGATCACTGCAACCAAGGAACTAACCTCAGTCAAAAAGAACAATATGAAGGTAAGCCATTTTGTAGATATATCTTTAACTGTAAATAAATAAATATATATATCTTTTTTTCTTTTTCTTTTTTTTTCTTTTTTTTTTTAAAGATTATCACAGTTGTGTTTTAATGTGGCTTGGTATGTCTAACAGTTGTTCTTTTTCTTTTTGTCAGTTGAACATTGCCATGAACCGTACGCGTTCAAAGTTGGTCGACGCCAAAAATGAGCTCATACAGTGAGTTTTTCCGAAATGGACAAAAGTATTTCAACAGGATCTGACACATATGCCCACCATCTTAGAATTACAACTCTAAGTACAATACTAGTGTCCTGGGTAGCCCATATCAAATTCTCACAGTATATATCCAAAGTACACATCAGGGAAGACCGACCCCCAAAATATATAGCGGTGTTGTGATGTACCACCTTCTGCTCACACCAAGCGTTGTTCATATGATGTAAATACATACAATGCCTTTCCCCTAGTGCCCCCACCCCCCTTATCCACTCCTGTGTAAAGTCTGATAGGGTTTGTCCATTAGGAGCGAGGGCAAACGGAGGGTGCTGGAGAAGGAGCATCAGCAGCTGGAGCAGAGACTGACTGACCTGACCAAGGGCATGACCTTCCTGAGCGGCCTGACTGACCTTCACACCAAGTACCTGACCTACTGCGAGGGCCACCCTGAAGAGCCACAAGTGGTAGGAATATGCATGGACATGATCGGAGAAAAGGACATAGGAAAAGTGCATCTTGGGAACTAACACTCTTGGTGGACAGCTTGATCTGTGGGATGATTGATCAATATGTTTATGTTAAGCATAACATGTACACTCAGTCGATGTTGAAGACATTTTGAATCTATTTCACAAAAAATTGTAAGCACTCTATCACTTTATTAAATACCTTCTGAAGTTTTGCACATCAATGCCAGCAGCATTCTCTACCATTTGACCAAGAGGAATAATAAGCAGAACCATGGTTGAGTCACTTTCTTGATATGGTCTTATCTTATACATTTACATTTAGTCATTTAGCAGACGCTTTTATCCAAAGCGACTTACATATGTGCGACTTACATATGTGCGACTTACAAAGTATACACATTTTACATTTTTTTTTTTACACTGATGGCACACTGCACATCAGGAGCAATTAGGGGTTCAGTGTCTTGCTCAAGGACGCTTCGACAGGGAATCGAACTAGCAACCTTCTGATTACTAAACGACTTCTCTACCTACTGTACCACTGTCGCCCCCCTTGTCTCTCTTCCTCTTCCAGTATGGCCCCACCAGCTTGCCTGCGCTACTTCTGGAAGCCCGTTGCATGCTGGGAGCTGAGCACCAGCTAAAGACCATCAACACAAAGCTCCAGCAGGTGTTAGATCATGTTGACCAGGAGTGAGCTGTCCGAGGATTCCAGGGTCAGCCGCTTCTACTGCACGAATGTTCCACAGGCAACAGATGTCCCTGTGTTCGTATACAAATGTCACTAAATGTTGCATTGTAACAAGGATGATCATGTGTTATGGCTTATTTATGTTCGCCTATTTGTTTGTGAAACCTCTTACTTGTTGTATAGATAAGTGCTCCTCACCAAGTCAGTGTATGTACTTTCTAAAATAAGGCCAATAAACATAGTTGTGTGTGTACCATTCCAAACTAATTGTGAGATTTGTGACATGACATGTATGTTTGAAGATATTTGAAACACCTGCATATCCACTCACACCCATCACTTGTGCTTGTTCTTTGCCAACAGCCTCAACCCAATACGCCCCAATTCTTTCCACTCATCTTACTCATGGAACAGCATAACCATGACCATAGCCCGTAACTTTTAAGGTGTTGCCCTTGAATTGAATCCATCATACGTTGGTCAAATGTCAGGAAAATGTTCATCACGTTCCACTAGCTGTCCGTCCAGTGTGTGCGCTCAAAAGTGCCCAAGTGTTCATGCACAGTACTGACTCTGTAAACAGGAAACTGAGTGATGCACTGTTCCAGCCAATCAGCAACAAGGGTCACTTATGCTCCAATGTTGCTTTGTGAATGGAAGGGTTTATTTGATTTCAAATAATAATATTTTGCCAGCATCAAGGACTACACCTATAATATGACCTTAATTATGAAAGCATTTACCACAAGGGCAAAGTAAAACTGAAGTATTGCTCTGATTTTGAAAAGTGTAGCCTCACAGTTATAGGTGCAATTTAAAACTTCACTCAAAATCTGACACTATACTTGGCTATACAGCAAAAACTGTCAAATCCCCCTCCACCACCAGTTTTCCCTAATATAATTGCCGTCTGTTCATATATATATATATATATATATATACTTACTTTATCGTGCTTAATGTAACTGGAGCTTGAGTTTTCACCAGTTAGGGTTGTGACAGCCTGTGACGGTAACCTTAACCAGATGGAGGAGAGAAGTTTAATTTGTTGACGGACAGGCTGCGTGACCGTGGCATCTTATCTTTACGGAACCAGTTATGTTGGCATTTTGCATAATTACTTGTCATTACATGTCTCTGACTTCCAGTTTCCTTTAAGACCTCCGTTTTCCCTTCTATAAGTTTTGAGCATAACCAGAATGCTATCGGTGAGGTGGCAGCCTCCTGCAGGATGGGCTGGTTCTGCATGTGTAGGTCTACTCTCTGGAACAGTCTAATGAAGGTTTAGCCTGAGTGCTTGTTTGGCTGGCTGTTTAATGGAGCTAGATGTCTGAGTTAGTCATGTAGGTGTTGAATAAAACCTGGAAATATCACGTTTGGACCACTACTGTTTTAGGGTTTAGTTGGTGCAGTTTTCTGATATTTCATAGTTCCACAGTGTGGTATTACATTGATAAGTTCTTCAAAATGCTTAAGAGGCTCCATTGTTTTAGAGCCTATTTGGTGTGATCATAAAAGCATACTAGAGAGGCATGCAGTAATGTAGATGGTTGGATTGTTTTGTTTGGATGCATTTTTCACAGAACTTTTAAGAGTGTCAGTGTGGTTTAAATCTATAATGCTGAATTGATGAGAACTGAAACCATTCCGTGTTAGACCTAAATGTAGGCTGTGTTTTTAGACTGGTTTACAGGAAGATGTACAGTATGCTTGCTCACACCCACACAAACTTGTCCAGGCCTTTTTGCTTCAGCTGATGTGTTTGCAGTTGCTGCAATAATCCAAAGTACTTCAGAGGTTCAAGGAGAAGGCCTGTTATGATCACATCAAGAGGTGCCATGATAAAGCATTTTGCACTGTTGCTTTCTTGGGCCAGTGTCACATGATCCCGGACCGGTTGTGATCATAGACATCTATATATGTATATGGTTGTGATCATGGTATTAAAAGCTGATCAGCTGCCACTCAGAAGGGATTTTTTTTATGGGAAGCAATTCAAAGACTGAAGTACACCCAGCATTTTTCTGCGGTGTAAATGTCATTGAACTTAACACTGGTTCACCTTTTTGGATTTCTGAAGTCAAGATGCCCCTTCAAAAGATGCAAAGGTCTGTAGTAACATGAAGTATGCGTTTTCATTACAGAAGCTGGGCCATTATCTAATTCATCTTCAGCTAAACGAGTCAGCCTTGTTTGTCACGTTTCCCAAAAGTGTCGTTGAGCAACCACTGTGGGATCCGTTGACAGAGTGTATTGCGATAGTTGCTTTATCATTTATTAACGGTAGTTGTGCAACGATGCTTTTGGGAAATGCACCTCAGAATGAGATGATGTGACAAATAAGGCTTTAAGGACATATTTACAATGTTATCCCTTAAACATGTTGACTACCGTCATGTGGATACGTCATGAAGGTATGGGTGTGCTCGTATGTATTGTGGGAATACGCCCACTCAGTTGAACTGAGTGTCAAAACGTGGTGGAATATGAAGAAACTGAGAAACCGAGAAATACATTTTTTTTACCCCTATGAGAGAATGAACGGGAGTTTAGAAAATCCACAGGTTAACGTCCAAGGTAAATAAAGTGCATGTGTATGTCGTTTCTGTATAGCCTTTAGACCCATTATATCTCTATGATATGTCTGCCGCTATCCCTCCGCTAACAGCGGAAAATAATAATAATGAAACTGCAGTTACAATAGTATGGGTGGAGCCCTCTCACAGTACTGCTACTGCCAATCCTCTTGCTGCACTGCAGTCCAGCAAAGAATGGACGCCCCCCCCCCACCCCACAATTAGCTCCCACCATGAAAAACTGGTTGGGCCGCCGGCATTTGAGTGCTCCGCCAACACACTTATACAAACTGGAGTTACATGCCCAACAATCGTTATACTTTGTATGTATCCTGCTCTCTAACAGTTCTGCGACTGCCATAAGGCAGAGCCAGATAAGTCCATGCATCCCAAAAATATTCTGGAGAGGATAACACCATCTAGAGCCATTTATAACTCACGTAATGTCGACTAACCACCAACTTCGGCCTTGTGTCTGCAGCAACACCTAACACAGTCTGAGACCGGAAACCTGCTGCAGTGGCCTTAACCGAAAAGCACCCTTCAGAAAATGTTGCAAAAAGTGGGTGTGAAAAAACTGGCCTGCCCTTCATGATACAGCAAGACTGCAGCAGTGTGTTTCTTAGTGGTAGATGTGGCCCTGCCTGCATCCAGCAAAGACTCCAAAAAAGTAGCGATGGAACATCAATCAATCAATCAATCAATCAATCAATCAATCAATTTGTTTATTTGATCAAGAGGGACAGTGTACATTCATGAACATTAAAATGTAAATGCACCCAATTATAGCCAAAAGGCTAGTTTCCATTGGCAGTCCCCCTGCCAGAGTGAAAAAGGCTATACAACCTAAAAAAGGCATTAACGTACATGTCACAGGGGTCGATGTCATGCTCTTCACACCATCCAGAAGATAACTCCCCCAAGTGTAGCAGACATGGCCCCTTGAACAGTCACTATAACGTGTGCTGAAAGACCATCTTCCTCTAAATGATGTCTTTCAGGAGCCAGGCCGTTAAGGGCTGCCCCAGCATCAGAGGTGCCCTGATTTTCCACCATGGGAAGAGACCAAGGATTCACTATTATGAGGCAAACCACCTCTGGAAACCAAACAGAGTTGTGGATCAACGGAACCGGAGGGAACACATACAATGTTCCCTGATGCCATATTCTCTGGGCCGGGGCGCCCACGCACAGAGGAGAGGGGTCGTCTGCCGCGATGGAACACCAGAAAGGACACAGGGCATTCTCCTTCAAGGCAAACAGATCTGCGACAGGGTGCTGATTCATGCCCAAGCTGGTGTAGTGATTAGCATTTATACCTTTCAAGCAATTCACCCAGGTTTGATGATGATGATGATGAAGTCGCTTTGATTAAAAAACTTGTGCTGCATACTTCACCTTTACCTTTAATCAATTTATGATGTCACAAAGTTACTGATTAACACACAACCTACCCTGCCTAAGCCGTGTTATGGCGGCGCGCCGACAGGGGGCCACTGGGACCTGTAAGGTGTGTCCAGGAGCGAGTGGTAGGGACTGATTGAAATTACCCTTTCGAATGTTGTCTTGTTGTGGGATGGTCATTGAGACTTTTAGTACAACCCAAATCTTACTTTATTTATTTTATATTTTTTTGTGTGTGTTGTTGTTGTTTATGGACTGATGTGCACAGGCAACTTATATGTTTGTTATTCCACCACTAGCTGTGACAGGACACTGCAAGACATTGCCCCTAAACACTAGGCTACTCTTTTCACCTTCTCCACTCTTTCAGTTAAATTAATTTCTTTCCCATTTAATTGAATGCGTGTTCACTAGAACTGTAGACGTCTTTGTTTGGTGACAAGTCTTTACAGTTTGATGAGATGTGTTTTGTTTTCGCGGCATTCATGTTGAACGCTGCTCCTGAGTAAATAAGTTAACATCTTTCTCCACACGGTGGGTGTAACTGCAGTGAATTACGCCTACTGTGACGCCTTGTGCATACCCCTCTACAGTAAATTGGATATTTTAGCAATTGACCGCCATTCAACTTCCTATCTGGCTCATAAGAGTGAAGACAGGACTAGCCCATTTCAGTACTTCCACTTTCTTTTTTCACCATCTCAAGGTAAGGGGTTTGTGTTGAGTCATAATGGACTCGCAAGTCACTACTGTAAAGTAGTTACAAATTTGTGGAATTCTTTGCCAGCAGTCAACCAAAAGGTAGATTACAGTAAAGAGTGTTCTCACTTTAATTATAATTATACGGAATAAACTATGTCCGGAGTTGGTATATTGGACAGGTTAGCACTGTCACAGGTAGCCTAAATGAAAGTAAGGCAGATATATTTTCTAGCCATCGTATCTTTTAGTGTTAAACTGAAACTGATTGCATGCCAGTCACCACTTTTCAGTTAGTCTTCTTATACCACAGATTAAAGCACAGCACCCGGCTGTGGTTTAGGTGACGGTTTGTGAACTTTTTTCTAATTTCCTGTCGTGGTCGAGTGGCATAGTCGGACTTCTGAGTAGACTACATCACGCATTTCCCTCGGAAGATTAATGGTCGATTAAAGTCATTTTGTTTAAATTAAATAAATGAAATTGTCTTCACCTTTATAGATGTCGGACGTGGTGGACGGTGATTCTGTGGACGCCCAGGCAACCCAGCCAAGGTAAAAATTTAAAATTGGGTCACGGATTTAAACTCTGTAATTCAAGTAGACTACATCAATATCTAGCTAAACACCTAGATACATTCACTAGATGCAACTTCTATGCAAATGTTAAGCTTATGCCGTACTATTTACTTTTACGAATATGAAAATAAGGTTCTCTTGATGTCTTTCACCGGTTTACTAGCCTAGCTTCCTTATGATTGCGTAAGCCGAGAGGTCATGTCGTGACAGGTAACAGAAAAAAGTTGTTAGTCAATATATACAAATCTATTGCTGATGAATATAAGTAGGCTATTAGTTTTTTTCCTAATGTGGTCCATCAAAAACATCCAATTGAATGTCTTTTTGAAAACGAATCATCATGAGTCATATTAGGCTATTTGTTGATATGTGGTAGGGACCTTATAGTGCCCAGTTTATGAAAAACAACTGTGAAAACGTTGTCAAAACCTCACAATGGGCCTATGTAATCAGTCCCAGCTACATGACTGGGACAAAAATATATCATACTAGATTTCACACCAGCAAGCAACTTGTAGTACACCCTCATTTAAATGTGACTGATTCAGAATTGATGCCTTCTGACTTTGGGTGGGTCAGTGCACACTAGTTCCTTGGAGAAAGAACCCTCCATGACAAAGCAACCAACTAATAGAAATCATGGATAGCTTGGAGTCAGCCCCCTACGTTTTGAGGAAATCATGTCCAGATTCGTCAAAATGAAAGCTGCTGTGTGCCCAAAGCCTGTGCAATAGGTGCCTATTTTAGCGAGACCAGTAAACGGAACATGAGCAGAGTTCATTGGTTAGCGTGAGTTGTTTTTAAATGTGCTTTGTAAACACATTTGACTTGACTTGACTTGACTTGAGAGTTGGGGAGTAGTGGACTGCTTAAAATGAAGCTAGTAGTTTCATTACATTTTGCAGTAGCTTGCTAGTAGTTCAACTGCAGTCATATTTGCATTGTGATTCAAGTAGTTCAATTACTTAAATTAAATGTAGTTAAATTACTTTTTTGTCATTTTTTGTGTAACTACTGAAACTACAAACAATTTTGGGCCATAAAAGGAAAGGATTTAAAAATGTTTTCTAATTGAGCCCCCTTTGACCAGACCCGCCCCCCTTATCTTTTTCATGGTGGCCGCCTGCCCAGGCAATGCATTTGTGAAGTAGGAGCCACGACACACTTGACCTTTGTGTAGTGCATGTATCAAACCTAATATAGGGCAGGTGTCTGACTGACGGACATTCTTTGCACTTCCCTGTGAAGAGTGGGGGAATTTTATTTATTATTTTGTTAATGTATGATCTTTGTACAAGGAGGCATTTTTTGCAATTAACTCAATTGAGTGGCATTTTTTGCTGGCACGTGCCTTTTTTTATTTATGTTTTGTAATAATTCTGTATCACATGTACATTGTGAAGTTGCATTTTTTTTACAAAGTAGGTTGAACTACTTTTTCCAAGTACCTTTAGTTAACCAGACTAGATCTCTCCTTAGGGCAGCTTTGCTGTAGTTCAACTTCTTAATTGTGATTGGTTGTTTGCAAAGCTATGCTTTCAGAGTAGCTTCCTCAACCCTGCATATCAGTCAGGTCCTCCCAGAACCCACCTATGTTTTGTTAAATCTGCTTCACGCTGTGGTTCAATCCCCAGGGTGTTTCTGAGCTGGTGTGCCATGTGTGTACTCTCTCTATCTTGTAGGCCAGTGAAGCCTTCAGGCCCTGCAGGGAAGTCACAAGTGGATGCCAAGCCTCCTGCTGATGCCTACAGATACAACATGAATTATCCATGCCTGGGCCAGTGTGTCATCATCAACAACAAGAACTTTGACAGCAAGACAGGTAAATGGGTCCTCGATACGATGAAACATTCAGCAAGTCAGAATTGAATTAGCCATTCGATTGACCCGAAATCATTATTCATGTCATTGTGTTGTCAATATAATGATTGTTTATATCTTTTACAAAAAAATCTCATGTTTTCTGTTATTGTGCTACCACTGACTGTAACATTTGATCTGCTCTCCTCACAAGGCATGAACATGCGGAATGGGACCGATGCGGACGCAGGAAACATGATGAAGGTCTTTACCCAGCTTGGATATAAAGTCAAGATCAACAATGACCTCACTGTAAAAGACATAAAGACATTGTTATACAATGGTAAATTCTATTCCTCTTGTATGCCATTTTTATCTAAAATCTTTATTTAGCATCATATACCTTTACTATACTGTTTGGTACTTTTGGACAAGAAGTAATTTAAACATAAATACAAGTATACAATAAACATCTGCTTGATGTTTGGTAGTTTTGTGTAGATGTACAGAGGTTGCTATTGCATATATAATCTTTAAATCTCATTTCAAGATAAAACTTGATACCATAATATATTAGATTAGGAAATCTTGCACCTCATGTAAAAGTAATTAATAGATACTTGACATTAAGGGTTGTAGTGAACCTAGTAGAAACAAAATCAGCGATGAATTGTCACCATTGCACATGCAATTGTATTGTGCCTTTAGCCTAGCATGTGTTTGTCTCTCTTTTGTAGCTTTAAAGGTATTATTCTGTTAGAATGCCTTAATTGAGTTCAGCAGAGTTCAGCTTTGTAAAACGTTTTTTACGCTTTGGCAGCAGAGTAAGGCTTTTCCTGATCTTCATTGTGCTCTTCCTCATCCCTTTCCTCTTTTCGACCTCAGACTGAAGAAAGGGAGAATATTTAAAGGTGCAGTCCACGATTCTGGCTAAAGGTTGTAGATATTTGAGCTCAACAGCCAGTCAAATTACACTCCCTTCTGTGCTCCTGAAGCTTGAATTGTTTATGGCCCGAGCCGCTCCGTTTGTTTCGCAGTGCCAAGGCAAATGTACCCTTTGTTGTCATTATTGACACCCAAATCTGCACCCTGACAGTCTCCAAGGAGGACCACAGCAAGTCGGCCTCTTTTGTGTGTGTCCTACTGAGCCACGGGGATGAGGGTGTTCTGTATGGGACCGATGCCCCCGTTGACCTCAAAGACCTCACTGGCCTCTTCAGAGGAGACAGATGCACCACACTGGTTGGAAAACCAAAGCTTTTCTTCATCCAGGTACAGCATACAATTGGCGAAAGTCCCCATTTCCCTAAAGCATTGTGAACCAAGTGCACCAATGCTTTATTGTGTGTGTTATAACACTTTGGCACTTCAGTATGCAGCTCATTGGACATGGATATGTTTGTGCTAAATCAGTATTCAAATAATGAACTGAAAGTGCTTCAAATGTAAACTATAAACTTAAAGTTACAACATACACTATCCTGGTTGCTCGTGGGAGACGTGGATGTGTCAAGAAGCTTGGTCAGCAGCACTGTTGTGTTGGAGGCGTGGATGTGTCACGAAGCTTGGTCAGCAGCAGTGTTGTGTGTTTTGCAGGCCTGTCGAGGCACGGAGCTGGACAGTGGCATTGAGACAGACAGCGTGGCCGAGGGCGGCTCCACGGAGAGGATACCTGTGGAGGCCGATTGTCTGTACGCTTATTCCACAGCACCAGGTAGGATGCGCCAGTGCATACAGTACATGTATGTTTAATCATTTGACCGAGGCTTTTATCCAAAGCGACTCACAAATGAGGTACGACGATCAAGGCACCAGAAAGTTAGGAGATCTAAAGAGAGATAGCACTAAAGAGTTAATTCCATTTGCACTGATTACAGTACAACCAGCCATATCCACCGGAATTCCATTCAGTAGTTGTCTATTTGAAAAGCTAGATGGGGAACGTGATTGAAAAGTATTAACCTTAATTATGCAGTTATGTCAGACAGCGTGAAGACAATTGCGTTGCCCCTGAACACACAAGCAAGTGGTTTGTTGAGTACCAGACCCCATTTTACTAGGCCTACAAGTGAGCTGGTGCTCAAAATCAGACTAGGAGATATTTTGAAAGGAAAGTGCATGTCTGAAAACAGGCCTAGCAGCTGCTACGCATCTATATTTGTGCAGTATATTGTGTAAAGGTGTTTTCATTGCTGTCTTTTTATACCGTTAAAGCCAAAGGGCAATCTGTACACTGGAGAGCAAAGGTTTCATATTTATGTCACAGTTCTCATGAATTAATTTTCATTTATATTTTTGATAGGCTATTACTCCTGGAGAAACACTGCAAACGGATCATGGTTCATCCAGTCCATATGTGACATGCTGCTCCGGTTCGGCAAGGAATTGGAAATCATGCAAATCATGACACGGGTGAACCACAAGGTGGCGCTGGAGTTCCAGTCTAGTTCCAACCTCCCAGGATACAATGAGAAAAAACAGATTCCTTGTATTGTGTCCATGCTGACCAAAGAGCTGTACTTCCCCTAAGCGATGCAACCAAAGATTAGGCTAATTACTGTGGGACCTGGCTGTGCAACATAGTGGACCACTTAAAGTCATGTTTACTAAGATGCTGAGAAATACTTGATTCAATGTCCAGTGATATGCATACAGCTGATGTATTAACTTTGGCATCAGTCATTTCATTTGATCAACTCATTGTTTTGACCTTTTTAATAGATATATATACAGGAATCATTTAAATTTTTTGACACAGTGAATGGTATAGATTGCATAACTGTTTCACATCAGAGCAGTCGGGCAATTCAGTTGAAAATGTAAAATAATAATAAATAAATAACTTTTAAATGAACTGCACTTGAAATAAATTATAAAAATAAAAATGTTATTTTTGCTATATAATGTTGCACAGATACAGTATCTACTCACTGGATTAGCTACTTGGTATGGGTGGAAGTTTATAATATTCAGAGGGGGCATTTCTTGTTTTCAGTAGGTGGAGTGGTTGGGTGTGCTCTGGAAGATAAGGTGTGGGTTAGTGCTGCAAGGGAAAGACAAGCAGAAAACCGTAGTGGCTATTTTCGTCTTGCTCACAAGCAATATTCAAAAAATGAATGTGGGAATTTTCAGCTGACTACTCCGAACTTTGGTCATAGGTTTGACAGAAAATAAAATATAAAACATTTTTGCTCAAAGAACATTGTGTGTCTCATTAAAAATGGTTACCAGGCCTGCTGTAGCCTGTATACTTGAAATACAGTTGATTGGGAACTGATTCTAGTTTCTTCAAAAACTAAAGAATCACATCATAAACACACTGCCCTCATAAATGCTTCATTGGGTACAAGGTTGGTCACCCAAGTACAACATATGCAACTTATTCCGTTTGGTTGTATGGAGTTCATGAATGTGTGCCACAGCTTAATTAATTAATGTTTTATAAGTAATGTTATTTTGGAGAATTGTTTATGCATGGTATTTTTGTTATGTTTGTATGCATGGGAAGAACAGATTTACCCTGTTTCACTGTTCTAAAAGAACATAACATCCTTTCCTTACTTGTACATGTGAGGACACTTGTTCTGCACGGTGATGGAAAACAACTATGTCAGTCCATGACAATGAATCGATAGACAGAAATTACCCAGATCGACCTATAAAATAACAGAAATGTCAATGAATATGAACTATTTCAAGAGGTTGCCTCTGCCTTTAAGACGGCATCCTGAGAAACAAGGAAGCGAAAATGAAATTGAGTTTCGCATTACAGTCAAGATCATGAGCAGACTTCCGTGATCCTCATACAACGCCCTCTAGGTCCACAGACGTCAAACAAACATTTTCGGGAGGGGATTTCCACACAGACCAGTTTCCTTTACTTGTTTTGCTTTCGATCTGCGGAATAGAATTAGCTTAATTTAAGTTTTCGTTTTGTTATTGGAATCCACATTCTTATCGAAAACTTCTGCAAACTGACAAGACCATCGGTACCTTCTTCAAAAGGCAGGGCTATTTCATTTAAGGTAAACGACATTTCCGCATGTCTTTATTCGTAGGTGCAACAAATATATGTATTTAGCCTAGTGTGCACCAGTCAAAGCGCAATCGAAAGTAAGGGAATGTCTTCGTGGGATAGACATCGGGAATTGTTATTTTCACTTTTGAATTGACTTGTCACCCAGGTTGTTCATAAACCTGATTTTGGCTATAGACTGTCAGCTCGTCGACAGCAGCGTGACTTGTTGAGAGGTGTCTTAGCGCCATTGTGGCCAGACAATGGTGATAATAATACAGTTTAATGTTGCAAGTTCTGGAACTGCGTTTGCAGGACTCCCTTATCCTGAACTATTATGTTCATAAGTAATCATTTTTATCGAACTAGTGCCGCTCTCTCGTTCTCTCTTGAACCCCGTCTTGTGTGTCAGTGTGAGTGCGTGTGCGTATTAAAATAGTTGTTATGATGTTGGTAGCCTAACTTGTAAACGCGTTGTGATTTACTTAGCAGCTGGAAGACACTAATTCTGCACCTTTGGCTGAGCATAAGTAATACCTTATATTATTCTCCATGACTTATGTAAAAGAAAAAAAGAGTTACATTTAGATACTGTAATGCATACAACCTATTTTAGACAGATAGCCTAGCCAGCCACGCTGTAGTATGTTCTTTGTGGTTCTCCACACTGTTGCAATGATTTCTTTCCAAAAGTTGCTCTCAGACAGCTCTCAAAGTTGTAGGTCTATCTTGACTCCAAGGCAAGGCCTCTAACAGGACATAAACAGTTCCCATGCCCTGTCCTTGGATTAATTGCACTGTGAAAAACGATTGAAGCTTACAGACACTAACCGGTTGCCTTTATGTTTTAAATTGCTTGTGTTTGTTTATATGTTTTGCACAAGAACTATAGCCAGTGATGATTATGCATTATGACAAGAATTAGCAGTTATGCTCTTTTGAGGAGGGACATCTCTGCTCGTATCTTCTTATCTTCGATCTCTTAATGGATTGTAGAAATATGCACTGTTGTGGAAGCTGTCTCTGAACATGACATACACCAGATACATTACTCTCTCTCTCTCTCTCTCTCTCTCTCTCTCTCTCTCTCTCTCTCTCCCTTGCTCTCTCTGTCTTTCTCTCTTCATTCCTCGTAGACCAAAATGCCAGTGGAAAGAATGCGAATGCGACCATGGCTTGAAGAACAGATAAACTCTTGTAAAATTCCTGGGCTCAAATGGGTTAATAAAGTGAGTACCCTATCTGTGTCATCTGAAAGCAAAATGTAAGATTTTAGCCAATCATCACTCCAAAATGATATCCCTTATCAGTAGGCTTAGTGCACTGGTAGTGTTTTTTTTCCCGAACCCCCCTCCAACAAAACAAACAAACAAACAAACAAAACTATATTTCATGTAACATGCATTGCAATACCCATTTCATACTTAATTGTATTTGTCAGATGTGATGGAAGATACAATTATTTACAGTGCAGTCTGTGTGTGTGTGTGTGTGTGTGTGTGTGTGTGTGTGATGTGTGTGTGTGTGTGTGTGTGTGTGTGTGATGTGTCAAACTATGGGATGGAGCACTGAACCTACAGTACATGTCCACACAGGCCATTCTTGCTTGATAGATGTGTTTGGATATTGTTGATGTGGATACGTGCAGGTAGCCATGTGACCAAGCTCTCTACTCCTCTCCTCTCTTCTCCTCTCTTCTCCTCCACTTTCCCCTCCCCTCTTCTCCTCTCTTCTCCTCTCTTCTCCTCCACTTTCCCCTCCCCTCTTCTCCTCTCTTCTCCTCTCTTCTCCTCCACTTTCCCCTCCCCTCTTCTTCTCTACTCTCCTCTCCTCTCCCTTCCCCTCCCCTCCCCTCCCCTCCTCTCCCCTCCCCTCCCCTCCCCTCCCCTCTTCTCCTCTCCTCTCCTCTCCTCTCTTCTCCTCTCCTCTCCCCTCCCCTCCCCTCCCCTCTTCTCCTCTCCTCTCCTCTCCTCTCTTCTCTCTCCTGCTTTACCTGTTTCCTACTGTTGTGTGTTGTCTGGTGGTGCGGGTGCAGGAGAAGAGGATATTTCAGATACCCTGGATGCACGCGGCACGCCATGGCTGGGATGTGGAGAAAGATGCTCCACTCTTCAGGAACTGGGCCATCCACACAGGTACTGACTGACAGCATCAGACAGCATCAGGGCCCTCATGTGCTCACAGAGGACCACAACCCTACACATAATCTCTCTCTCTCTCTCTCTCTCTTTCTCTCTCTCTCTCTCCTTCTCTCTCTTTCTCCTTCTCTTTCTCCTTCTCTTGCTCTCTCTTTCTCAATCTCTCTCTTTCACACTCATTCTCTTACATACACAGAGTTAAGTAATCTGCCATTGTACCACATACATTATGCTCTGATTCCTCTGCAGCTCTGTTTCCAGAGGTAGATGCAGTGCAGATGAATTAAACATTAAATTATGGAAATGACAAACTTTATAACGCAAAGAATATGCAAGATAATGACAGATGTCACGCAAATGTCTCTCAAATGTCTCTCAAAGTAGTTTATTTTTCCCAGCTGCACGTTTTTGGACAATCACAATTTTAAGGGAAACTTCTGGATTTTTGTAACCTTTTTGGGTCCAGACCTGTGTCTGTTTACCTAAATGACTGTTTCACAGGAGTTTCTCAGTTTTCTCAACGGGCGATAGCAGAACACTGTGGCGACCGACTGGGATTCAGAATGTTCACTGATAGGAGTGATCCACTTGGAAGAGTTTAGTGATATACATTTCGTAATTCGTTATAGTAGAAAAATATTAAAATATTAGATAGAAAATATTAAAATTGTCCACTCTGTTGGCAACGCGTGATTAGCTTGTGACCATGTCGTAACGTAGGCCTACAGGTCTGGCTCACCCGATAGAATGAGAGCTGGTGCAGCAGGTGATTCATTTTGAACACTGATCATCGTGTGATTAGCCAAGTTGGATGTATGGTGATAATCATTGTTTTTAATTTGCACTCATCACCGCTGTTTAGCTGTGCATGTAAACGCTATGTGTAACAAGCTAAACACCCTCCCTAAGTATGGCCCCTGTGGTTGGGTTTTGTCTGCTCAGCTCAAAGGGCCTGTTTTTCCATTCATTACGGGTCATGGAAATTCAGCTTTTTTTGTCAGTTAAAATCAGGCAAAAGTCAGGGCTTAGAGTGAGAGCCCTGCTATGTAATCACCACATGCCCAAGAGTTGAATCTCACATCACATATTCTGTTCTGTTACCCAGGGAAATATCAACCAGGGATTGACAAGCCAGATCCAAAGACATGGAAGGCTAACTTCCGCTGTGCCATGAACTCTCTGCCTGACATTGAGGAGGTGAAGGATAAGAGTATCAAAAAAGGAACAAATGCCTTCAGGGTTTACAAGATGCTCTCTCCCTCGGAGCGGCAAACAAAGAGAGGTCAGTAACCCCACCCCGTTGTAGATATCCAGCTAGTGACAGTTAAACTTTGACAGCAATGAAATGCTTCTCTACAATTCTGTACATAACACTTTAATCTAGATACTGAGTTACTGTACCATTTATAGCCCATAAGTGATAAGACACTTGTTACAACAGCTATAAACATCTCTGATTAGAATGATGTTTTAAAACAGATGGCCATCATCTTTTGCAAAGCTTTTCATTCAACAGCTAACATACTAGCATACTAACAAGTGCTAGTATAATATAAAGCATGACGTTTTCTACTCAGACAAAGACCTGTCATTGAGCCATCTTTCTTAAAGAGTTTCACTTTTTTGCAGGCGGCAAAAAAAGGAGTGAAAAAGAGAAGATAAAGGTAATGCCATCATGTACACTTTCTCCGCTGAGCATGATATTGTGTAACTCCCTCGGTGACCCCTTTGGCCTCTGCTGTAGTGACTCTGTTGACACCTCTATGACTGTAAGAGTTACAAGACCAGAAATACAACATTCACCAACCTGTGAATACCTTTCCATTGCTCTGGTTATGTTTGAGAAGTAGTTAGGCATAGTACCTGTACACTGGAGTGCCTTTGTTGCATAGTTGCTATCACATGTGGGCTAAATATGTGATCTTTGCTTTAATGCCAGGGTGAGATTTTGTGTTCGTCACTTTGAGTTAGATCACCATTATAGCCTTTCGTGTTAAATTAGGGATAATAAAGCCGGTATCGGCCAGATATCAAGAGATGAAGTAGACATGAAAGACATGACCTTATCTGTTGTAGCAGGATTTCAGCTATGATTAAGATATATATAAAAAGATACGTATATTATAGGGACAGATGTATTTATTGATATTATCCATAATTATATTTTATGGTGTACCACATCTTTTGATATCAGCACACTTATGAAGTAGTTAAAAAAAACAATTCACTGCATTACACTTGCGTATTTGCCAAGTTCATGCTGAAGTTTAAATGAACTGTCACGTAACTGATTACCTGTTACAGAGTTACAGATTGATGGAATGACAGAAATCCCAAGAGAAAAGAGAAAAACAGCATGTGAAACACACTGGCGTAGCCCTGTCACTTATTGTATCTTGTTCCTTTGTGTGTGGCCTCGTCTCAGGTGGAGCCCAGCTCTCCTGTTTGGGAGGGCAGCAATGGCTTCTCCGTCCACACCTGGTCAGTGCACACCAAGGAGGAAGAGTTGACAGACTACACCACCCCTCCGAGTGAGTAGCGAGTGACTCTTCTGCTGAGGGATGCCAGGCCTCTGTGCCACCTGTCTATTCTTCTGCACATGTAGTTCAGGGAAGCTTTATGTCCTGTAGTGTAGCAAAGATTTGATGTCCTTGGGTCTTTATTCAGTAAAACTACCTTATATGTATCTACATCACAACAATGGCACCACTTCAGTTTCAATTTGATTCAGAAGAATGGAAAGCAGCATATAGCAGAGTATTGAACAATTGCTATCAGTAGGAAAGACATAGATGGACAACACAGTGATGCAATAAAGACACATTTGTGTGACATCTTTAGGTGTGCTAATCAATGCTACTTGACTAATTAATCAGTTTCACATTGAGAGCACAGGGAAATCATACAAATCCTCAAATAGTTGCCTTAGCCATATTCCCAAAAGCACCTAAAGTGTTATCATGCTAATATGTTAGCCATATTCCCAAAAGCACCTAAAGTGTTATCATGCTAATATGTTAGCCATATTCCCTAAAGCACCTAAAGTGTTATCATGCTAATAAGTTAGCCATATTCCCAAAAGCACCTAAAGTGTTATCATGCTAATAAGTTGTTCTTCCTTGCATGCACACACCCTGAGTTGCCACACTTACCAACCACGGCAATAAAATAGGCAGCATTTACCCATAATCCCATGAATGACAAAAAAATAATGCATTAAATGTATTTTATTGAAATATAGACATCAGGTTCTTGTGAACAAAATGTTGTCAAATCAACACAGCATTTGTCTTTTCTGCAAAACGTGTTTGGCCAAACCTGTGCGTCTAAGCTCAGTAGGTGTGCACTGAGAGAAGGAAGAACATATCAGTACAGTGAAATCAGAGTGACTAAAGTGATACATGTGGTTACGGAAAGTTCAGTTTACATCTCTAGTTAACGTTTACATTTGAGTGAAACTGTTTCAGGGTCTGCTATGTTGTTTTAAAAAGGGCCCTTGTAAACCTGTAATGACAATGTACTTCTGAAGCGGTGATGGAAAGATAATGGTTTATGATATTCCACTGCACTCGGTACAGCTTGATTGTTTAGTTCCTCTGTTTTATGCTCTTGTTTACATTTCTTCAGGGCCTAACAAATATTATGGAATAGAACGCCTGAAATAGAGAAACAAGTTTCATAGGAGTACAAAGAAATGCTGACCTTTTCATGATGTGTTTAGAATGACATCCTTATTTGTCTACAAGCATTCTTATTTTTTAAAGAATTCAAAATAGCTCTGAACATTTCAGTAGAACAAAATCCTAATGAAAAGAAACCCCAGACAGTTGGAGAATATCTCATATTGTCTACCAGAGAAGTGTTTTGTGTTTTTTTTTTTGCCTTACATACTCAGGCGGGTTTGTGTGTGTGCGTGTGTGTGTGTGTGTGTGTGTGTGTGTGTGTGTGTGTGTGTGTGTTTGTGTGTGTGTGTGTGTGTGTGTATGTTTGTATGAATATATGACTGACATTACATTGAAGTTCGGTTGTTATGGTTTGTGTTTTTAAATGGACTAATTATCAGAGATCCAGTTTTCTTCATTCAGACCTACTAGAGAAGCATGTGTAGGTGGAAAGAGTGTTCAGTATAAAATGCTCCTAATTATTTTCAGCTTTTTGTTATCTGCATGTGAAAAGAAATCATTTCTCATGAGTTTGCCAGTGACTTTTTGGGGGGTGTTTTTGGGGATAATTCACACACACACCGTCACACTTTTAACTGAGGCATGCATTGAGCAGCCCTTAATGTTTAGGTTATGTGACGTTATGCTTGTTGATAAAGGAGAATCCTAAGGGCATACACAGTGTATACACTAACAATATGGGCATTCAACTTCAGATAGGGAAGTCAATGTGTTTTTTTTTTGTCCCGAAAGTGGAATCTTGCTGTACTGAAAACAGCTTGTTCCTCTTCCTGATTTGTTTCCACTGTCCCACAGTGAGGTTGTTGATTTGTGCCAAATCATAAGCGCTGATCTGCAACCCTGCAAACTCTGAGTCAGCCGCTAGTTAATGTGTAGCTTGATTATCCACTGGGCGGTGTAATGCATTGGATTATGCAGACACATACGGGGATGTAATGCTGTCAAACTGTAGCCTTTGGTGCTGGACAGAGTGCAGTGCAGAGCAGTGAGTGTTTGTTGCGGTGAGCTGTGGGGGTCATTCGGGGTCAGTATTAACTTTAGAGTGTCTTAATGAATGAGGAAACATTAGAACGGCCTTTGTATCTGGACTACTGGAGCACAGGTCCAAAGGCTGCAAACTCTTATCAGCCAAACAACTGATAGCAAAGAGCTTGTGTGCATCTTTTGTGTGTGTGTGTGTGGGGGGGGGGGGGGGGGCATGTGTGTGTGTGTGTGTGTGTGTGTGTGTGTGTGTGTGTGTGTGTGTGTGTGTGTGTGGGGGGGGGGGGGGGGGCATGTGTGTGTGTGTGTGTGTGTGTGTGTGTGTGTGTTTGGGCATGTGTGTGTGCTTATTTGTGTGAAGGACATATAATGTTTGAGTAATAAGTGTGTGCAGGTGTGTGGGGCTTTTTTCTGTGGAGCACTGGGCACTGGGCCTGTCTATGTAGGCTTTTGTGTTGGTGTATTTATGCGCACACGTGCGTGTGTGTCTGAGTGTGTGTGTGTGTGTGTGTGTGGCCTTTCCTGTTGATGAGCCTCCTCTCCAAAAACATTTCCTCCACAAATATCTCTGACCGCTTCCAGCGCCACGGTCAAAACATTGCTTAGCTCACCAGGAATCCCACCATTCATTCTGAGCATGCTCAACTCAACCGCCCCCCCCCCCCCCCCCCCCCCCCCCCCCCCCCCCCCCCCCCCCTTGCAGCGAGCCGCAGCCCAGCGGAGGAACACCTGATCATCAGCGACCTTCCCGACGTGTGCCAAACCATCGAGGTGATCACGGAGAACGAGGAGCAGTCCATCACCTCCAGCCACCACTACCCGCTCCAGATCTCACCCGTGTCCACCTATGGAGGTTTGGGCTCTAAACTAAACTAATCCATAGAGGCTGTGTGATGTGCTGGCACAAGTGTAGAGTGAATGTTAATTGGGTGGTGCATCGCTGAGACAGATAGTCCCAGAGCTTGAATCGGAAAACTGTCGGCAGATTTTATAAAGTGCCGTGGCGCTGTGCTGTGTTGCCAGGCAGTGAGTGAGTAGTTTGTTTGTTTGTTTGTTTGTTTGTTTGTTTGTTTGTTTGCCGGAAGGCTGGAAGTCCTGGCCTTAGTTCAGTGCTGCTCTGGCCTTTTAGAGCAGACCTCTTTGCACAGGGATGCTGCTTTGCAAAAAAAACAATTATTAGTCAGCCACACACAAAGTTAAACGACACAAACACAGACTCATACACATACACACACTGACACTCTCTCTCTCTCACACACACACACACACACACACACACACACACACACTCCCAGGCCTTTCATCACTAGAGACAACCATCTAGTGAGGTTAGCATTTCCATACAGTATTAAGAAGATTATCATGAGCTACATTCCTGTATTGATCAACAACAGGTCCACATAAAGTCTGAACTGTAGTCCTTAGTAATGACATACTCACCTTAGACCAAACACAACCTCTCTCTGACCTCTTCACACAGACACCTCACAGGCCAGGACATAATTACTAACGTAACTTCCTGCTGCGCAGTGGTGACCACAAGGGTTAATGACTGTTCTGCTCAACTGCTTCCAAGGCCACACGGCGCTTATTGGCGTTAAGAGGCCGTAACCTAGGAGGGTTAATGTACAATCAGGGAGTGGCACCGGCTGCAGCTCCGCAGCTCGACTTTAATCCCTGTGCCATTTGATCTCACACTGTACACGACGGCTCATTGCTCTCATGTCAGGAGGTTGGAAAGTGCATTTCCGTGAGGGCCCAAAAGCAGTAGATTTTTTGCAAGACACCAAAGAATTGAAAACAGGCAAGTAGAGTGGCTAGCCATTTTGCACATTTCTCGTTCCCATGTTGTAAAATAGGAACTTCACTCTCTCCTTTTTGATTGGCCTGGAAAATATTTAGCCGGAGGGACAGTACAAAACAAACATGAGAACTGAACGCACTGGCACAACAAGCCCCATGCACAGTATCTCCTCTGTATAAATATAGCTCAGGGAAGGGCCAGAACAAGAATGCTTTTGGGATTTCCCAGGTTGGTTGAAGTGTGCCATGAGCGTGCTGTGACTTTTAACAACACACATGCATCAGACGTTACTCCAGTGTGCGATATCACATCAGCGTGTGGACGAGGAGTACGGCAGTGTCACAGACATGTCACTCTCTCCTTGACTGCAGAGCGGCCCTGCTAGAGTTCAAGTCTGGCCACGGCTCCTAAAACAGATCTCCACCGGGACACGTGACCCCGCTGGCAGCTGATACTGTGGGAGTCTAGTGGGGTGTTTACAGTGATTCCTCCCGCTCCCAGACGTGACGATACATGCCAGGTCATTTTGCGGAGGAACTGTTTGCTAAAAACCTTCAGCTACTCTTACAGTAGATTGGCCATCGAATGGAAACTTGTTTTCATTTAACCCACCCTTGTATCTCTGCTGCACACACACACACACACACACACACAAACCTGTTTGACAGGTAATCCTTGGAGGATTGTTGTCATTCTTTGTCTTTGTTTCTCTTCTTCCTTGTAGAAAGTGACACCGACAGCGTACACAGTGAAGAGGACAGTAAAGAGGTACGAACGATAACACATTATCATCACTGCTGTGTTCATTCAACCAGTAAACAACGCATACACTTGTACAAAGCCTCGAAAACTTGTTTGGGTACGTGTGAACTGGTTATTCAGCATCCTGTTCATCGTTGCCTGGACATTTGAGTGTAAAACCTCGTTGGCCGTCTCTCTCCCATGAAAGCTTACATGTGTGTACTACTTACCTAGTATTCAATGTTAGGTTCCCCCCTCCAGGGAGAACTCAGGTGTGAACATTACTGTGTATCCACACACTAACACGATAACGTCAAAAACAAAGTACATTTTTGTGTGCATTATAGCCTCGGCTTCCTGTCACATGTCCGACAGAAGTGTTGATTTACTAGTTCACCCCTGGTGAGGAACTGATAACAGAGGATTTATTGCTCGGAGTGAGCGGTGGTACGGGGTCCTGGCCTGCATCAATGTCAAATGACTTTTTAAATGTCAAGTTATACCGTTTGAGATATGCATAAGTGTGCATAAATGTGTAAGAGGCATTGAGGAACTGATGAGTTTAGCTTCTAGTTTCGAACCATGCGGTAACTAAGGGCAACGGTAGCATCTGCAACCTCAGCCACTATTTTCAGTTCCTGTCCTGCCCTGAGCTGACACAAAACCCCGAAAAACAAAACACACAAAGCCGCATTGTCTCACTTTCTAAGGCAAATGTGTTAGAGCACGTTCTAGAATGATTGTGCCTTACACACTCTGATTCATCTCAGGACTAGTCTGCATCTAAACTGGGCTAGCCAATACCAGGAAGAAAAAAAAGAAACGGTTACCAGAAATCACCCTGTAGTTTTTTTCTGTAGACATTTGTCATTCCTCAGCTATTGTTCTGTTACGGTAGAACCACTCAGGCGTATTTTCCATGCCTCACCAGACGCCATGAACATAATGTCTGTTGCTAGTTTGGTCAAACAAAAAACAAAATGTACTTGACAGAATTAACAATGGGCACCATAAATAAGGCCCATGACTAGGGAAAGGGTTACTTTAGCCAGATGTCATGCGTGTGGTGATTTCAGGTTTAGGCCCCAGTGAAGCTGGCCTTCCTGTGAGGGGAACAGAACAGGGAAACAGCCCCTCTAGCTCCCTCTGAGGCAGGAGGAGCCTTGCACAAATAGGCGGGAATAATTTGTGTAGGTTTGTGTGTCTGTCTGTCTGTGTGTGTGTGTGATAGAGAGAGAGAAAGAGAGAGAGAGGTTGTGTGTCTGCTTGTGTATGTGTGCCTGTGTATGAGTGTGTTTGTGAGTGCGCGCAGGATTGATTTAGTGAGTGTGTGTGTGTGTGTGTGTGTGTGTCTGTGCGTGTGTGTGAGAGAGAGAGAGAGAAAGAGAGAGAGAGAGAGAGAGAGATTGTGTGTCTGCGTGTGTATGTGTGCCTGTGTATGAGTGTGTTTGTGAGTGCGTGCGGGATTGATTTAGTGAGTGTGTGTGTGTGTGTGTGTGTGTCTGTGCGTGGGGGCGGTAGGTCTAAGTTCCTCTGCATTCCTCAGAGAAGATTAATCACTTTAGGCTCAAGTGAAGGA
This sequence comes from Clupea harengus, assembly GCF_900700415.2. NCBI lineage: Eukaryota > Metazoa > Chordata > Actinopteri > Clupeiformes > Clupeidae > Clupea > Clupea harengus. The sequence goes on along the minus strand of NC_045171.1, from coordinate 24,195,884 downwards.
AGAATGCCTTAACCCGACATGCAGGGCAACACATTTTCACAGGCACATGCAAACAAATGCATTTAGTTCTGTTTATACAAATGTCACAACATTTATTTAGCAGTTTAAGCTTGCTTGAATGAATGCGTGCGCATCCTATGAGCAGCTGATACTCATAATTAGCCAAACCAGTGGCTGCTCTAGATCAGCATCACCGGTTTCAATTTATGCTTTGGTGTGAAGGGATAAAGAACACCCAATTTTCTCATTTTGTTTATGTTATTGTTTATTATTATTGTTGTTGTTTGTTTATTATTTTTTGCTGTAGTTTGTGTTTGAAAGTTCTTTATACTGTGGTATTTAATCTTTCGTCATTTATGTTTTAATGTACAGTAAACACCCTAATTCTGCAAAGTCAATTGCCAACCCTTCATTCTAACTACTTACCTTTCTGATTGACAGGCCCTGCGGGCAACATGGCACCCCCTCCATAGGGTTGCGATGAGGATGCCTACCGGCTCTCTGCCTGGCATGGCCACCTTCGTCTCCCCAGCTTTCATGGTAACCAGCAGCCAGGGCCCTTTACCACTCATCTCGGGAGAGGCCGCCCACTGGGTCGTCCCCCCCTCCCAACCGAGCGCCGTCCCAGGCCCATCCGGGCAAGCCTCTGTCCACGAGAAGCGTGCCAGCGTCATCATGAAGACTTCCGACGTGTCCAAATCGGTGAAGAGCTGCTGAAGAAAGCTGAGGGGGCCACAAGCTTTGGTCCCTCTGCCCATCTTTAAAGGAAAATACAAAAAATAACATTCATTGCATAGGACCAGAGGTGCAGGTAAAGCCCCCCCCCCCCCCTCCTCCACGTCCAAGGAGCATAGGATGTGTGGTGTGGGGTGTGTGGTGTAGGGCTGGTTTCCTTAGGAAATTGTGATCTAATGAACTTCCTGAGTCAGGCAAACTCTGCCAGGTCATATTTGATCACGTGAACTGGTTGTAAATGATGCAAATGATAAAATGCAAGAATGGTGGAGTATCGGTGTCCCCTGGACCTGGAAGGCAGCCAGGATCGGGAGCGTTTGCGGGTCGCTTTGTGAATATGTACATACCTGTGTGACGTCAGCGTAATTGCCAGCTGCTTCTGCACCTTATAGACTAGCGTTGAACGGGTGAATCTGTGGCCTATCCAGGGATCGTGCAAAACATTATCCCCTTGGTGGATGTACTCCTCGGGTGGCAGTCACAAAAATACATTAGTGACTTCCTCGGTGTGGGTGTCAAAGAAAAAAATAACTAAATGCACTCAAATCTAAATTAATTCATCTTGGAATTTTAGGTTAAGCCATTATATTTTTGTATTAAAGGGAAAATGTCGCTTCATATTGGATCATCCCCCCCCCCCATCCCTAGTCCACCCAGTTGTGAAATATTGATAAATATTTTTGCTATTATTTTATAAAAAGGACACATGGAAATTGGAGTTCTCTACTGTATGCACATGTATGTGTGAATGTGTGGCTATTGCTTATTTGCGCCAATACATTTTTTTTTCTGTTTGTTTGTTTTGTGTGTATGTATACATTTGTGAAATGATGTGCAAACATGTCTGTACATTTAGCCATGTACATTCATGAGCCACTTTAAATCCTGTGGATCACTTATTCTACAAATCTTAATGGAAGATTTCTTAATTTTTTTTGGATGTACCATGTTATTGTCTTTGTAATAAATGTCAAACACTGCTTGTTCTTGAGCCAGTTTATGTACCTACATCTGCAACAGTATCAATCCTTTTTCCAAAATGCACTATCAAGAGCTGGATTTGTCTTTACTGTTGTTCTGTTTTTTCTCAGAATAATTAAAAGATACTTTGGTTTCTCAAAAGCCTTTCATTCCATGACCATAGTTTGCTTAAGAGTCTAGAGGAAGCAATTGTGAGCATATCCACTGGCCCTTGTCGGAAGCTCAACGGTTGTTGCCTCTGAGCCAGAATGTATTTGCAACACTTGTACTATCTGGTGGTTTCAGCTGCCGCTGAACAGGGCGGTCTTGTGCTTGTTGGAGCTACACATGATTACTTGAGTTGTGCAATCTGCAAAATAAAAAAAACAGGGCCTAAAAAACTGGGAGTATATCATGAAGTTACCAGTTATTTGGATACTGAGTACATTTAATATTCATGGTAGGCCAAATATTCAGTATGTGTAAGTATATCTAAGGATCCTAAAATATAACCATAATAGTCTAAACAAATAGGCCACGCATGTCTGTTCATGTTGTTTGTCATTTGGGAAATACTGAAATTAGAAGCATATCCTGCTTGTACTGTTGGGCTGACGCAAATGTTGTCGTAAATTAGGTTATGTAAATTATGAATCCTCAAACGTCTTTGTCTGTGCGCAGCTGCAGACTCACACAGGGGCATTGAGAACTTTAGTTCACCCCTGGGCATGGGCAACCGTTCACAGCTGTAATTTGATACGCCATGCTGGCAGTGAATGATACAGCGGGTGAGTTCACGCCTTTTAGTTTCGGTTGCAGATCTCGAACGAACGACGTGGTTAGTCGCACACCTCGCGCAGCTGAATGGAAAGTGGGAGGATCAGATCTTTTGGGTAACGGACTATGATCTCTCTAGGCTATATATGGAGAGACAGAGAGAAAGATATGTCGACAACACAGGCATTTATTTTGAATGTGGTCATTTCTTTCCCACATGATAACACATGGTAACAATCACCACGTTATTTAAACTAGTTTCCACCTCGCCGTAAATCATGCCAGCCTGCGTAAAAGAGCACGAGAGAATCAAGCCCGTCCACAGTCTAGTTGGCAGGTAGTCCTTCGTGTAGTTGTCACAAACATAGCTCGCTATTGAACAAGCTCGCTATTACTCAAGTTCATTTTAAATTATATCTAAAAAAAATGTGTTATGTTTATTAACAGTCTAACATCAAAAGTAATGTAATGTGCTTGAGTGTTGTGTACTTCCATGTATGGAACCCCCATAAATCTGTGCACATGTCTGAGATAGTGTACTGTGTTGCCAGACTGTCTGAGGTAGTTTATAGGGCCCTGGCTTGTCCCAAATGGGACACTGAGAATGGGGCTTCTCTGCTTCCTGCAGCGAACAGCAAGGCTGCCGTTTAGCGGATAAACACTTTTATTTGCATCAAATCAGTTAACGCATGTTTGGTGAGGTCTGTCAGCGGCTGGGTCTAAAAAAAGACTCAGACTACTACACTGCGCCCCCTAGAGTAACGCTTTGGTGGAGAGATTCAGCCACACTCTGGCAACCACTCTGGCAACCCAGCACGCCATTCTCACCAGCCGCTGGCAACGTGACTGCGATCTGCATCTGCCCCTGGTCTTATGAGCATACCAGACGGCGGTTCAGGATTCAACAAAGTGCACCCCCACCGACTTAATGTCCGTGCGAGAGCTCCGAACCCCTGGGGACTTGGTGTGCGGCCCTCCTCCAGAGCCGGAGGTGGAGGGCGAGCCCGGGCTGGACTACTGCGGTGACCTTTGAGAGCGGGCAGAAGATGGCCAGGTGCGCACTGACATAAGCTGTGGCTCGCCAGAAGGGAGTCTATGACAACTGCGGAGAGGACTTTACACCTGGAGATAAGGGTTAGGTGCTCTGTCCTGAGCAGTGGTGTAGTGGTCCCTGGAGATAAGGGTTAGGTGCTCTGTCCTGAGCATAAAAAGAGGTGCAGCTGGTCGGATGGAGAAGAATGGTGGTGCCCCTCTGAGACGGACTGGCACCCTACCCGCCCCACGGCTCGTTCTGAAGGGGACACTGAGGCTGTCTGGCACCCTACCCGCCCCACGGCTAATTCTGAAGGGGACACTGAGGCTGTCTGGCACCCTACCCGCCCCACGGCTCGTTCTGAAGGGGACACTGAGGCTGTCTGGCACCCTACCCGCCCCACGGCTAATTCTGAAGGGGACACTGAGGCTGTCTGGCACCCTACCCGCCCTACGGCTCGTTCTGAAGGGGACACTGAGGCTGTCTGGCACCCTACCCGCCCTACGGCTCGTTCTGAAGGGGACACTGAGGCTGTGGCTACTCCGCCCACTCCTGTTACCCCACAGCCTACAGCAGAAAGGCCAGGCTGCTCAGAGGATGATGGCTACACATACAGAGTGCATGAATGTGGTGTTTACTGATAGGGATCACACAGTCACACAAACAAATGGAGAGGTTTGTCACCTCCAGACCTCCAGAGGGGGGTATGTCACCTCCAGAGGGGGGGTATGTCACCTCCAGAGAGTAGGTACCTGCTGCCCACACAGACCAGAAATCCCATGTTTCTGAGATCCATGTTAAAACGAATCTATTCAGCTGCAGGACTGAGACCACTGTACCACTCAGACTGAGGTAATTCAAATGAACCCAAACATGACAAAGAAATCATCTTCTAATGCAATACCGCACTTAGTACTCTTAGATCCATTTTCCTGCCCTTATTTTAACCCTTGCGTGGAAAAGCACAGGGAGAAACCCAGAGACAGGTGATAGAGATAAGAACACCAGCAGGGGTGTGGGAAAGTCAACCTAATGGAACAATGCAGTTCTGGAATGCTTTAGAGGCATCATCTGTACACAACTGACCCACACCTAATGAGTAATTGTATCTAGATTGCCATGTGTGTTTTTACAATTCCCTGCCTACCAGTTAGAGCCTTACAACTGTAGACAAATTAGTTGTAATAATTGTGTGTAATCATTTCTGTCAATGAAAACGTTTGCCACACAAACAAAGTCAGGGAATAGTTTTGTGGCCTCAAGAAATGTTATTTATTGTTTGTTACATCTATTCTTCTCGTCTTTTGCCAATACGAGAGTTTTTAATGAAGGTGAAATGTCTATGACCATCAGTGATTGTATACTGTCAAAAAAACTGGTTCATAAAGAATGTTTGAGGCATGCAAGAAGATGTTCCTATTGTTTCGGTTGTAAATGAGGGAACTGTCCAGTTTCCTTCAACTCTAATTTTACGGTATACAACCACTTGGAAACTTGTTGTTGTGTTGAAATTCATGACATGGATTAAATTCAACGTATACAAAATAGTATTCAGTTAGTTGAACACAAGTGCTAATGATCAATAATTGTTAGTGAAAGAGATAGACAGTAAAATGAAAAGTTGGAACACCTCCAGGGTTTACTGTTATGTTGACAACTTTTTGACTGTCTTGTTCGTGAACTAGGACATGAGGACTTTGCATTCTGAAGGCACTGACATGTTCATTGACATAAATATTTGCTTTTGAGACATAAACTAAGGATTTTGAGCAGGTTATGGGCTTTGGCAGGTAATACGTTGTGTGGTGCTGATTAAACAAATTGTAACGAGACATGCACGTACTGTTTTGAAAATGTTGAGGAAGATTTGAGAAATGTACCGACTGAGGAAAACCAACATCTGCACACACAACAGAAAAATAGCAGACATCACATGGCACAGACTAGTGGCCGAAGTGGGAATGACATTTTGCAACACGCATGTCTGTATCCCAAGTAGGCCTACATGTTACTACATAAACAATGCGCAAGAGGGCAGCAGAGTATTGTTCAAGTTCAAGTTTTTTCTTTCAAACTTCCACTACTATTTCAGCTGGCTGGGATATGTTTAAATAAATATCGCCTAATATTTGTTCAAATTTTGAAAGCCATTTTATTGTGTTTATTGAAAGTAATTGTATGTCCTTACAACTTATATACTGTTTTTGGTATAAACAAAAAAAAAAACATTTAAAGCCGAATTAATTTATTTTTTATCATTTCTCTCATAAAAGTTGCTATGTTACACCATGGGAGGGTCTGAAAACATATGGACCAGAGGATTTTTTTTAAATGATATGCATGGACAAGTACAACATAGTAAGAGGCCCATCTGTCTCCTCAGATTCTGGTGAACTTCCATCGCTTAGCTGCACCATCGAGAGCATCCTTACCAACTGCATCTCAATATGGTATGGCAGCTGTTCTGTTGCGGACCGGAAAACACTACAGAAGGTGGTGAAAACTGCCCAACGCATCACTGTTTCCTCACTCCCCACCATTGAGGCTGTCCAGCGCAAGAAATGCCTCCTGAGGGCGTGCAGCATCGTCAGGGACAGCTCTCACCCCAGCCACAGACTGTTTGCCCTCCTCCCCTCTGAGAGGCGCTACAGGGTCCTCCCCAGGCCAGCAGGTTCAGGAACAGCTTCTTCCCTGCGGCTGTCACCCTGCTGAACTCTGCACCGCGGCACACACCTCCAGTGACTGTACTTTCTCCCCTCCCTGGACTGCCACACACCTTCCTCCAGCCACTGAACATTTGCACTAGACTGTTTTTTTTAACTTCTGTATATATTCTCACTTATAGTGTATTCATATATTTATATCTATTTATAGTGTATTCATCGTACTTATATCATATCATACCTCTTACCTTAGTCTGTATATAACACTACTACTACCATTTCATTTTTAATTTTCATTTAATTTACTTTTATCTTCATTTACCACCACTTGTACTTACCACTGTTATACTATACATACTGTTCATACTCCATATCTTATTTATTTACATATTACCGCTATACATATGCACATACTCTGCACTTTACTGCTTTCTTTTTGCACTACTGGCTAAATGTTAAACTGCATCTCGTTGTCTCAGTACTTGTACTCTGTGCAATGACAATAAAGTTGAATATAATCTAATCTAATCTAATTAAGACCTTTGTCAGGTTTTTTAATGGCACACACGACACACTGGAACACACACGTGCATACAGTATATGGAGGCGACACAGGACACACACACACACACACACACACACACGCAGGTAATCTAGTTCCACTCATTTGTTTGTGTAATGAAGTTTAGATTGCTGCCATTAGGCCTATCACTATAAAATGATGTTGAAGTTAAACTCAAACTCCTGGAACGATCACCTTTACAAGCACACAATGTCCTGACATACCCCCTGAAGTGTGGAGGGGAGGACAGGTTTTTGCTCATGGTTGTATGTGTGAATATTTTAAATAATGTATGGTCTGTTTGCATCATAGTGTTTCCATCTTTGTGACAGAAAAGAAAGATATGGAAAGACAGTAAGAAATACAGACAGCGCAAAAGAAAGGAATGGATACATATAATTATTACAGTAGGTAAATAATACTACTAATAAAGTGGCAATGGAACTGATATGACAAATCACGCTATCTGCTGGTCTATGCAACATGATGTGAAAGTGCACTTTAACCTTTTCAACCTGCAGATATTTTTATCACCTGTTCTATGAAGAAAAAAATCGGTTAATAACATGCTCTTTGCCCACCATCACCCCACCCTAGATAGATAAATAGATAGGTAGATGGTTTATTGACACTTTTGTTGATTAACCAAAACATTAATTTGTGTTAAAGAGCAACCCAGCAGCTGATAACAGTTGTGTGTCTTGTGTCTGTCCAGCCGTGCTGATTGTTGTAATGATTATCGAGACTGACCATCTGCGTCACCGCTCGACCAGGGCACCGGCCTCCGCCTTTAAATCTCAGGGGTTCAACCAGCCACCGCATAAATAGCATGCAGTGTATGCCTTCGTAGCGCAGCGAAATAGCGTAACCTTCCATGATGACAAAACCCACCACTGTATGCTGTGCAATCATCGCCGTCGTTCTCATTCTTTCGAAGTCCTGCGACGCGAGCCACAAACTTTTATTGTTTCTCATTGATGGATTCCGCTATGACTACATGGACGATTTACAGAAACTACCAGGATTCAAGGAGATCGTGGAAAACGGTGTCAAAGTGGATTATATGACACCGGATTTTCCTAGCCTCTCCTACCCCAACTACTACTCCCTCATGACAGGTAAGTCCTAGTGTAGCGGATTGCTGGAAATTAATTTGATTTTAATTTGATTCGCTTAACATTATTTGCCACCGTTTGTAACAGCTTATAAACAACAACCTGTTGACCAGTACTATAATGTATGGAGAAGTTCATGTTTATGCATGGAAGGTTTCTTAGAAAACTCTGCCACTTGATGTGTGGATCCAAACAGCAGGAATAAAATGTTTGTGGTGGGCCGAATGTGCGTAATAAAGGAGTTACTTTTTCGAGTAATAGTGAGTGGGAATGGTTGTACATGCAAACTCTTTCCCTTGTATTCGTTTGCCCATGTTACAGCAGCGTTTCAGACATTGCAGTATTTGTCATCAAGACTTTATTAGGTATGGACCCAGCAGTTATACATTTCTATCAGGTCTGAAATCCTGCTGCACAAAATTCGGGACAAGTAGTCATGTTCTGGTTGACCGATGGTTGAATAGTCCTATTGAGAGTAGGACGGCTGGCACAGTAGTCCTGGAAGGCAGCTAAGGGCTCACTCACATCTCTCTCACACATGGGAGCTCGCATTTGAAAGAAGATCATTTCCTCACATCCCTCCTTTATACACTGTGGCAGTGTTTGTGTTTGGGAATATCTACAGGATATTGAAGTACTACATGCACATACACACACACACACACACACACACATGCATGCACACAAACAGATGCTGAAACACAGCTATGCACTAATGAACTCTCATGTTAATGTACACACCTTTACATTATTGGTAGAGTCTTCAACAAAGGCCCAAAGTAGGAAAACTACAGGACAGCTCCTGTGTGTCGTCGTTCCCCCCCCCCCCAAAAAAAAACCCCCACGAGAAACAATCATAAAGTCTGCTTGGCGTGTCTTTGAGCCACCAGGAGGCCAGTTAGATAATGGAAGCCACGCTGCACCGTGAGGTCGGCCACATCTTTGTGTCACACTTCCAAAGCTTCCCTGCGAGGACAAAAAGCCTCCCCAGCTAAGCTCTAAGATAAACGGCCTCTGCCTCTGTGCAGTGGCTCCCTCCCTCTCACTGGATCACCCCCGTGGATGTGATCTGCTGATGGTGGTTGTTTTGGTGGGGGCACATTCTCCCCGCCACAATGCAGCAATTGGGTCAGAAGTGAATCGGCCTTGACAATTGTTCCTGGGCATTATCACCGTAACCAGACAGAAGAGAAGCACAAAGCCCCCAGGGCCTTACGTGGTGCAGTGGTTGTTTCAGGCTCAAAGTGGCTGACTGGAGGTGGGCAGAGGTCAAGGACCTTTGTGCCTGTGTGAACAGGAGATAACTCAAGCAAGCACTTTTGGGTGAACTGTCTTTCTAGATTACAATAGGAACTACCAAAACAGGTCAATGCCATAGTCTCTCCATACTGAGCTGAACTCGACCGTTTGAAAAGAGAAATACCTTGTGGGTTAAACCCTTTGCATCAGAGGAACAGGGGCAGTAGGACTAGTATTTGTGATGTTCTCACAAAGAGTCTGCTTTCATTAAACTAGTCTGTCAGATGAGTTGAATCTCAAGATGATTCCAGAGGAATGTTTTCAGTTGAATGAAGTTCATTAGTTCATGGCACGCTCACTGAAGTGCTAGTGATTGGTTGAATTTTTCAATGAAAGGAATATGGCCTCTGATAAGTCTATTCTGGTTCTTTTGCCCTTGCATCAGCTGCGTTTTGAAATGTAGGCTAGATGACAACTGTAGTTGAAATGACAAACATCACATGGGATATATGATCTTCTAGTAGATCTCCATTATCTTTATTACAGTCTGGACTGTGAGGGTTAATGTGTAACTCAATTTCAGCAAGTATGCACAGTATACAATACATGCATCTTAGGTGAGTTACTGTTTAAAAGACAGTCTACCACATCAAAGTTGGATCTAAAACCTTGAAAACATCAAGTGGAGTGCATGCTCTCTACTGCAGTGTGGCTGTGAGCCATCTTGAGCAGGAGTTTCCTGTTACTCAACTGACGTAGCCTACACTGCGCTTTGAGCTGAATTGTTTTGGATGAAAGGTGCCATACAAATAAAGTTTATTATTATTTTTATTGCACAGTTGCAGGTAGCTGTAGAATAGGCTATCTTGGATTTGTCATGTTTTTTTCCCCATGCAAGTGGTTGGATACTGGTGGTTTTAATTTAACCCTCCTATTATGTTTTATTTTACCCACATCTATTATGCTTGGGGTCAATTTGACCCCAGCAATTTAAACCTCCCAAAAATTATTATAATTATTTTTTTTTACCCAAGTTTATGTGTCAGGTACTTTAGGTTTGTTTGTTGACTACCTAAATAGCCCTTTAAATAAAACAATACTCCCACCCACTCCCTTTCTCCATCCAGAATACATGTTACGCGACTATTGAGAAATATGCAGATCCCCATAAAATCTCACTGATTGACCTAAAATTGGAAAGAGATATACTTCTGGTGTTTTTATGGCTTCATATTATTTCTAAGTACATATTGTTGTTATCTATAACATTTGGAATAAAAAACGATTTCTTTTATCAAGAAAAGTAACAATGTGATGAAAAAAGTTGATATTTCTTATATATTTTATACAATTAAAACAGCCTGGGGTCAAATTGACCCCAAACAACACCTATGCGTAAAGTATGTGTACAGGACATTGAAAACATATCATCATGTTAATTTTGTGTTTACCCAGTTGTCCCCATTAAATTAGGAAAAGTCATTAAATATGAAGCAAAACAAATTATGTCAAACATTTATTTAGAGACGTTAAACATTGAATGGGGTCAAATTGACCCCAAACATAATAGGAGGGTTAATGAAGGTGAAGAGGTGACCTTAGGCGCCCATGTCTCGGGAGCTTATGTTATCAGGCATGCCGGACGTTCACTCTGGTGAAAGATCAAGACTGATCACTGAGCTGCTCTCGCTGTGTCATTTTAACACTGAGCAGATACAAAAAGATTACTGCATACCTTATACAGTACCATTACCTCACAGCAATGATATCTATTTATTAAGTAAATATTTCAGTGCTATGTAATGTAACTGTTTTAATATGTTATATATACTGTATATGAAATATTTACTCAGTTTGATATCTCCTGTTTCACTCACTGTACCCTACAACTCATTACTTCACAAAAGGAGTAGGGAGGGACATAATCATGTAATCATCAAGAGCATTGCTGAGATAGCGATGAGAAAAGATCCAAGTCACCTGAAAAAGAATTTGCACACACGGATGTCATCCTGATGGAAGGAAAATATATGGCTTAGGACTGTGACTTCCTACTGATGCTTAACCCTTCTCTAAAGCCATACAGCTATTCAATACCTCATATTTCCACACAGGTTGTTAAAGCATGATGTACGCCTCTATGCTTGTTTGGTCTTACTTACTTAAGTCTATTCCTTCCTTGTTCATGGAGCATAGGCTGCCCACCACAGTCCACCAGAGTCTTCTGTCCTGGGCTTTCCTCTCCACGGCAGTCCATCCTGCCTGATGTCTCGAGGTCCCCCTGCGCCATATGTTCTTGGGCCGGCCTCTCTTTCTTGTGCCTTGGGGGTTCCATGTCAGGTCCGTGTCTGGTGTTGCTGGCGTTGGGTTTCCAGAGCGTGTGGCCAATCCATTTCCTCTTCCACAGGTCATTGGCCCACTCTCTGCCAGAGATTGTTGACATGACTTCCTGACATGTCGTTGTGATGGTCTCTCCGATCTTTTCCCATTGGTTTTGCACGTCTTCTTCTTCGCTGCTCAGATTCAGTCTAGGTTGTATCTCCTCATTTTCATTGTTACTTTCATGGTCTTTCATGTCCTGTCCAGTCCTGACATTCCACATTCTGATCCGGATGTCCCTGGTTGACAGAAGGGGTTTCGGCTCTGTGACTTCCGTGACTTTGCAGCTTTCCGCAAACAGCGTCAGACTTCTCCTCAGTGAGGAACCTTCCTCTACCAGGGTTGGAGTCTGTTTTTTTCTGTTGTCAACATTTCTGTAGCAAGATGGGATGTGATGGATGATCATAACCATCTCATTTGTCAATACTGCTCAAGTGTGAGAAACTTTGAAAGTCAGATGGTGAAAAGACAGGGCCTAGTGTTCTGACTCTCCTGGAATCAGCACTACTCAGAAACAGATATCAAACCAGTCTTGGTGCTTTTTGGACACACTCATGCATCAGCAGCTACTCCATAGCCAGTAAAGGAGTGTAATAGCAGTGGCAGTGTGATTGTGATCAGTAGCCTGCAGTGCTGTAAACTGTAGAGGTCTTGCTGAGGCTTCTGAAGTGGAAAAAGAGATGTTTTCATTTCTGTTGTAGGTGTAACTGTGAATGAAGTAGTCTCTGATAGCGGGAAGAGAGAAACATTATACCTCAGGCTCTCATGAGACAAATGATTTTAAGCAATGTTTAATTTATCACTCAAAATGCTTTTAAAATAATTATTAGCTGCACTGTATCAACACTACATGCACAATATATAGACAAAATGAAGGATTCTTTTGACAGTGACTAGTATGCTGCTGATGTCCCCCAGATGTTAGGAGTGGCTCTCTGAACGCCCAAACAAACAGGTTTTATTACAGCAATCCCTGCAGATGTGCACAGATGCTCTGGGTTTGTGCAGATGTGCTTGCTGTTGAGCCCTGGACTGAGACCACATGTCTCAGGTCTCTTCATTTTCAGTCATTTCGGATGTGAGCAGGACAAGATTGAAAAATTCCTTGTGCTAGTGGTTAGGCGGCCTCACAGAAGATCCAGGCCAGATCTGTCACTGTTAAGTGGTGTGAGATGTGAGTGGCTCTCTGGACTATGAACCTGGATTGAGGTCAGAGTTGAAATGAGGTTTGTAAGGGTGCCACACTGTACATGATTCACAGCCAGCCTTAACCGCGACAGTTGGGCCATGCTGTTGACAGTTGTGTTGTATCGTTTGTTTAGGACGCGCTGTAGTGCAAAAAAAAAACCTCAAATAAAAGACAGCTGCTCACATCTCCACAGCTGATTACTAACTGCTGCCATATGGGCTAAACTTCCCTTCAGAGAGTTCATATAAAACCCTAAGCCATGTCTTCATACTGTATTCATTCAGCCAAATATATTTTTTCTCTGACTTTCCGGACTCTTAAGGGCGATACTGCGAAGTGCACCAGATGACTGGGAACTACATGTGGGATACGGACTCCGATAAGGAATTCCTAATCGGCCTCAATCAGGACAGCCGCTTGCCTCTGTGGTGGGACGGATCGGAACCGCTCTGGGTAACCATGGAGAAACTGAAGAAGAGAGTCTACATGTACTACTGGCCAGGTAGTGTCTTGAACCAAGTAGGTGTTAGTCATCCATACTAGGTACCGTTTGGGTGATACAGTACCGTGGTTGAAAGTCTATTGAAATAAAGCACACGTGTTGGTTGTGTCCGGTTAAAATGTGATGTTAAAGTTAAGTTTCTCTTTACACTTAACAGCTTCGCCACGCTCTTTCTCAATCCTTTAATGATGTCACCTGGATCTGAGCTCAGGTTATTTGTGATGCTATTTGTGAATGAAAGTGATGAATAAATTGACAGTGTGTATAGGCACCACTTAGCTTTCATAACTTTAGCATTAGCTATATTCATTATTTCAATTGTACTACAAATAACACTCAAATGAAACTTAAAGCTCTGTGTCACAAATTTCAAATATTGTTTGAGTGGGTCATCTGATTTGTTTTCAGTTTATTGTGTTTGCATAATGCAGTCAGGTTTGTTCACAGAATGATGTAGATGAGTTGTAGATAAGTTCCATAAACATTATTTTCAGTAGCACAACAGTTATGCCATTCCAGTTGGTTACTTAAAGATGTGATGTTTTTAATCAGGTTGTGAGGTGGAGATTCTTGGAGTGAAATCGGCATTCTGTGAGGAGTATGTCTACAATCCATCTGAGAAGAACTTTACAGATTCGATTGACAAGGCTCTCAATGCATTAAAGTAAGGTGCCCACTGTTGGCCAAGGCCTATCAGTACTTCCCCTTGCTGACTAATCACCCTTTTGTCTGTGATGATATGGCAATCCTGGCTAGCATTTTGTTTTTGACAATTGACCGTGTAAGTAAATACACTTGCACTCCCCAAAATTCCCTCTCTCAGAAGTGCATTTGAAGCAACATTTCAGTCAAGTTGGACTTCAATGTCACATTGACCAATACTTTAAAAACTGTTCTGGGAGTGAATATCTGTCTCATTGGAAGTCTCCTTGCACATCTCACTTACTGTTCCTCTAAACCCTATTTACATGTTGAGCCCAACATTCGGTTAGAGGTGGTTCTCAGTGCTTCCTCTCTCTGTCACGTACCTGTGAGAAGACATGAAGTTGTTCATCTATTGTTCTGATCAGCTCTCTCTCTCTCTCTCTCTCTCTCTCTCTCTCTCTCTCTTTACCCAGGGATGACAAAGCAGACATGGCTGGTATCTACTATGAGAAGATTGATGTGGAGGGCCATCACTTCGGCCCCCTGTCCTCCCAGGTGCAGAATGCCGTGAACAGGCTGGATTTGGCCCTTCAGTATCTAAACCGAAAAATCAAGGTCAGATTCAGGTTTTTTTTTCCTGTCTTGAGTCACCATGGAAACATGGGTGAGTGACTATTTGTGAAACACCAGATTATTTCGAAACTGAACATTGATATCAGCTCGGCCTCTATCATGAGGTTCAAGTGTGTACTGTACATTCTGTCAGATGATCTATTGTGTGTGCTGTAGATAAATGCCTGAGGCAATAATAAAAGGCTAAATGTACAACCATTAAATATTAGACACAGTCACGTCGTATCCGAATGTTGATGTTAGTGACTGATGTGCAAAGCAATGTACTGAAATGTTGCTGCATTTCAGGAGAAGGGCATGGCCGAAGACCTGAACGTCATCATGTTCTCTGACCACGGCATGACAGACATCAAGTGGATGGAGAAAGTCATTGAGCTTGAGATGTTCATAAACATGTCTGATGTCATTAAGATGATGGACAGGGGCCCTGTGGTGAACCTCTGGCCAAAGCAAGACAAGTTTGAGGAGGTGAGGCACTCCCTGTGTACCTACCTCCTACATCCTGTCTGCTGACAGCTTGTTTTTTTTTAACTTAACCAGGGACACACTGAGGAAAAAATAAGTTTCTTTTTGATATATTTGTTTTTTTTCTTTGGCTACATTAAACACAAGCAAACACATCATGTTAGCAAATGCTTGAATTCAAAGGCTGGCCTTGTGTTTTCCTGCGGGGAAACAGCAGTTTGTTCCAGGACTTCAGGGGGAGTTTTCTGTCTTGGCCTTCAAAGTGCAAGGATGTTGCGCCAACAACCAAGCCAAAGTTCTTGCTTTTAATGCTTGCACAGTGTTTTTTTTAGACTTTTAAAGCTTGCATGCCATTCATTATAAACAAATTGATAATACCTTGAGCAGTGCATGCTATAAACATAGTTCATAGAGTGTAGACTTCGCTGAAAAAACATAAGGGCCAGTCTTCACTAAGAATTCATCTGTACATTTGGATTATAAATTATAATTATATAATGGTTGCATTGCATTGTAGACTTCATTGCAGGCTCCTGACCTCTTCTAGTCAATCTCCTGACCTCTAGAACACAATTTAAGGAGATTTGGCGCAAAAACAAAGAAAAAACTCTGGTTTCTGCATTTCTGCTATGAAATCTTGGAAATATGTTTTTACTATTAATATTTTATATTTATGCAAATGCCCATATGGGGAGTACCAAACACATAAGGAGAATCTGCCCTTGACCTGCCCTCTCTGTCTCCAGATATACAGAGTCCTCGGTGCTGTGGAGAACATGAAGGTCTACCGCAGGGACGAGTTCCCCGATCGGTTCCACTACAAGGGGGGGAAGTTTGTCTCAACTCTGACCTTAGTGGCTGAGCCTGGTTGGTTTATCACAGAGGTGAGTTCTCTCAATTCATACTTCATACTTAAATTAATTCTGTTATTTCTCGGGATTTTCCCTACTCCTATTATTTCTAAACCATTGTCCGTACAATGTCCATTAGCTGTCTCACCTCATGTGACACGTGACCAACTCTTGCATCTTATTATCATGCAGCAATACAGCAGTGTTTTATCTCCCACTGAAGCAGCCTGGGTATTGTGCTTTTAAATGCCACGATTGTCACTATGCTGCCTGCAGGCCGACACCCAAAGTAAAGTTCTTTTAATTTTTTTACTGCACAGTTACAGAATGTTTTAGAAGTGTTTATGATAAAATTCTAATTTCTCAGATTGATTTCAGACACCTCTCTATTGTTGTTATTTTATGTTGACACCTTTAATGTTTTATGTACTGTATGTTGTATGTTTTATGAAGACACCTTTAAAATGCCTAATTCCTCATTCTTGTTTGATAAATGATGGATTCGTGAACAGATAAGCAAAGCGTTCAGTAAAAACTCCCTCCTTCCTCCCATTCTTTTCATTCTGGGGATGTAGCTGGTCCTGCTCTCTCTATCCTTTCTCTGGCATCTACACTCTGGCCTATCCTTTCTCTGACATCTACACTCTGCCGCAAGCCCTAGCATTTTTCAGCATGTGTGAACATTTCATTATAAGGCTTACCTCAGTACCAAGTGGCATTCTTAGGGGCACACATTGAACTCGGAATGCTGAGTGCATCACAAGGGGGCCGGTGATGCCAGCCAATCCTGTGGTCCCTGGCAGCGGTAAAAGCTCCCCTCAGCAGGGCGTACACGTGCTGACCGCGCTGTCTTTGTTTGCAGAGCAAATCCAAGCTGCCGTACTGGAAGAATGACAGCGGAGAGGCCCAGGCCTGGCAGTATGGCTGGCACGGCTACGACAACGAGTTTGTGGACATGAGGGGCTTCTTCATGGCACAGGGGCCAGGTACTGATGAAGGCAACAGCAACATTTAGACACAGTGCCACGGCCAGTGTCTTCCATCTGTGGTGACATAGGCCATATAGGCCATAATGCTAATAACTAGTTTGATTTGTGCTTTCGATTCTGATAGCTGCCATAGGGTGCAGATATTGGAGGTAGCGCTTTTTTAACTTCTTGTGTGTGGCTGTGTTAGGAAGGCCAGAGACTGTAGCAGATTGCGCGTGCGCAGCGATCTGTTTTCGCAGCACATCTCGTGATTTGGTCAGTTCGCGGCATATCACCAGAGGAGTCTGCACGGCAATAGTTTACTTGCTTGTTTAGAAGTTAGTCCTGTTTCCAAATCCTTTCAGACATGTTTGTGCGTCATTGATGAACTGTAAGTCTGAGAATTCCGTACTGTAATGACGTTGTTTTGGTTAGCAGCTAGTATGTTAGTGTTTGTTATGTGGAAATGATAGATGTCTGGCTACTCCAAACGCAGCTGAGGCGAACTGTTACTGATGTTAGTGAGTATGTTAGACCTGTGTCATATATGTCACCTTCCTGGTATTATTATTTGTAGCGTGAGTAATGATTCTATTCTGACCGATCATCAGTAATAATTCTAGGTGACTAAAACGGACGTGAATGACCTGTAGATGGCAGTGTAGATGGCACAGTAACCGCCACCATTATACTGTTATTACCTCTTTAGTGTGTGTCTGATCTGTATATATTAAGCCTTTATGTTCATGTTATTTATGCATAGTAATGTATAACTCGTAATTGATTTCCTCTCTGATAGACAACAAACATAAAAATTGTTTGTGTTTTGCTGGATATGCCTGTCTGAGTCCTGTGTATTGCTGTGCTGCCTACAATAGCGACATAAACCCCGTGAACTGCATTCTGACTCCAGAGGTGTTCTTGCAGACACACCAGGGCGACACCACCATACCAAAAACCTCAACATATATCTTCACCCATTTACCAGTTTTTGCAAGCTGTAATTGTACATCAAGGGGATTCAAATTATGCTGAACAGCAATTTAATGTGGTAATACTGATGGTGTTATGATATTTAGGGTAGGACGCCTTTTCAGACTTTGGCAAGAGCGACCATATTAGTTCAAATGGCTTTCATTAGGCAGTAGAAATATTAATCTCAGTAAGGGTCATTGAGGACACAAAATAAATGGACTATTTGATCTCTTGCCCTTATATAGAGCATTTAATAAGGGATATTTCTATTTTCATGATTGAATGATTCCTAAGATTGCCTCCTCTTCTCCACAGACTTCAAGAAAAACTTCCGTGCTGGACCAATCCGAGCAGTCGATGTATACAACCTCTTGTGCCACGCCCTGGGCATTAAGCCACTCCCCAACAACGGCTCGTGGCCTCGCGTGGAGTTTATGCTGAATGGGTCTTCCAGTGCGGTCCGGCCCAGTCTCCTGTACAGCTGTGTTGTGCTCCTACTAACCCTCCTGCTCTCTGTGTAGAACCTAGAACCTTCTAGAACCTTCTCTCCTCCTCCTCCTCCTCCTCCTGCTCTCTGTGTAGAACCTAGAACCTTCTAAAACCTTCTCTCCTCCTCCTCCCCCTCCTCCTTCTCCTCCTCCTCCTCCTCCTCCTCCTTCTGTGCAGCAATCATGCACTCCCTCAAGCTGTATGCTCCCCATTCACACATGCCTTTCTTTCACCATGGCACACTGCCTTAAGAAGCTGTAGATTATGGTTCTCCTTCTGCACAGCTGAAGGCTCGCCCACCTACTACATATAGTCATTACGTTCCTTTAACATACACATGGCTTCAGTACTCTGAAGGGCCCTTCGAGCTGAAACAAGCATGTCATAGTAGTTCTGTAACTATACTCTGCAGATTGGTAGCTAGATATTCGGGGGCAGGACTGGGCACTGCTGTTGTAGATGCACTGAATGGAAAAACTGTAATTTCTTGGACCTCACACTGAGGACGTGTGAGCCATCTGGGAAATATCTGGGAATCTGGGAGCCATCTGGGAATCTGCTCATGGGAAAACTGGAAACACACCCCAAAACTCTGGTTAAATTGATGTCTAGTTTTGTGTAGCATTTTTAAAAGCAGTGCTCTGAAATTGAAGTTGTATTTTGTTAACGATTGTAAACAACTGATGGATTTCTTTGTTCTGTAATGCAGAATTACTATTCATTCAAATGTAATAATGTGTAGTTTCTAGAGGATGCTTGTTAAAATGATGCCACTGTGAGACTATGTTCATTTATAATAAAAGTAACGGGACACCAAGAGGATTTGGACAAAAACTGAAGTCCCATATCTGACTCGATCAAGCATGTGTCTCTATCTTCAAAATAATATTGTATTGATATCGTAAAGGACTGCTCAGCACGGTTATCGTCAAACTAAGAGACAGCTGCTGGGGGCTGCTGCTTTGTCCTGGCTTTTGGAAGGTTTCTGCTCCTAAGGACCCACCCATTAGCAAATGACAGCTATTCATATGATAAGGGTATGGCGATTCAGTGATCTGTATTGGGTCATGGTGTGGCGAGAAAACCTGTCGGGGTAGTGGGCCACAAAGACATTCCAGGGCCATTACGTAATGGCCATTGTCTTTGACTGAGGTGTCCCAGGTTTGTTTACACCTAACTCATCAATATGCATTTGTAGGGACACTAGTTTTGAGAGGCACAGGTCACTCTGAAATTATAAATATGTAGTAGTGAAACCACACACACTTTCTGAATGCTAAACTCACATACAGTATGTATAGCCAACACCTATGTTTACAAGGTTTAGAGTTCAAAAGTCTCGGTCCGAAATCTTTACAATGTTTTTTTGTACAAATTCTGAGCACCTCTGAATTAAGGTTTTCGTAAGGGTGATTTTACATTTGATTTAAATACAATTTTATTTCACTACATTCCTTTTACTCTAATGTTGTTATTGCTGATGTCTTCTATAACATAATCATAAATGCCACTTGTGCATCAATACTTTTAATTAGGGGAAATATACAAAAACATCAAGGCATGTGAGACTTTCTAAAAAAGTCAAACAGGCCTTTGTCCCCTAAGGGCTAGCCTGCTCGTGATAAACGTGTGCATCGGTCTTTGTGTCAGCCTGAGTGAGAAACTTAGCAATGTTTCTTAAGTGATAAAAAATTATATTTTTGATTTTTATTCTTAGGTATTCTGGCAGAGTATTCCAAAGGCTGGGGGCTTAGAAACTAAAAGCTGCTTTCCCATGTCTCTTTGTCCTGGCTTTTGGAACTGTTAGGAGTTCAGTGCCAGAGGACCTCAGGGATTTACTGGGTGTGTACCTTGAGAGCATGTCTGTTATATATTCAGGTGCATGACTATGAAGTGACTATGGTGGTTGTCCCGCCCCCTTTTTTTACCAGTTTTAATGGACTGAAAAAAGCTATAATTGGGAGGGGACGCTTCAATAAGAGCTGCAGACCCATTTATGTTTAGCCAGGTTTTAGTTAAAAACATACAGTCTAATTTACGTTCACATATAAGATCGTTAATGAGAAATGTTTTGCCTGATAGGGACCTAATATTTAGCATTGCCATTGAAATATTTTCTGGATAGAGTGGCTGACACGAAGGAGGAATATGCAGAGGTAAAGATAGAATATTCGCTGGGCATCTATTGTTACTATGGCCTTTGTTTTTAACTTTGCATTTAGTAGAGATTAAAATTGGAAAGGAGAGGGGGGGGTAGCCCTGACCACAAGCAGTAGCCCTGACCACATTTGAGATTGATGCCCATGGAGGACACAGGTTCGAATCTGACCTGATGTCCTTTCTCTTGTCCACTCCCCACCTCTTCTCCCTCTCATTTCCTGTCCCACTCTTCACTGAACTATCAATTAAAGGCAAAAAAGCCCAAAAATATATCTTTAATTGGATTTTAGGCGCATGCCATAATATTATATGAAGCAGCCTGTTCTGAGGTAGTGGTGTCATATATTGCTCTATAGAAAACATTGACAGATTCAGAATCATTTACATAAACAGTTTTATTAGAGTTAATACCTGGGGGGCATGAGTCTGTGATGTTTTCTACAGGATGTCAATGCCATATACCATCAAAATTAATTTTAAGATAATACCAAAAGTAGTTGCTCATAAACTGTTGTTGAAATTGTTGCCTAGACAACTCATTGCTACTCCAGTGTGGACTGATGAACTCAATGTTATAGCTAATGCTACCATATTTGAAAAGTAATGATCCTGAACTTACATTTTCACAACTTACCACTTGAAAGCTGTTGACACCATGTCTTTATTTTAGCACCATGCAGTGTTCTGTAGCCCCAGACCTTTAAACTCTCCATTGCCCTCAGGTAACATAAAGACATGAGGTACAAAGTAATACCTTTAACAAGCGAGCTGGTTAAATTACACCTCTTACACAGCAGAATACGCCTCTACACCATTGTTATGTTACACATTAGCTGATCCTGCAGTGGTTACAGTTGCATACTGTGCTCCAACAAACAGACAGAAAGACAGGATGTAGCTGTCAGCACTAAAACCATATCGAAAGGTTTTTGTTCATTTCTGAGTGTGAGCAGTATGACAGCCTTCTTAGATAGAGGGGTCTGTCTGTGCAGATGATAACATTTATGACAAGACAAGTGACTTGGAATCGGTCACTGATGCAAGAAGAGCAATGGAACATACTCCACCAACCCAAGGAGCACTAATGATACAACACGTGAAACGAGGGATCTGGTCAACATCTGAAAAAACCCAGCAGCCAATACCCAGCCCTGAAGGATGGGGATGGACACTGGATGGAGACAGCCAGGCCTGGATTCCTGTGTGGAGCACTCTTCCAATCGCATCAAAAGCCTGCAGTGAACTGATCAAATGTAGTTGTACAAAGGACTGTACGGCAAGGTGCTCATGCAAAAAAGAACAGTGGAATTGCACAGGTCTTTGCAGTTGCAAATGTGACATCAACTGAATACTCTAGCACACTTGTAAGAAAGGAGGGTTGCTTTTGGGAGGGGGGAAGGTAAATGAAAATCCAGGGGGGGGCTGACGTACTGGTTCCGCTTCTCTCTCTCCCCCGCATGCTGTTGGACAAAGTCTGAGCACGATACAGCACTGAAAGTTATATTAGTTGCAGTGAGCATACCTGCTGGAAAGATTAGATTAGATGAGTTTTTTTTATCACAAAGGGAAATTCTTTTAAGGAAGGGGTTTGTTATTTTCGGTGCGCCACTGTTTCCCCTGTTCGTGTATCATTAAAGTTCAGTATAACTTTATATTCTGTGTCCAGAATGAATATATTAATATATTTTTGGCATAAATAATTATCTAATGATATTCTCAATACCTTTATTGCATTCATTGACCAAGGAAATGTATATTTTGACACCAAGATTGACCTTCAAAGTGGCTTTGTCCGCCGTGTCCCCATCTTTCTCAAATCTGGTCCTAAGCCGCCTGACTATTTAAACTCTCCATTGCCCTCAGGTAACATAAAGACATGAGGTACAAAGAAATACCTTTGACAAGCGAGCTGGTTAAATTACAACTTTTACACAGCAGAATACGCCTCTATACCATTGTTATGTTACACATTAACTGATCCTGCAGTGGTTACAGTTACATATTGTGCTACAACAAACAGTCAGAAAGACAGGATGTAGCTGTCAGCACTAAACCCATATCGAAAGGTTTTTGTTCATTTCTGAGTGTGAGCAGTATGACGGCCTTCTTAGATAGAGGGATCTGTCTGTGCAGATGATAACATTTGTCTTTGTCAGTATTAAAAACAAAAACAAACACTTTGAATTAGCCCTCATTTCATGTGTGACAATCAGTTTAGTGGTAGCCTGTGCAATAAATGCCATCAATGTGGATTGTCTGACATGGTGTGTCTGAAGTTCTACATGGTGAGTGTGTGTGTGTGTGTGTGTGTGTGTGTGTGTGTGTCTGTGTGTGTGTGTGAGAGAGAGAGAGAGCGAAAGCGAGAGAGATAGAAGGAGAGAGTGTTTGTGTGTGTGTGTGTGAGAGAGAGAGAGCGAGAGAGATAGAAGGAGAGAGTGTTTGTGTGTGTGTGTGTGTGTGTGTGTGTGTGTGTGTGTGTGTGTGTGTGTGAGAGAGAGAGAGAGAGAGAGATAGAAGGAGAGAGTGTTTGTGTGTGTGTGTGTGTGTGTGTGTGCGCGAGAGAGAGATAGAGCGAGAGCAAGAGAGATAGAAGGGGAGAGTGTTTGTGTGTGTGTGTGTGTGTGTGTGTGAGAGAGAGAGTGAGAGAGATAGAAGGAGAGAGTGTTTGTGTGTGTGTGTGTGTGTGTGTGTGAGAGAGAGAGTGAGAGAGATAGGAGAGAGTGTTTGTGTGTGTGTGTGTGTGTGTGTGTGTGAGAGACATAGAAGGAGAGAGTGTTTGTGTGTGTGTGTGTGTGAGAGAGACATAGACGGAGAGAGTGTGTGTGTGTGAGAGAGAGAGTGAGAGAGATAGAAGGAGAGAATGTTTGTGTGTGTGTGTGTCTACATAAATATGCCTTTTAGAGTTTATTGTTCTGTACATTGTTACATGCCTACAGTCTGTCTGATTTTTCACTAAAATGTGCTGCAGGTGACTTAGGTCTGGTTTTCCAAGGTTATAAAAGCTCTACAAAAAACATGACTCTGTCCCCAACACCTGAGGGTTTGGCAGTCAGGCCGCTATCAAATGAGGACATGTTGTATTGGCATGTACAGCAAGTCATGACAGATGGATTAATCAAAAACCCATAATCCTATCAATCCCTCTGGTTTTGGAAATGTTCATCAACATCATCGACAATCATTTGATTTTTTCAATATATTGTCCATTTACCACATCAGTGATCAACACTACAATATGTTCATGCAGTTTTTGTTTAATCTGAAGATCTATCTGAATGCCTAGGTTGGAGTGGTACTGAATGGCACTGAATGAACTTGCTCTTATGGACTGAGGACTGCTGCCGACTGGCTTGGCTTCGTGAACTGGGGAGGGGAACATGGAGTCAGGCAAAGTCACTGGCAGAAACTGGTGTCTTTCTGGGTGGAAGTGAAAGAAGCAGAGATGCCTGTCCGACAGGTGCTCCAAGAATAGCGGGAGGAAGGAGGAAGGTGGAAGGAAACTTGTTTCTATTGTTATTATTTTTATGTGTATGTTTGATTCCTATTCCTGTTGTCCTATTCACTTCACGAATCTTGCTGCTATTACACCTGAATTTCCCTAATGGAATTAATACAAGTTTATCTTATATAATCTTATCTTAATTGAGAGTAGAAAGAGGGGGCAGAAAACAGCCTTTAAACTGCAAGAGCTGAGACTGGACCAGGAACCAGACCCTATACTATGGTGCTCGTGGCCACAGGGCTTTCAGGCAGAAGAAGAACCTTAGAATAGTTGAGAAGAGGGAACTATTACTGTACTGTGGGGACATATTCACGTTAACTTCCTACTCACCACACAACTATCCAAACAAAAACTGTCACTGACAACCTAAAAAAAAAAAAAGATTGCCATTCACACAGGAACAAAACCAAAGGTGTGTGTGACCTGATCTGCTCCCTGGAGCGGTAACAGTGCCAGGAATAACATGTTTCAGATACGAGGGAAGCGATCTAGGTCATAGACATTCAGCAAAGCACTACAAGATTGGATCAACATTTTATCACTGATTTTATGTCTGTGGCCATACCTTCCATCCCAGACATGCCATTTTAAATCTGAAACCTTAATGTATTAAACTTTAACTTGTATCTATGATGAGATGCCAAGTATCCGGCTCAGGCTAATGTGCATCAGAGCACACCAGAGTGCAGTAAACTGAGCTTTAATGTAGCCTAGATTTCTCTTTTGCACTTTTATCCTGCTACTGCAAGGCATGGACTGTTAATAGTTGGATGTTTGGATTTCCATTGAAGGAAATTCGTTTTTGGCTGTTGTTGGCCTGTGGAAATGTTTTAATTGGAAATGAATCTGGTAAAGCAGCAGAAAGAGAGGCATAAGAAATGAATGCCAATGATGTTTATTTACTGTGTTAATAGGTCCCAGATTCAATAGGCCTATGTTAAACCTAAGTTCATTTTTACATAATATATCTTTTTCTTTCAATAAACATTGAATATGTCTGGCCCTCGACTTGGACCCAGTTTTTAATTTCGGCCCTCTGTGTATTTAAGTTTGACACCCCTGTAGTAAAGCATAAACCTTAATGTATTAAATCATAATTTGTTTCCTGTTCATCCTATATGCCCCCAGGCTGACGTGTGATTATCGTGAGAATCACTCCCTCATCCCTCCCTGGTGCAGTGGTTTGCCCCAAAAGATAAGCCGTCACTCCACCTACTGTCACGCCTGAACCTGTTTAAAGAGAAAGCACGCCGACTCAACTCTCAGTATACACTGTGAGCGTGTGGACCACCTCTCGCTGTAGTCTAGGCTGTTAGTGGCAGTTGTGTCGTCATCATGACATACAGCACCATTGCTGTCATCTTTAGCGTACTGAGCTCCTGCAATGCCAGTGGCAAACTTTTAGTTTTTCTCATTGATGGACTCCGCTACGACTACCTCGATAATTTGCAAAATTTGCCTGGGTTCCGGGAGATTGTGGAAAACGGAGTCAAAGTGGATTACATGACTCCAGAATTCCCCAGTCTGTCCTATCCCAACTACTACTCACTCATGACAGGTAAGGGCTATTCTAAGCTTCTAGGTGAAGAACCAAACAGGTATTCAGCAACAAGAGACTGATGAAGAAACATACAGTCATGCCTGGGGCTTTCATGTCTTTACTTTCACCAGGCCTAAACTCTGAAGAGCACCAGATGACTGGGAACTACATGTGGGACATGGACTCCAATAAGGAGTTCCTAATCGGCTCCAACGCAGACAGCCGCTTGCCTCTGTGGTGGAACGGATCTGAACCGCTCTGGGTGACTATGGAGAAACTGAAGAAGAGAGTCTACATGTACTACTGGCCAGGTCAGTGCACAGAGTTCTGCCAGTGACTGATATGTGGAGAGGCTGCGACACATGACTCATCATGGTTGAGACTGGGATTAGACTGCAGGCAAAGTGTCCTAAATCATTATCAACTGTTGGAATAAGCTTTGTATCACTTTCTGTCCTATGTTCTCGTTATCTTTTATTAAGTATTTGTGGAAGTTATATATAAAGTTCTATAAAATGTGGGTGAGGTCTACCATAACTGTTATGATGATAACATTAGTTTACATACGGATGTTGTGATAACAATTCCCAGATGAATCACACTTCTGTGACAGATCTTCACCATTATCTACTTTGAGATGTCATTAAACTGAATAACTTGATGTGAAGTACAAAAACTACGTTTCAGGTTGTGAGGTGGAGATTCTAGGAGTGAGGCCATCTCTCTGTGAACCGTACATACCCAACGCCTCTGAGAGGAACCTGACCGATGCCATGGAGCGAGCCCTTGATGCATTAGAGTACTATGTTCTCCTATCTTGGTGTTCTAACTGATGTTATCCCCTCAGTAATATAACAATATGTTGTACATTCATTTTTTTTATTATACTTTCTATATTATTTTATATTATATACTTTTTATATTATTTTATATAATTTACTTTGTATATGATAGCTAAAAAAAACAAATGTGTTTACTAAACAAATGTATACATTTTGACTTTTCTTCATAGCAAAACATGATGATGAGGGTGGTGTTCTTAGGGTGACTGCACATGATTAGCTCCTTCAAAATATGTGGGCTTTCTTCTCAACCTGAAAATGTTGTTTAACGGCATTCTCTGTGTCCTTCAGTAATGGTCAAGCAGACATGGCTGCAGTGTATTATGAGAAGGTGGATGCCGTAGGCCACTTCTTTGGACCCCAATCACTCGAGTTGACAGGAACTGTCCTTGGGCTGGATGCTGCCATGCAGTTTCTCAACCAAAAGATCACGGTTAGAAGTTTGAACCTGAATGACTAATTTTAACCGGAATAAGTGAAGTGAAGAGTGACATGGTAAACTTCGGATGTCACGGTTTAGTATGACAGGGCATGATTGATCATTGTTGACAAATTAGGTTACTATGTATTCTCATGACATATCCTTGTATTCTGAAACACCTATGTAACAATAATCGCATGTTCTCAAATAATGAAGCGAAAGTGAAGGAGGATGCAAAAGCTCAAATGCCGTGCGTAGACGTGTAATGATGTCGGCAGGCAAGGTGCTTCTGCGTAAATGGCACCTAACACCTTCGTGTTGCAGGCGAAAAACATGAGCAATGACCTGAACGTCGTCATGTTCTCCGATCATGGCATGACTGAGATCACAAACGTCATTGAACTGGACAAACACATCAACTTGTCTGACATCATCAAGGTGCTGGACCTTGGCCCTGTTGTGAGCCTGTGGCCCAAACAAGCAAAGTTTGAAGAGGTGAGGTCCTCTTTTTGGGTGTGTACTCTTTTCCATTATTTCCGTTATGATTAGAGAAGCGTGTGAAAACATGTTCATTAAGATGTTTCCCACAATGATCTGTTGTGTTTTCTCTACACCAATTACCTGCTATTTTGAGGCTTTTAATATGCAATCAAATTCATACGGACACAGATATTCACAGCGCTCAGTGCAGTGGAGAACATGACAACCTACCGCAAAAGTGAGATCCCCGATCGATTCCATTACAAGGAAGGGAGGTTTGTTTCAACTCTGACTCTTGTTGCTAAACAAGGCTGGATCATCACGCCTGTAAGCTTTTGATGCACTTTTGTTTGAGTTTTCTTTACATTTCTGTCCTCCTTTTAACTTGTCAACTGAGAAAAGAGAGAAACAGGCTCAACCGAGCTATTCTAACTTACCTGCATACAAAAAACCAAGGGGGAACTCTGGGGAAAGGCCCTTTACCACAGTAGCACAGCACTGACACACCCTATAGATCATGCAAATAGGCATGGTCCCAGCTACCAATCTAAACCTTGATGCATGTTGATTTAATTTGGTGTCTTCCTTTCAACTTGTCAACTGGTCTAACCTGCATATGGAAATAGAATGAGTGTAAAAACAATAGGAAACCCTAGGGCGAGCGCTAGGGACACACCTTGTAGAGGCTGCAGCTGTTTCCCAGCTACCAATCCAACCGTGTTGCATTTTGATTTAATTAGGTGTCAGAACTGGCTTGGCAAGATATTTGTTTATGCTGCGCTTATGAAACAATGGTACATTTTAGAAACATAACGGCTTGTTTGTACTGATATACTATGTATATAGAAGTATGCAATGATTCACCATTCATTGTCATGTTCCTGTTCTTATCAAAAACACACAAACTGCGTTTATAACACTTTTCGGTGTCTTGTTACTGGAATATAATGGATTTCTTGCTCATTCAATGGCGTTTCCTTTCAGAGCATATCAGCCTTGCCTGTCCCGCCAAGTGCCACTGGAAACAGGAAGTTTGGTGCTCATGGCTACGACAATGAACTTGTTGAAATGAGAGGCTTCTTTGTAGCAAAAGGCCCAGGTAAGGGAACCTGTACCATGTATACAGTTTGTACAGATAGATGTGGATGCACTGCCACAGTGCTTTTGACACATCCTAACACTCACTGATTCTAATGCATGAAGTCCAGTATAACATAACTCAATTTCAAGGCTGTTCAGATAAGCCTATTTTCTTGCATTTGATCCCATGACACCTAAATGAACAAGATGAAATCAGGGCATCTTGTAGAATATAAAAAACCGTCCAATGTTCTTGAGTAGTGACTTATATTCTTTTGCTAAGCTGCAGCTGTTTTCCTTCACAGATTTCAAAGCCAACTTCAGCGCTGAACCAATCAGAGCAGCAGATATCTATAATGTTATGTGTCACACCCTTGGGATCGAGGCTCTCCCCAATAACGGCTCTTTCGACCGGGTGAGGGCCATGCTGAACCGGTCATCCAGTATAACCCAGCAAAGCTGTGCCCTGGTTTGGCTAGGACTGTTTAGTCTGTTTATTCACCTACATGTGTAACCTTACTGAAAACCATCCCAATTATTACTGTTTCTACTGGGGAGGGGTGTGTGTGTCCAATGC
This sequence comes from Clupea harengus, assembly GCF_900700415.2. NCBI lineage: Eukaryota > Metazoa > Chordata > Actinopteri > Clupeiformes > Clupeidae > Clupea > Clupea harengus. The sequence goes on along the minus strand of NC_045171.1, from coordinate 24,167,102 downwards.
CCCTCAATGCCAGTGCTGCCACTAAGTTAAGCTTTAGTGAAAATGAATGCAATGTTGAATTGTTATTTATGTTCTTTAGGGTATGTGGAGAATATGATGAGATTACTACTATTCATTCAGTTTTTTCTCCTTGTGGCTATGGTTGAAATGTTTTTTTTTTTTTAAACGTGACATGACTCGAACTTTTCGATCTTTGCCAGATATGTCTGTAATAACTATCAGCTGTCCCTAAATATAGCAGCTTTTAAAACTGATTTCGGTGCTGTAGTTCACCTCTCATCTTGAATTATATCCAATTGATCAAACTAAACATTCATTTGATACTTTTGTTGTGTGTAATGTTTTTTCTAATGTTTTGTAAGTCATTTTGGACAAAAGTGTCTGCTAAATACCTTAACAATGGCCATAAACACATCCACCTACTTACTTTAACTACCGGTAACCACCTAGTTACTTTTTTCCAAGCCCTCCCCTACATCTTCACATTTAGCTGCTATTTCCTTACAGAAACCTACAGGTAGGTTACATTGTTGTCCACACCTATTTCCTGGAAACATAAATAATAAAGTGGCCTTGATGTTTGAGCATCTAGCTCTACTGGTTGAGTTGCAATTTTTAACATGCATTTCTTAATTAGTCACGCGGATCTTATTATGAAATTGTATCGTGACCTTGTATTGAATCGTGGTATAGGAACCTTCACCTGTAAGTCCCTATGTATTATAGTTTGGATGGTACATTTTCAAACATACTTGCATGTAGTCCTTCAATTGACAAAACGTATTTTCATGAAATGTCTAATCTGGACAATCAGTTCACACGAAAGCCTACTGCGTCCTCTTCTGGTTAGGAAAATGCAGAACACCTTTTTGTCATCAGCAGATGGCGCAGGAGCACAAGGGACATGACAGCTCAGAAGAGTAGGCCTAGGCTATCGAATAGTTCAAATATATAGGCTAAGAAACAAAAGGTGTCAAAAGGAAAGTAAACAGTATAGTTTTGATAAAAAGGACAACTTGACTGGCTTAACGCCGCTATGAATTAGTCAGGGACTAATCGGTTTATCTGAAGAAAAACAACACTTGTTAGGATCCTCAATAGGCTATAATACAGTCTATTTTCAAATATTCGCCAAATCAAACATCACTATAGCATATTCAGATGAAGAATATATTACATACAATTGTGTTCTGCTGTGGGCACTTAACAAATTAAATGCACGTGTGTGATGTTGCATTTATTGCGTGTTATTTGGTAGGCTACAGTCAGCTCATTACGAGTTACATACATACATTAAATACTGTTTTATTGATTTAAAAAAAAAAAAAAAAAAAATCAATCAATCGACTAGTATACGATATTTAATAGAAAGTAGCCTAATTGAGGAAACCTGATTAACGTGCTTTGAGGCTACGAAGTGTTAAAGGGATAACTGTTACAGTGTAAGTGCATATTAATCGGCATAAGCACATGCGTGGTATGGGATGAGGTGTTGATACTCTCTGCCGATTGGTCCACACTTTTCACGTGTATCGAGGAAATTTGTTTCCTCCCGAATAGTTGGAGTGACAGAGAAGAGGACCAGTGAGCTGCATGGCTGAAGACTTAAGGATTGATAGGACAGAAATTGTTTGAACTGACATCTAACACAACACAGATGGATCATATAGCGGTCGCGGTGGATGTCGGAAAACGACAACTCGTTGTTTAGATATTGTCTGCTTTTTATACGTTTTGCCTGTGGCGGTCCGAAACTTAAGCCATGACATATTGAAGGATAGCCTTAGCTAGCGAGCGAGCTAGCTTTGTAAATAGAACCAAATTTTTTTTATTAGCAAGCACGCTGGCTAACGTTTTTGCCATGATCTAACGTTATTTTCTTTGTTGTTGCAGTTATCCTAACCTGTATTTCAGTAATTGTTTTGAATGTATTACCTAAAACGTTAATGTTTTTTTTATAATTAGGCACCGTAGAATTGCCTTGCAAACTTATTACACTTGCTGGAGCTAGCTAGCTATATGTATTATGGCGAACGTTACGATAAGATTACACGATAGTTTCAGTTAGTGTTGACATTATGTTGTCACTTAGCTAGTGCATAGATAAATACCTTTGCCTACTTACCGTTACTTGGGAGGCGTGGAACGTGGTAACATTAATGCGACCGTAAACTGAGTTTAGAATGCTGTGAAGGTTTCTGATAAGTTGCTTCTTTCTCGGGATCGCACTAACATTGCATGCCCGGCAGAATGGCTTTCTTGTTGATAAGGCTACAAGGTGATGCATGAAAGGTGGACAAATTCAAGGGGCATAAAGCCTGTCCTCTTTGCGCCTTTGAGGACATGTCATTTCCAGCAGCATGCCGCATCATCTTGATGGCAGAAGCAGCAATAGTGCCGATGCCCCGATGCTGAGCGGCGCCTCTGCCTATTCCTCTTTCCGATTTTTGCCAGCTGTCGCCTTCGGAATCGCAGCAGCCGTTCTCTTTCAGTTCGGATATGGTGGAATCAGCGTTACGTCCTTCTTTCTGAAGCTGTTTATTTATGTGTCCTTCGCGTTGCTCTGTTTTCTTTTGGGAAGCATCGCCCTGCTTGTGAAGAAGAGTCCTCCCAAAATCAGCAATTTTGACACATCAAAGAGGCAGTCCTGTTACCTGTCGGATTTCTTCAACAAATTAATGGTGAGAATCGTTGTGAAAACTTTGCTATAATTGTTTTTGTGAAACCCTACCAGGTGCAGCCCTGCTACCAGTGTTTACCTTCACACGCAGAGTGAGAGAGATCATTCTTTTTTTACCCTTATTTTTAAAACCTTTCTGTTGTACAGTACATCCTAACCCCAAGAGCCTTTAAAAGAAATTGCACAGCATGCAAAAGAGAGAACATGCAAGGGTGTATTTCGATTATGCTAAGCTCACCTATCAGGTGTACTGGCAGGGTGACATGATGAAGGAAGGATGATCATATCTGTAAATCAGTAGTTATCCTCTCCTTCATTAGTTCCCTTTAAGGCAGGAACAACTATACTGAACCCAATTCATTACAGTTCTGCAGCCAAACACCTTTTAATACTGAATGTAGGCTACCAACTCCAAAAATAGTAATAAATAGCACTGGTCTCACTTGTCCAGTGTGGTGTAGCTTGACATTGTGTGGTTCATATTTTGCACAAATGGTGAGGCTGTTATGACATGTCTCTCTCCCCCACCCCGATAATCTGTGTCTGGTGAAATGGCATTTCACCTCTAAAACCCAGGTTTAGAGAGGGGCCTCTCCTGAAACGTATTTAGCCATTTACCTGTAACTTCCGCTCTTCAATGAAAGGAAAGAGCATGGCCTCCGCGCACGGCCTCTTCCACATCTGTTGTTGTTGTTGTATGTTTCTTGTTTATTCAATGAATGTGCTGCCAAGCGGCTTGTCTCAAGGCTGTTTTCATGATTTTGCATCCCCGCCCCGCAGGCACGATTCTCTGTGCCCATACTGGACTCCGCACAAACCAGGAGAGTGGTGGTGTCACACAATGTGGATAAGGCCCTCAAAGAAGGTGAGTAATCCTTTCACCAGAATGTTCGGTATGCGGGGAAAAATAACTGCCCGCTCACCCATGGCAGGGTTAAAGACCATCATGACTGGCCTGATTCCTCCGGTGTGTTGCAACGTCACAAAACACACTCAGGAATTGGCAGCTGCTTTTCTGCTTAGTCTTGCTTAGCAGTAGGGAAAATGTGAGGCATGTGTCTCTTGGATAAATATGCAGCATTAATTTTCACAGTGACACTTAATAAAATGTATTGTTTTGATACATATTTTCCACAGTGAGAGCCTGTACTTTTAAAGGAGACATTGTAGAGTGTATGAATAATATGATGTCGGTCATCAGCGATTAAACAATATCTCGTCTTCATTTTCATTGTCTTTGATGTCTTCGGATTTGACCTTTGAACATGTCCCAATTCTGTCACAGTTTTACATGTCATGTCGTGGCTAAAGAGCCCTTGACTTCGGGAGACACTTGTTGTACATTCACACTTGACAAGTGTCCATTTGTGGTGACAGAACTCTGGGGAGATGGGAAAATTGGCCCAGACAAATCTGTCAAAGTGACCCAACCTGTGCTTGCCCATAGATGGATGATGAAGTGCAGACTGGCTCCCTTGACTGACAGTCACGGACAGAAAAAAGGGAGATAAATTGGAGTGGCTATCAACTGGCTGGCAGATGGGACACGGTAGAAAAACACAGGTCCTACATCTGTCATGTATTGCGCTCTGTAGGTCTGTCGCTCAGGAAATCGCCTCTCTTGTCCATGTGACCGTAGGTTCAAAATGAATTCATGTGTGGGGCAACATATCCTCGTGATGGAAGATGCATAAGACTGCATTGAGTGAAAGGGCAAACTGTCTTGTTGTTCTTTAGCTTAATGATGCATATATGGTGTCTGGAAGCATATCTGGTGACTGCTGTCTGTACTGCTTGTATTTCACTGTTAGTAGTGTTCATCCATGGTGGTCCCTACATTCTTTCCTCTGTCTGAATCACACCTCCAGAATGGTTTGGTTGTCATGCAGACCACTCGATGGAGCATGCTCAGTTTGAGGCTAATTCCAGGATACAGCCTCCCTTATAAGGTGCTATCTAACCCCCAACTGAGATATATTGCTTTGTCCTGGTTTTTGCCAGGATTACAAGCGGTGTGCAGTAGCAGTTACTGATATTATTTTGATTGTAGTCTGTTATTTATACCAGAACTATCAATCCTACGAGAATGTATCTATCTGAGATTGATATAGCATGGTGTAGCTCATTGGACTTAAACCAGATTGGTGTCTCTTTGGCTTAAGTCACTGTCATGCTTTGTTTTTTTTTTTCTCCACTGCCAGAAATAACTCCATTTTGCCAATTCTCCCAGACGGTTGCACTCCAAGCCATTAAGAAAGGGATGATGAAGCTTGAAGGGGACATTATCTGTGACATTTCATTTGCCATGGCATTTGATGGAGAAATATGACAGATAAGGCTGTGTGTGTGTGTGTGTGTGTGTAGGCGATCCCAACTCAAGATCACTTTAACAACGCTCCAGCTGGACCTACGGATGTGAGTAGTGGAACGGTCGAATTAAACAAGAAACAAAATCCGTGTAAACCTGTTCTCTAGATTTAAATGGCAGTTGTCCCATGTAGAGTTCAGATGTCGGCAGCAATGAAGCAAGTCACTACTCCCAGAAGGATTTTCTTGTCTTTTTTTCCCCCTTTGTCTTTCTTCATATGCTACGTGGGTGTAATTACTGCCTAATCGTATCCTCCAGCTTCTCATTTCTCCTCTGCAGGGAGGGGGAGGTTCATTTTGGTTTGTTTTCTTTTTCCCTGGCAGATAGGCCTGAACTCTTGAAACGGTCTTTAAGTGGTGATGGAGCTGTTTGGAGGAATTGGAATTGGGTTTTGGGGGAAGTCAGACAGTGAGGAGGAGTAGGAGGCTGGTTATCAAGCTTTCAAGCTAATCAGAACCTCTGGTTCTGCAAACCCACCCCTCCCCCCCCACCCCTCCCCCCACCCCTCCCTCCCCCCACCCCTCCCCCCACCCCTCCCCCCCACCACCATTTTATTTCTCCTCTCCTTTCTCTTGCCGTCTCCTTCTCTCCTCCTTTTTCTTTGACAGTGTTGTGAACTGACGTGGTCAAATATGGTTAGTCATACTGCTTATTAATGGATTCAGGCGCGCAACATGTGCATTACGCCCACACATGGGAGGTTAACTGTTAGCAAAGGAGGTTATCAACCAAAAAAAGCTGCCGTCATTTGCCTGGTCACCCACCATCCCCCACCCCACCCCCACAACTAACAATGCTGTTGTAACATAGGAGGCTATGCAGTATGCGCCCACGTTAACTAGCAAGCTTATACACACACATCACACACACTGATCCTCTCCCAGTCGGGCTCTATGGCTTTGGGTTTCATAATGCTGCGCGGGCCGCTGGACCAGTGGTGGTGCCAGTGAAGCAGGGACGGGTGTGTTCAATACCCCCTTGTGTTCAATTAGAGAAGGCCATTCTGGAGCCCTACTGCATTGGAGAGTTCAGTAGTGCTCCCTCTCCTTTGTGTGGTATTGTGAATAGGTCCTCTCTCTCTTTCTCTCTTTCTCTCTCTCTTTCTATATATTTTATCTCACTCCCACACATGCACAAACACAGACACAACCCAGTATTTGAAAGTCTCCAGCCATGCTCTTTTCATAGTGTAATGTCTTCATGAATTGGGGGTATTCTTGCATCAGGCTGTAAAAAAAATCCACTAGACCTTGTAACTCATTTTTATACTGATACTCATTATTTTACCTTCCACAAAATGCCCACTGAATATGAGTGGATCGATGGTCTGTTTGGCTTTATGAGTGGCAGGAGTTGGTGCACGCTCAGTGGAGTGTGGTGACTGTGATGCTCACATGATGTATGGAAATAAAGGGCCATTGATACAGGAGAGCCTGAGGGCCTGCATGAGGTACAGGCCCTGGCCTTGGCTTAGTGAACTTCGGTCACAGTCTACTGGAAAACAAATGCACCACACAAACAAAAAGGCTGTGGTGTAAACATTTTAGGACAACAACTCAACAAGTCGCAAACCAATCCCTTTTTCGAAATATGTTACCAACGTACTTACCCCGATAGTGTGAACCGTGGTTTTGGGGAAACGCTTGCATCGCAGCTGCATAGTTCCAACTAGTTGCTGATAGTTGCTAACATACAGTACCAGTCAAAAGTTTGGACACACCTTTCATTTTTTTGAGAAGTGTTTTCTTTACTTTTATTATTTTCTACATTGTAGATTAATATTGAAGACATTTTAACTACGAAAGAACACATATGGAATTATGTACTAAACAAAAAAAGTGTTATCTACCATGTAGAAAATAATAAAAGTAAATAAAGCACTTCTCAAAAAATTAGAAGGTTTGTCCAAACTTTTGACTGGTACTGTATGTAGCAAGTATGGGGAAATATAGCCCAGATTGGAATCTAAAGGAGTTGAGGGTACATAACATTATCAGCATGTGTGCTGCATGGGTAACCTTGGCACTGAAAGCAAAGAATACTTGCTTTACTAGTTGAACTTCAGTAAAGTCTTTGTTCAATTATATTTGACACTTCATATATGATGGAGTGATGAGGTTATGTATATCTGCCCCAGTTCTTTATGAAATGGCCTAGTTGCTACAAAAAAAGCTCTCTTTTAGCCCTCCAACTCGTCATCTTGCTGTGCTTCCGCATAGCGTCTTTTTAAATCAGTCGTCATGGCCAGACTCTTGTTTTTAATGACTCTGGTCACATGTGGGAGTTGCTAAGTATGCTAGTGCTGGGGTTTACGTTCGTGAATAAGGGATTGAATGAATGGTCACTGTGCCGGTCACTGAGATTTGCATTAATGCTCAGCAGTCTTTCCTCCAGCCCAGTCACTTGGGTCACTTTGACAGCGTTCAGGGCCACTGCGTTTTAAGCCTTTTTTTTGGCATACTCTCCTTGAGTTTGATTCAGATTGTGCCAAGACCACTTGCTCGCTCGGAAAGCAAGTTGCATTTTGAACCCTTTGGCATGGGAACATGCTTAAGAACTAAAGGTTCTCTCAAAGTCACAGAGGGTTTTACCAGAAAAAAAAAAACCCTTGAAGCGTCTCTCCTTTCCCTGTTAAAGCATACCGAGCCTGCTAAATCTGTCAACATGAAATATGAGCTGGCCTATAACCATCTTCTCGAGGAAGGCTTCTTATCGTACATAGTTGTTGGGAGGCGTGATATGCAGACGAGCTCTCCTCCCAGGCAGACTAAAGTCCTGTTCTGTGGAAGAGACAAGCTCTCCTCTCAGGCAGGCTAAAGTCCTGTTCTGTGGAAGAGACGAGCTCTCCTCTCAGGCAGGCTAAAGTCCTGTTCTGTGGAAGAGACAAGCTCTCCTCCCAGGCAGACTAAAGTCCTGCTCTGTGGAAGAGACGAGCTCTCCTCCCAGGCAGACTAAAGTCCTGCTCCAGAAGATCCCTGCCTGGCACGAGTGCATGCATCGTCTCCATTGACGTCAGCAGACTGGAGGCAGGAAAATGCAGGTGGTAGACCCCGCAGTTGTTTGGCATCGCCCGCTGACGCATACATATTGTAAGAATTTGATTAAAAGGGCTGCCTTAATGAGGGGGGTGTGGGAGAAAGGAGACAAGCTTAGGCGGGGAGTGATAAGATAGAGAGAGCGAGAGAGAGAGGGAGAGAGAAAGAGAATAAGGAAGTGGATAAGATACAGCGAGAGAGAGAGAGAGAGAGAGGGATGGGGAGGGGGCAATTTCATTGGTGTGTCTGGTATTCCAGAATGTAGAGAGAGGTTTTTTAAATAATGCAAAGAAAGCACGCTTTCCTCATGTAGTATTTATGATCAGGTTGCTTTTATTTCAGACTTGAAAAATGTCGGTTCCTGAGGGAAAATGAGAAGCTGTCTTTTTATAGGAGCCCCATCACGCAGGCTTAAGCATCTATGATAATACAAATTGAATTTCTGATTTTGATGTTCCCTTGCAGGCTGCATGCATATTTACATGGTGCTTCTGAATTGCATGCTGGGATAGGCATTGCTCTCAAACCTCATTTTGGCCCCTTACAGCAAAAACACTAAGGAATCGATCCTCATTATATTGCAGCATCAATACAATGCTGTGCTCAGTACATGTCTGCTCACAATTCAATTCAATTCAATTCAATTCAATTTTATTTTATTTATATAGCGCCATAACAATACAATTGTCTCAAGGCGCTTTACAGAGCCCAGGGAGCCCAGAACCCCCTTAGTGCAAGCACAATGGCAACAGGGACAAGAAAAAACTCCCTGTTAGTCAGGAAGGAATCTAAAGCAGAACCACGGCACATAAGGGGGAACCCATCTGCTTGAGGTCGGCCGGGTGGAGATAGGAAGGGGGGAAGGGGGGAGGGTTGTGTGGCAGAAGGGGAAGGGAAACAACAAGTGTTGTGCACAGCCTGCATTTAGTAGATGTACATAATATATATACAGACATCCAGTGGTAAATACATGATACAGACAAGACCAGTTTAGTGGGTATACACTATACACTAGGGTTACTGTTACAGGGGTAAGGGGGGTAGGGATAGAGAAACATGTTGGTGGTGGCAATAATATATATTGTATATACTAAATGTTAGCATAGGGTAGAGTAAGTGTACAGCAGTCCGGTGGCGGTGGGTGCAATTTGCCGAGGGTTTCTACAGGTGGATCGGGTGAAGAGACTACAGCAGCGTCCCATAGCGAAGATAGTCCAGATTAGGAGAGAAAGAAAAGAACAGACAGTGATGACCTTGCTTTTTTTCTACATGGTAGTTAACCCTTTTATGCTGTGCAATCAAAACTATCCATAGATGCAGTAGTGTGACGGGGATGAACTATAATGGCATATCGGTTCAACCTGCTCACAGTATGATACAATCAGTTACAATATGCTCATGCTCTTTACGACAGCGAAAGGACTTTAAGGAAAGGTTAATGTATCTTCAGTCCCCAGCTAATGTCCCATTCTTGATAGATATTATGGTGCCTGCTTGAAAACCCCAGTTAAATAACCCCAAAGGCAGCTTTATTATTATTATTATTATTATTATTATTATTATTATTATTATTATTTGTATTATTGTTGATGTTGTTGTATTCTGCTGCTCAGGTTCTTTGGTGGGGCAGTCATGTTGTTGTGGGCTTCAGACATGAACATGTTGTACTGTGAAGGAGGGCCTGGGTACACCATGCGGCGCGTGTTGCAGCTGTCACCAGCCAGTTGTGCGTTGTTGTTGTTGTTGTTGTATCCTGTTGTTCAAGGTCTATGGTTAGGCAGTTGTTATATTGGGTCGGTTAGGATGTTGGGTATGAGTATTTGCATGTGACAGTGAGAGGATTGGCCTCTGTTGGAAGTCCCCAACCTATAGCACAAAGGAAGTATGTCACCTCTCTGTTTGTGCTCATGGTTTTTTTGGCTGTCTGGTTCACCCTAGAGAAGTACCCTCACAGGAAGTGACTTAGCCAGTCTGCAGAAAACGCAGCTGCAGGCAGCCAAAGATGCACCCAAGTGTTTAACCGAAGCCGTTGCTCTGCTCTTTCTGTGTTCTCAATAACACTGACACAATGTGGACATGTTCATGGTGTCCTTCTGGGAAGTAGATAAGACGCACTGCACTGTGCGTGACATGGCATCATTAACTGCAAGTTTAGCAAAAGACAAAAAAAAAAACATAGATGTCTAATGTACTAACCACACTTTGAGACAAACAGCCCTGCCATATTGGGTATGCATGTCAACAAACAGACAGACAGACAGACAGACAGACAGGCAGACAGAGAGACCCTGCCTGTTTTTTCTATCGGGTGTGCATGCTGTGCAGAGATGTTAAAGGGTAGGACTCCTACAGAAGGCTTAGTTGGGCAAAAGGGAGCGAAAAGTGCTCAAAATCGAATTTCCAGCAGTTTTTAAGGTTATTATGAAGTCAAAGATAATCTCAGTGTTTTACAGTGAATCATGCTCAAAGGCGGCAAAGCCAGAGCTGGTGGTGGGCTGCTGGGTACATGTTTGAAGAAGAGCTCAGGAGAGCAGGGGATAAACTCTGGCCTCCTATTGTTGCTGGGAATGTTTTGCTGTGGTAATCCTTTAGCTGTAGTAGCCTACTAGCCGTCTGTTACCTGGCAACTACCTCCCATTGTTCAGCCACGGCCTTCTCAAAGGGAACCGTTTGTGGCGGCTGATAGAGACAAGCCGATGTCACTTCCTGGTGCGCCCATGAAGACTACAGACGGTGCTGTGAAAGAGGGTCTCATTCACAGCTTTTAATCAGAGGAACTCAATGACTAGCCTGGTCCTGGTGATAGTTGTACCTTCCATACTAGAAGATCACAAATGTAATGCAATATCTTGTAGTTACAGGTGCCACCCAGGAAGCATCTTTATTACTGGAACCTTCATGTACCACAGACGGTTACTTTATTACTATACTGCTGCTATATTACTCCTGGTCAGATGAGCTGATGTTTTCCACTCCTCCTCCTCTTCCCCCAGTGTTCGACTACAGCTACAGGGACTACATCCTGTCCTGGTATGTGCCTCTCAGCCGGGACGAGGGACAGCTGTACCAGATGCTGTCGGAGGACCTCTGGGAGATGACCAAGCAGCTCCGCTCCCGTCTGGCCGAGGTGGACATGGTCAACCTGGTCTGCAATGACATCGTCAAGTCCCTGCTCGCCCACTTCTGTGACCTTAAGGCAGCCAACACCAGGTAAGGCCCTCACAGGCTGGAGGTGAATATCCATCAGAGCCTCTCAGCTAGATGTGAAGATTTCTCTGAGAAAACTTGAGTGACTTGGTTAAAAGTTTAATGCCAACTGCAGTCCTTCCATCCACAGGACCTGTATATATACACCAGGTGCAGTAGTAGGCCAAGACACCACCGATTGCCTTACTGTGAAATACTCACCAGTGATTTGACCAAGTCTCCCTGAAATCCAACCTCTGCCTCTTTTCGATAACTTTTTTTCATTAAACAACTAGGAAATCTATCTTAGCTCCTGTCAAGGTTAAATATGGAAACCGTTTTGGGTTGTGTGTCAGTCTGTGATCCCCGAGGGCACCAGTCCAGTCCTCCCTTCTGGTGAGATATTGCTGAGTAGCAGGCACACAAGATACATGCTGCTTATAAGGACGTGTGAAAAGAATGAACTTCTCTGGAGGCAAATCACTGGTGTTCATCATCACACATTCCTCTTTCCCCTTAAAACAAAGTCGAAAAGGAGAAGTACACCTCTGGCCTCTTTTTCAGTGTTCTGTTGACCTGGGTCAGCTGCCTGCCTTCAGCTCGCTGTTGGCCAAATGTTTGCAGTGAAAGTGCAGTGTCATCAGCCCTGGTCCCCAGCGCCTCCCTAACGCTCCTCCTTCCACCTCGTGAATGTAATGAGGACCCTTCCTAACACGCCTCCTTCCTGCTCGTGAATGTAATGAGGACCCTCCCTAACACGCCTCTTTCCTCCTCGTGAATGTAATGAGGACCCTCCCTAACACGCCTCTTTCCTCCTCGTGAATGTAATGAGGACCCTTCCTAACGCTCCTCCTTCCTGCTCGTGAATGTAATGAGGACCCTCTGATGCATTGCCATTTTGTTTGGGCTCCAGGCTGTGTGTAAGTGGCGTCTCTTGGGTAGGTGTTATTTATTTTTAGCAGGGTTTTGGAGAGGAGCCCAAAGGCAATATTAAAAGCTTATTCTGAAAGCTACTGCAACCAACCAACCCCCCCCCCCCCCCCCCCCCCCCAAAATGACAAGAAAGGAGTTTGTTTAAGTGCAAAAGTGCTTATTCAGATCTGAAATTCTGAGAATGAACTGCTCCAACTGTGTGCCACCATATTGTCAGGAAGTGGCATATCGAAAAGCAATGATTAAGCAAATGGACCGCAGACCTTAGTAAGTTAGTTCCTCCTTTTTTGTGTGGTGCTCCACAGAATGAGTTGGAGAGAGGAAGATAGAGTTGCTGATGTAAGTAAGTTGGAACGCTTGCGTCATGAAATTCCTCATGAGAAAAATGGAAAACTTCACAGTCTTTCTATATTCATTGGAGGCCGAGGAAGACCTCAGAGAATCTGAAAGGCCTGTGGGCAGGCCAGATAAACTCTTCATTTTATGCCCTACAAAGGAAAAGGCAAGGCAAAACTTGTGAAAGTTTCGTACTTTGAAGGATTAACATTTTTAAATATTAGGCCATCACTTTGGCTTACCATCATTTTTTTTTTTCAGATGCCCACACCTTTAATCCATATATGTCAAAAAGTTTCAATTCATTGGATTTCCATTAGACCTTTGCCTGCACTTTGCCCGGACCTTTGGTGCAAGGAGAATGTTGTGTCTGCACCTCTAGGTTATGCATTTAGCATCTGAATGGCATCATTATTCACTGAGCCTTTTCCTGCCGAGGGAGCACTGAGGTGTCTTAATGAAGAAAGGGAATATCTTGCTGTTGCTGCTGCTGCTGCTGCTGCTGCTGCTGCTGCTGCTGCTGCTGCTGCTGCTGTGGGTCTGAGCTGATGAATATTCCAGCACATGCTGTTTCCCTCTAGCCCAACTGGTACAGCATACTGCCACCAATCTGGCACCAGGGGATCAAACAGACTGAAAACGATGTATAGCCATTATGGTCCCATATGGTCTGTTGCTATGGATCAAATTGTCTGACAAAGAAATAGCGCATGTAGCTGTGCATGTGGTTGGTTAACGGAAGAAGCTCTGTTTTATTATTTTTTTTTCCCTCCTCCAGTTTATTCATTGGCTTACCGGTACACACATTTCTGCCTTCTTACGGACATATGAACCTTACATGTTCCAGAGACCAGCAATGATGAACAGTACATTCCAGTGCTGAAGTGGCTGAATTGAGTTTTGTGTTAATGAATGTTCCAGTTTTCCTGAGGAAACGATTAACAAAAACATCCCTCACTGCACTTCTCTTCAGTAGTGATATAAAGCCCTGTAAATCTCAGAGGAGGGGAGGGATTTGAAGACTAACTGTCTAACATTGGGTCCTGCTGTGTGAACCGCTAGGGAAGGGTGGTACCAAATAAATACAAGACATTTCTGACAGACACTCACTCATCCACTCACTGGTGCACACACACCAACACACACACACACACACACACACCGGAAAGATTCACTTGCTCCTAAATGTTTCCAAATATGTTCTATTACGCATTCAAAAAATACAGAACAGCGTTCAGTGTAACAACGGAGGATCAGTGTTGATTTTAGTCATGCTTTGTCCTTAAAATACCCATGTGGACTTTGTGACTCATCCCTATGGCTTGATTAGGTTTATTAGGCCAATCCAGTCCTGCATTTTATGATTGGTGTATGCGCACGCACACACACACACACGTGCACACTCGCGCACACACACACACACACACACACACACACACACTCATACACACACACACACACACTCATACACACACACACACACACTCATACACACACACACACACACACACACACACTCATACACACTCATACACACACACACACACACACACACACACACACACACACACACGTGCACACTCGCGCACACTCGCGCACACACACACACACACACACTCATTGTTGCTCCACTCTATGGATCAATTAACCGTGCTCATTAATGGTGAAAAAGTGAATGGCTAACTCTATTATGTGCTCTCTCTCTCTCTCTCTCTCTTCCTCTTGTTTCCTGTTCTCTCACCCTCCCTCTTTCTCTGTGTCTCCATCTCTCCTCATTTTTCATGTTTCATTTTTCCCGACATGGCCTCTTCCTGCTCCCTCTTGTTCCATTATCACCGATTACCTGTCCGCTCTCTGAACGTTCCCCTTTTCTGTGTGTGTGTGTGTGTGTGGTGTGTGTGTATGTGTGTGTGTCTGCACTCCTTACACTCTTCTCCCGACCTCCTGGTGTCACCCTTATTCTTTATCTTTATCTTCATTTCTTTCTTTCCCCTTGTCTTTTGTCCCCTGTCCATCTTTTATCCCTGTCTCACCGGTCTTGCCTCTTCTTCCTCCCTCTCCCCACTCTCTCATCTTTCTGTCTAATGTTCTCTCACCCCCTTTATCTCTCTCACCTGTCTCTTTTTTTTCTTTTTTCCCTTTCTCTCTTTCTTCCCCACTCTCTCTCTTTCACCTCCCTCTCATTCTCTCTCTCTCTCTGTCTCTCTCTTTCAACTTCCTCTCACTCTCTCTCTCTCTCTCTCTCTCTCTCTCTCTCTCTCTCTTTCACCTCCCTCTCACTTTCTCTCCCTCTGGCACTCTTTCTCATCCCCCCCTTTCTCTCTCTGCAGACAGGAGGAGCTGGTGCGTGCGTTCCGTCTGCACCCGTGCCTGCGTGGGCCCGAGGAGGAGCAGCGTTTCCTGCGCTGCTGCGCCCGTCTGCTGCTGCTGTGCCTGCTGCCCGCCCGCGACGCCCGCTCCCACAGCCTCCGCACCGTGCTCGTCGAGATCGTCGCCAACAAAGGTGTGACGCCCAGCGCAACAACCAAAACACGCCAGACATGTCACATGCTGATACTAGCCACATTGCTGCAACTACATGTCACATGCTAATACTAGCCACATTGCTGCAACTACATGTCACATGCTAATACTAGCCACATTGCTGCAACTACATGTCACATGCTACATACTGCATACTTTATTTTACATAGTACGTAGTTCATACTACTCCCCCCTCAGTGGAAAGTGGAAATCACTACACCCGAGTATCAGGTCTTGTACATGCTGGGGATTCGGAAAAGTAGGATCTGAATCTCTCTGGTCAACACACCTGGCACATTGAGGCTACATCCCATTTAAATGGTGTGGCATCAAACACAAATTTCGGTTTCTCATGATTTAGATTTCCCACAAGGTTAGAATGTCAGAAAGGTCAGGATCACTAGATTGCTGGGCTGTGCTGTGTGCCCCCAATCAGTGGGGTAAAGTTCCAGCTCAGGATCGGGCTCAAGTTAGGCTGATCCGAACTGTGACGGGTGTTTATCTTGACATGCAGCTGTTGGTCATACGTTTCGTGACACTGCTGTCACATGAGATCGCTGTCAACAAATGTGACACCCAACGTAACACCCACAACCCAACAGACATGTGCCCCACCCCTAGCCATATTAGTACCATTGCATACTGCATACTACAAAGTGCTATGCACTGTTTATGTGGGTCCTTGTGTTTGCAACCCGCCCAGTGTCTGGTTCCTAGATGGTCTGCACTATTTGTTTTTTTTGTCCCATTTTTTGAATCACTAATGCAGTATATATTTGTCAGTGGGTTTTCCATGTCATTCGACTGAGTAAGCATTCTTGCACCTGCTGGGGCTTCGGGCAGAAAAGTAGTCTCTGAATCTCGCTGGCTGACACACTGCTAACATTGAGGCTACATCCTGTTTACATGGTGTGGTATTGCACACAAAGTTGGGTTTCTCACGGTTACATTTACCATATGGTCACCACAAGGTTCACTTACACGTCACTAGAATTGAGCTGGTCAAAGTGCCCATGTCAATGGTTCACCGCAAATGGCGTTAGCGGTTTTTTTTTTTTTTGCAACAGCTGAGGATTTGTTTAAACGTCATGCTAGTCAGCCCTCTTGCATGGTAAGGCTGAGCTCTCACTGAGACACAGGCTGGTACCACGACAGGTGTTTGTCTTGACATGCGGCGGCGGCGGTTGATTGTACCTCTTTCGTGTCGCCGCGGTTACGTGAACGAGTGTGCTTCTCGTCACATGTTCCGCCCTCATGTGCCAGAGACTCACAGAAGGGCCCGGTCATACAAATTGGCTCTCCGACATGTTTTGTGCAGTCCGGTTTCTGTGGAAACAGGCTTCAGCGCGCGAATGGTTGATCCTCGGGCCGTGTGAGCGGGGGCGAGCAGTGAGTGACAGTTCAGTCTTAGGGACATGATTGGGTTTGCCTCCGAGACACAAGAGTCTATATAACATGGTGCTATCGCTGTGTTAATGTCTAAAAATAAACCCTCTAGACCTTCTTCTGGGTATGAGTACAGATGGCTCACACACACACACACTCACAGTGGTGGTTTGATGGAAACAGTGGAGGCGCGATGAGTTTGTCTTGCGGTGCCAGATGAAGAGAGAAGGAAAAACCTTAAGGTACCTAATTTAGGCCTTATCATCTGCGTTACTTAGCAACGGCGCTCCTCCAATTCACTGATAACATTGCAACCTCGGCCTGCCGTTGAGGTACGCTGTGATAAAATACATTAATCTGTTTATACACCCTATTGTTGACATTGTGAGTCAAGTCTTGGGTCACGCCCACAGAGAAAGATATCAGATTTTGCGGAGACCGATTGCCTGCAGAGAAAGAAAACAAATCTCACACAGACTGATGGCCAGCAGTGATGTGGCTAAGTGCAAATTGAATTGGGGAAAGCTTATTTTTGGTGCCTGCTCGAATTCTCCCATATCGGATTTTCGATTTCATCTGACGGCATAACTCATTTGGGAAGAGCTCAAGTCCAGTACAATGCCCTCTTCTCTCCAGTCCACAGGCCTTAGCTGGGGGCTGCTCTCAGCATTCATAAGGCCCATAGGAAGGCCTTGCAAGCTGGAGGTTTTCTTTTTCATAGGGGATCTCCGGAGCATTGTGTTATCAGTCCCAGCCAACACGAGCTGCGCTCGCCAGTACTGTAATTAGATCTATCCCACCAATTCCCAGAGATTAGCCTTGAAATCGCCGTTAAAAAGGCATTCCATGGGTGTTAGTCAGCCAGACTATGCCTCTGACAGATACAGTGTGGTGCCATGAGTTCTGTGTTGCATTCTGTGTTGGTGTGGTAGATTTGTGTGTGTGTGTGTGTGTGTGTGTGTCTTAACCTGATTCTTTTTTTTGCTCATTGTGTGGGAAACAATGAGTCTGTCTGAGTGATATCATATATGTTGTCATTATATGCTCTCTCCACCCTTGCAAGAAAGTATCAAAGCATCAACCAACCATATTTAATTAAGAAGGTAAAGTCCAAGGATAGTTGAAATCTACTGTATGAAAAAGCACCCTGATGGGCTTAGTGGATCCGTTGTGTGTGTTGACCTCAGTAATTCAGTGTGTGCTTCTCAGAGTCATTCATTGTTCCCTGCACCGACTTCAAAGCTTTATTCAAACGCTCTAGTTCAGTGTGAATTGATGAAATGAAACCGGCTCTCCAAGTGAAACAATCCTCTCGTTTGGCTTTTTCTCACTTCCTCCCCTTCTCTCTAATAAACTTCCTTCCTCTCTCCCGTTCTCTCTCCCTTCCGTGCTGATTTTCTCTCTTCCCCCACTCACTCTCCTAGGTTTTTTCCCTCTTTCTTTCACTCATCCTCCTTGACAAAAAAAACCCCAAACCCCCCCCCCCCAAAAAAAGCATACTGAAAGAAAATCAATGTATATTGAGCTCCCTACAGCGACTCAAACACACACCCACACCCACAGACACACACACACACACAGCGAGCCTCTAACTCACTGCGCTCCTTCCATCCAGCCGGCTGTCAGCTTTCTCTTGCCTCCGCTCCGTGTCTCCCGGCCTCACAGATCAGCCTTCTGCTGGGGTGGCTGGCTGGATCAGCATGCGTGAGCCTCCCCTCTCTCATGAAAGGCCCTGTTGCCTCGGGCGCACAAAGCCACTGCGAAGATGGAGGAGTTAGTGTCAGCCGTGGTTTACATCAGAAGATTTCTGAATAACTAGATTTGTGTGGGTGTCCGAGAGTGTGGATGCCTGTTTGTCTGTGTGTGTTGAGGCATGCATGAGAAATTATCGAATTATTTTTTTGTCATGTACCAGTTCTCATTTATGAAATCTAAAACTGAGTAAAACTAAAAGGATAATGGGATAATAGGATAATTGTCTGCGTGTCTCCTGTTAACTGTTAAATCAGGTCTAAAGCTTGAAGATTATTCTTTACAATAGTATTACTCCACGCCTGTCATCTGTGTGTTGCCTGTAAAATGTCGAGCGTCACGTCTTTTTCTGCTGTCTCTTCCTCAGTGCTGAAGCCGATGGTGGAGGTCCTGAGCGACCCGGACTACATCAACCGCATGCTGCTGGCCCAGCTGGAGCACCGCGAGCAGGTCAGCGAGCACCACAAGAAGGCCTACACCTACGCGCCCTCCTACGAGGAGTTCATCAAGCTCATCAGCACCAGCTCCGACGTAGACTTCCTCAAACAGCTCAGGTGAGAGGGGGGGCGCTGCCGCACGCAGCACGCAATCCCACAGTCCTCTCTGCTGGTCCTCGTTCATCTGCTGGTTTGCTGACTACTGAGTCTTTGAGGCATTGCATTGAAGGAGATGTTATGTGTTTGAAGGATGTAGGGGTGTTTTTTTGTTTTGTTGTTTTTTTTTAACTGGGCTATGCACTTTGTTAGACTTGCTCCTTTGGCATGTACTGAGAGGGTTTTAATCTCAGTCAATTTAAGTTGCGTGTGAGAGATAAAGATAAGATAAGACAGGACAGGACAGGACAGGTAAGGTAAGGCTGTGTCTCAGGAATTGAATTAGAGCCTAGTTGAAGTAGAGCCAAGTTTCTTTGTCTTGACCGTGTGTCTCTTTGTATTCCCTATTCTATGGGCTTAAACAGCTCAATGAAGCGTCTGCAATTTCCAATAGATGCCAGGAAAGAGGCATCTTTCTCAGAGGGATCAAATGTCTGTCTGTGTATCATGTCAAACATGAGGAACCATCATATGGTGAGAAACTAGATGTGTGTCATTGCGTGGATGCATTCGAGTGCATTGGCCGTACTGATTATGGGGAAAATCTAGTATCACTGAGGAGTTTTCAAAAAAGAGAAAGAAATGCTCTGATTTGAAATAAGCATAACACGTCCTTGAATGAGGGAGGGAAAGGGAGAATCATTTTTCTTAGGATATTAGATGTTTTGAATATTTTATTTAAATCATGATGTGGATATCATATTTCCTACCTACATGTGTTGCTTTGCTTTTGGCCACAAACATCTGAAAATAGCATGCTATCAAGTGGACTGTTGATGTTGACTTTTGACAAGATTTCTTTCTGCCTGTGATCTTTTCTGATATTTGAAACCTACCTGTCGCTTCATCTGTACACAGGAGAGCAGCTTGACACTCACAGTGTAGGACAGACATGGCTTTGACGTTTCGATAATCCCCGCAGCTGAAAGGGAGCTATCTTCAGGTTTTTTTTTTTTTTCACCCTGATGTCTTGAGTCGTGAATCAGAGCATCCTGACATTTGAAAGCGTCTTTGGTGGGGGAAAATAAATAAATAAAACAGTAGAGTTGTCAGCTTCATTGATCTCGGGCAGCGAAGAATGCTTTTTGTGGTTCCTGGAGTAGGCTAGGTTTCGACACGCTCCCTCAAACTCAGGCTGTAGTTTTTTTTTTTTTCAAAATCCATGGTGGATGTCTGCGAGGCCAGTGTTTTTGTGTGTGGAATACTCTGACAGCACTTCAGAAGGAGAGGGCATTGGAGGCACAGAATGACCCACTTGCCCAAGAGAACCGGTGTTGCTATTTCTGTCTGTAATTCAGTTTGGTCAGACACTGTTGTCTACAGAACAAGGAGTGAGGGCTTGCTGCAAGGCTTTTCTCTACTTGCAAAGACCCCCAGTACAAGACAAGAAGGAATATGAAGGATATCAGAGACTTCTGACAGTTCTTGTTCTCTGCTCTCTACTCCAAGTGTCTGCAGATGGGTGAATGCACTGGCCTATGGAGAGGAGAGGAGAAGCCAAGAGTTAGCTGCTGGATTCATTAGGGATGAGGACTAAGACACTCAGGCCCTCTGAATCAAGTGACAATGTTAATCATTATCATATTTATTGCAACAATAATAAAACTTTGAATGACAATAACTATAAAATAAAATAATAAAAAAAAAGAAACCCAGGGAGAGGACTGAGCAGCTCAACAGGCAACATAGTCTTTACAAACCCAGTGCCTTCGGTTCATGGGCCATATTTCACTCTGTTAGAACCCATTACGCTTTTTAAATGGTCCGAAATTTTCTCCAGAAATTGGATGAATGCTCTCTTTCACCCATAGTAACCATTAACAACCATTAACAACAAAAAAGGCCAATGTGTTTACTTCCCAAGACCCTTGTTAAGGTTAATAAATGGTTGCCAGGGGTACAGCATTTTTGGTTTCCTCAGTTCCTCATACCAATTATGGCCAGAAATGATGTAACATTTCTGTTTGTGAACAGAAGGCAATGTTATGTTGTGTTCTTCTTAAATGTGGAATAAGCGCAGAATGGCAAAACATTGAAATGTTGAAAAGTCATGTCAAATGTGAAGAAAAATATCACTTGTTGCCCAGCACATGCAAACATAAAAACAGTACAGAATGGTCGTACTATAACATATGGCAAAAATAAAGCAAACATAAAGTGTACTAATTAATTCAAGATTATTTACTTTATCATTTACTCGTGTTATATCTTTTTTTTCTAAAAATCTTGGTAGGGTGTGATTGGAAGAAGCTCGCTCTGAAATGTCACGACTCCCTGCACGCACACACAATGTTTAGGGCAAACTCCTCTGAGGGTGCAGAAGATGAGGCCACAGACTGTCACTGGGTGAGAAGGTGCACCGTGTGACCATGAGTGTGACCATGAGTGTGACCTCAGGCACTGTGTGAGCATGAGTGTGACCTCTGTGTGACCATGAGTGTGACCTCTGTGTGACCATGAGTGTGACCTCAGGCACTGTGTGACCATGAGTGTGACCATGAGTGTGACCATGAGTGTGAACATGAGTGTGACCTCTGTGTGATCATGAGTGTGACCTCTGTGTGACCGTGAGTGTGACCATGAGTGTGACCTCTGTGTGACCATGAGTGTGACCTCTGTGTGACCATGAGTGTGACCATGAGTGTGACCTCTGTGTGGCCATGAGTGTGGCCATGAGTGTGACCTCTGTGTGACCATGAGTGTGACCATGAGTGTGACCTTGAGTGTGACCATGAGTGTGACCTCTGTGTGACCATGAGTGTGACCTCTGTGTGACCATGAGTGTGACCTCTGTGTGACCATGACTGTGACCTCAGGCTCTGTGTGATCATGAGAATGTGATGAGAAAGATTGGGCCACATTCGCAGCATTCGTGCTCAATAGAACACCAGTGGCATGGCACACAGGGGGATGAGGAGGCAGGATGATGAGGATGATGAGGATGAAGGCTTGACATATAACTAAAACAGCCTGGGGCTTAAACATTTCGTCTCTCTACAGTATTGATGAACATATACTGTAATATCAACTTTAACTTTGGTTAAAGGCTGTGTTCAGAAACAAAAAACTAAATTGGATTACTATATGATGATATTATGATGAGCTCATTTTTCACTTTCACAGTAAGATTGTGTTTACTGCAAACTGCTATAGAAAATTCACAAAGAATAGATTTGGCTATACATCATAATACCTTGGCATGCAATATGAATAGACCAGTAGTGGGCCCCGGATGTGTGATCTGTCTGCTGTACATTACAGATGAGGTCATCAATATTTTGAAAAACGATTGCATAGGCTGTTGAGGCGTAGTGCATGGTCAGGCACATGGTTGTTGCAAATGTTTTTCAGAATAGGCCGAGCCATTTCTCTGAATAGACCATGCCATTACCTGATTTATTACTTGTAATGTACTGTCATTGACTGGCCATGGACTGTTCCCAGTAATGGGCTGTCTTGATGAAGACACAAGTCCATTATGTCAGTGCGTCGGCTCCTCCTAATGTTCTCATGTCCTACGGTGACTCAGAATACGGGGCCCACAACCATATTAGAGGCGTGTTTCCCCATACTGGCCTAATCTCAGTCCCTCGGTCTCTAAACGAGGTTGTCCATCAAGACCCCATTCAGACTGCTTAACATTCAGACCTGGTTTTATGCTAATTTAGGCAAACTCCACAGAGCATTTTAAAGGACCAGCCTACGATTCTGGTGAAAGGTTGTTGCAATTTCAGCTCGACAGCCAATCGGATTACACCTTTTTCCTGCCATGCTCCTGCAGCAACATGTTGATTGGCTGGTGTCGTGTGTTCCCTCGATCAGACCCACTGTGTTTCCAATGTACAGAACAAGCACTGTGTATAGACACAAGGGTTTTCTTCTTCTTCTTCTTCTTCTTCTTCTTCTTCTCAGCACAGTGAGAGGAGAATGGGGAGCAGATCTAAAAGTGTATTGGATCAGAATGGCGGACGGTACCTTTAATCGTCTGATGTGAAGCTGCATTCTCCATCTTGGAGATAAAGTTGATGAGTTCCCATGTCTGCTAGATCAGATAGTTTTGTTTGACTTTCTTAAGCACATTCAATTTCAGCGGGGGTTTATCACGTCGTGCCGGCGGGAACGGTAATTGGTAATGAATATTTAACACCTTTTTATAGACCGAGTCCGTGTCTCATTTATTGGGAATCGTGTCGCCTGTGCCTCTCAAGCCCCCATTTCTCAATGAAACTCAACACGCACTGAGATCTTAATCACCCATTTTCTCATCATGAGTTGAGGTTTTTTAATGGTGCTGCCATTTGCTCAAAGGACAAAATGGAGCTAAATTTCCCCTCCAGTGGTCCTGTGGAGAACTTGTATTACTAATATTAAGTTTGATTTTTCATCATTAACTTAAAGTAATTTAATTGTTGGCAGCCAAGATTAAGCTAATTTCTCCCCTTGTGAATCAGGTGGTAGCTTGATGGTTTAAATGCGGTTTGTCTGACTGAATGCTGTCACTAGGTGAAGTTGTTAATCTTACAGTAGCTGGCGACTGCAAGAGGCGGAATGGTTGGCTGTTAGCAGCTCTAAAGCATATGAAATGTGTAGATCAGTGTACATCAAAACCAAGATCTACAGGGCCGACTTTAAGCTGTTAAACCTGTTGCAGCCAATGCAGAGAGGGGAAAAAAAGTGAAAGCCTAACGCTTGTGATCTTCTGTGTTCTCTGCAGGTACCAGATTGTTGTGGAGATTATCCAAGCGACAACGCTCAGTAGCATTCCACAGCTGAAGAAGCAGAAAGGTAAGACCGCGGGGGGAGCGGGCTGTTTGGTTTACCCCTGCACGTCTTCTGAAGGAAATTATGTCTCTCTCTCTCTCTCGCATTAATCCGCCCTGACCACACTCTTCCGCTCACGCTGTGTGCCCACTTAATTGCCTGGTTGCTCAGAGGTTTCTGGGCTGGAGGACTCAAACTAAGATGCATAGAATATTCTAGAAAAAGGAAATTAATGGCCTGCAAGTGGGTTGGGCCCTTGGGATCATTATATTGTGTTTATTTTCCTGGCTACAGTAAAGAGTGTCCATTCTAAGCCCTTGAGGTCTCTTAATGTTATGTGTGCACGTGCCGTGCATGTGATTACACTGTGAATCCATCTGGTCTGCAATATATCCTCTCCCCATAACCTTTATGACTGTTTGCTTGAGGTATTCATAACACTTATATGTTAGATATGGGTAATAAATGGCTGTTACAGCATGACAACCCTGGCATAAGATTACACCATGGCCCTAAATGAAATAAGATTACCGCACAAACATGAGCAGCTCTCTTACAGAAATGAACAGAGGTGTGTTGTACCTCCTGCCATGGAAAAGCTGAGCTCTTTTCTCTCTGTGCTTCAGCACGCTGACCGGGCCGTGATTGACAGCTGGCCAATAACAGAGCCTGTCTGCTCGGTCGCCGGGAAGCGCGAGGGCCGGGGAGCAAACGGCACGCTTTGCCGAGCTTTGGCATTTAATATTCTCCCCGTGAGTCAGACCGCAGACTACAGGAAGGGACTGACGGCAGCCCGCCAGCCATACAGGGAAATGTCACTCGCTGTTAAACCGCTCTCTTTTGTATTGTGTGGGTGTGTGTGTGTGTGTGTGTGTCTCCTCCATTTGTTTCTTCTGGAACATTCTCTCGGTCAAGCTTGCCGAGAGAGTGAAAGGGTTAAGGAGAGTGAGTATGACTGACAGACGAGAGACCCTAAGAATGGTAGAAAATGCTCAAAATAGAGGAAGCATCAGCAGGTTAATAGACCTGTAAGGCTCTGTCTGGTGTCTGCTGTTTTAAAGTCCATTGTGTCTCATTTTCCGGTGAAGTACCTTCTTTCTTTCCTCTCCTACTTGCTTTATTGAAATGAGAACAGGAGCTGTGGTCCACTAGATCGCTGAGTCATGTTGAGCTGCGCCTTGTGGCTTGTTTGGCAGGCCTTGTTTTTCTTTCTTTCTTTGTTTTTTTTTTCTTCTGTGAGGAGGGGCTCTTCATTTGTTTTTCTGCCTCTTGCTCCTGAGTTCCCCTCCCAAAAAAAGGAAGCCATCTCCAATCTCTGTGGGTGGATACAGCAGTGGCTCTTATTAAATGAAGCGGAGGGGAAATTGGCCTCTGGATGTGTCACTGCCTCTCTCGCTCTCCCTCTCTCTTTCTCTCTCTCTCTCTCTCTCTTTCTGTCTTCAGTCACAATAGTTGTCTGCCCAGAAGTGCTTGTGTGAAGAGGCGCGATGGTATTACGAGTGGTGTCTCATCAGCTTAAAAGATCTGCAGCACCAGATAACAGATTTCCCTGTCTCTTTTTGAGAAACTTATTTTGAGTTTTAATTTGGGCAGCAGTATTCTTCTTGTAGTTCTTCTTTTGCATTGCATTTCCCCTCCCTCAGTGGTTGGCACACTGAAATGCAAGTCACAATCTCACGCCGTGATGAAAATAAAACCCTCAGCTGTGTTTATCTCATGTCTGTCCTTTTCCGGTTTACGTCTTCAATGAAGGCCTACACTGGACTTGACTGTGCTTGTGTCAGCCCAAAAGGTGCTTGTCTGAAGAGTCATAATGATATTGCAAGCGGTGGTTAGTCAAGATCTCACCCTGCAGTCTCACCCTCAGCCTGCAGTCTAGGTGATTTTAAAAATAGTTTATCTCCTATAACCAGCTAAAAGCCAACAGACTTGCCCTGCAGAACCCAACAACAGAGCAGTTGTCACTGATTAAAGCTAACTGGTGTATTTTGGAAGTATGTTTGGTGACATTGTGTTGTAAAGGCTTTTACATGATTGGTCTTACGTCATCACTGGGTATGACTTCATAGTGAATGGCCTAGCTGGCAAGTTGGAACAGCTGTTGTGTTTATCTGTCCTTCACGTGATCATATGCCATCAAAATGAATTTGAGGATGTCATTTACTTTAGAATACATACTTTCAAAAACATACCTCAAGAAACCGTACAAATAATGTGCCATTATTAGATATGGAGATGTGGATGGATGGATCTTGTTTTATATGTTGTATGACATGTATAGGAATGTGTTTTTCTTTTTTAGTAAAGTTAGGTGAAGTATATTTGCATAGTTCCCCTTAGTGAGAGCCACACTAAACAGTGAGATTGACAGGCCTGGACATTCATGCCTTGGGGTTTGAGGTTGTGAGTAGCACCAGTGCAGGCATAATGCACCAGTCTCTGCACTGCTGTCATGCCTCACCACGCATACCCAGATGTAGGCCTACCCAAAAGAAATCACCAAGTAGATACTGATGATAGTTTCCCTTTAAAGCTTTCCGGGAAACCATAATGGGCATCTCTGATGCTGTGCTGTGTGTGTGTGTGTGTGTGCATGTTTAGATCAGGGTGTGTGCTATTGTAATGGGCATCTCTGATGCTGTGTGTGTGCATGTTTAGATCAGGGTGTGTGCTATTGTAATGGGCATCTCTGATGCTGTGCTGTGTGTGTGTGTGTGTGTGTGTGTGCGCATGTTTAGATGAGGGTGTGTGCTATTGTAATGCACCTACACAGTTCAGAGTTATTCATGCCCCTCCCAGGGGTTCTGTCCTACTTAATGATGAAAGCTGAGATATCTCAGCCTTGTTAGTCTTTCTGTGTTGATGAAATGGAGCTTTCTCTCTCTCTCTCTCTCTCTTTCTTTCTTTCTTTCTTTCTTTCTTTCTTCCCTTCCATATTTCATTTCTTTCTTTTGGTTGTGTGTTTCTTTCTCTTTTCTTTATTTTCATTCTTTTGCTCTCTCCTCTCTCTTTCTCTCTCTCTCTCAGTCTCTCTCTCTCTGTCTCTCTCTCTCTCTCCCTCCATTCCCACCTCTCTCCACCCCTCCTCTTACCTCTAACGGCTGATCTGATCTGAGCTGGCATGTCTCCTGTTCTCCCGCACAGACAGCAAAGGGAAAGAGACGGCGGCCATGAAGGCGGACCTGCTGCGAGCGCGCAACATGAAGCGCTACATCAACCAGCTGACGGTGGCCAAGAAGCAGTGCGAGAAGCGCATCCGGCTGCTGGGCGGGCCCAACTACGAGCAGCAGGAGGACGGCACCGGAGACGAGGCCGACGGGCCGCAGAGCCAGAGGGTGAGTCGGACCCGCCCGGACCACACTACAGCCATACGCCCACCGCGACCAGCACAGCCACTCAGCAGATGGTAGTCAAAGACACATACGTAGAGACACACACACACACACACAAACACAGGACGTCATCCCCAACCCCCTCGTTCTCCTCCCCTAGGCTTCCTCACTAAGAGAGGCAATCAAGAAGAGGGCTCCAGGTGTGTGGTTGGTTGGTTGTAGACACCACCCCTTCGGAGTTGATCTGACACACACACACACACACACAGACAGACGTCACAGTGGAAGCACAGGGACACTGCATGGCGTGACCACACAGACCTCAGTCCTCCTTCACTAATCAGACAGCATACTGTTCCTGTTGCAGCCATGTTGCTTTGCCGTTAGTCACACATCAGACGGGGCTGTCTGGCGCTGTGTGGTGTCTCTGTCACTGTAACAGGCTGGAGAGAAACCATGCCAGACGTCCTATATGCATGAGAGACAGAGAGAAACAGTGCCAGACGTCCCATATGCATGAGAGACAGCGCGCAGGAGTTACTCCGGCACTAGGGGACAACACTGTGGATCATGGGACATTTCATTGCGAGAGACTTTTGTCCAGTGTCCTGTTTGGAGATGTCCAGTCTCGTCATGACTCCATCTCTTGCGCTGCTGGTTCAATAGGGGCGGACATGTGTGGGAAGCTGTTAGATAAAATCAGATAGTTGTGTTGTAAGGCCACCATGAATGAGAGAAAGTGGCATGTGTCCTTTCTGTGTTGAAGAAATGCTGCCTGTATCAACAAAGTTACTGAGAAATCATATCAGTCAAAAAGGTTTACCAACCATGATGCTATAGGAAGTGACATGGCAGGAATCATTGAAGGAAGGCTGAACAGGTCTGCATTAAATGTCTACATCAGCATAGCATAAGTCAAAGCATTGGTTTTGTTTTGGGCTGTTTTAGTTGCCTTTTAAGTTAAGTATCATTACTAGGAGTGCAACTTTAAAGAATCCCTTTTCATGTCCAGTCCACGCTTCAGATCAATCACTGTATATAGAGTCCTTGTCCAGTCGACGCTTCAGATCAATCACTGTATATAGAGTCCTTGTCCAGTCGACGCTTCAGATCAATCACTGTATATAGAGTCCATGTCCAGTCCACGCTTCAGATCCACCTCGGCTCTGTGTGACATCACCTGTCTGGTCTGTTTGTGTCAACAGATCCTTCAGTTTGAAGAGATCATGTCCAACAGCACATTCCGAGAGCACTTTCGAGTCTACATGGAGCGCGTGGACAAGAGGGCTCTCATCAGCTTCTGGGAGCTCGTGGAGACCCTCAAAGCAGCAAATAAGGTACAGACACTAAACACACGCAATACTTTATGTTGTACTATATGTTGTGTAAGCAGTTTAGTATGGTGATGTCTTGTTGGGTACCAATATGGGGAACAGCACATACTGCCAGCTGTTTTTTATAAAATATGTAAGTAAGGTTTGGACAGAAATGGATTTGATTTAAAATATGGTGTCTTTGAACACCGACTATGTGTCTCAGACTAGACGAGGTGTCTGAGGGGTTGGATAAGCAAGTGGTGTTCGTTAAGTGCAGCAAGGAAGGACACACACACACAGAGAACAAAAAGAAATCCAGACTAGAGAATGGATTTTAGATATTTCTATACGTCACGTTAAAGGGCTGTATAGACAGTGGAAAAAAAGTAATAATAATAATAATAATAATTCATTTTATTTGTAACGCACGTGCATTGAGTACACAAGTGTAGACGTTTCAGTCCAGGCTGGATACTATACAGAGTTATGTTGGATGTTTGTGAATTCAGTGGAAAATCACAATTGGTATCTTGTGCAGATGGCTGTACTTTGTCTATTAAGGCTGAGATTTGTAGCCTGCCCGTGATTCTTTCGGTCTTTTCTTTATCTATTTAATTTTCCCTCTTTCTTTCTTTCTTTCTTTCATTCATTCATTCATTCATTCATTCATTCATTCATTCATTCATTCATTCATTCATTCATTCATTCATTCATTCATTCTTTCTTTCTTTCTCCGTTTTGGAAGAAATGTTGCGTGGGCTGGCAACAGTATCCATTAAACACTGATTCAACGATCATCGAGTTTTAAAAAGATGTTTTCTCTCCGTCTTGGCATTTTGTTTCCCTCCATCAGAATGAGGTGCCCAACCTGGTCGGGGAGATCTACCAGAACTTCTTCGTGGAGAGCCGCGAGATCCCCGTGGAGAAGGCCCTCCTCAAGGACATCCAGCAGACCCTGGTGGGCAACAAGGGCACCGACGTGTTCCACAAGATCCAGGCGGACGTGTACGAGACCATGAAGGAGCGCTACTACCCCTCGTTCCTGGTGAGCGACCTCTACGAGAGGCTGATCCGCCGCGAGGAGCAGCGCAACAGCTCCCAGTCCAGCAGCGAGGACAAGGACGAGAGCGTGAGTGGCGCCCCCTGTAGGAGAACGTGCTCAAGACACTCCTGGTCAGGTGCTGAGGCTAGAGTGGGAGACACACTGCAGTGTGATGCTTTTAATGCCGGCTCCCGCCGTGATGTCAGCTTAAAATAAAGGCCCAAGGATTGAAGAGCCTGGTTTAGACTAGGGCTGAACGATTAATTGCATTTGCGATTTAATCGCGATATGATAGAACGCGATTTTCTAACCGCAACATTCGCGATTAAAAAACGTGGTTTTAAGATGGTAAATTTTGCACACAGTGTTTAAAAAGTGCATGCCTAGTGTTTATACTTAAAATTACTTTTTTTAAATTACTTAAATGCACAGTGGCAAAGCCACCTATTTGTTGTTCTTGTTTCTGTAATAAAACAGTTAAATAAAAATGTAAAATGTGGGAAAGAATATTTTACACTAAATGTATCTAATATTGTGTTGGTCATATTTAAATCATTCATTACGTTTTGTTGGGGAAAAAAAGAGGATACAAAAAAAATCGCATACCAAATCGCAATCGCAATATTTTGGTAAAAAATCGCAATTAGATTATTTTCCCAAATCGTTCAGCCCTAGTTTAGACTGACTTTTTAAATCATTTAAAGAGATGTGCCTGTTGGATCCCTGATAAACACAACATCATTTGTCCTTTCTGTATGTTAATTTGTTAGCTTTGGAGAAAATGTGAATTGTGAAACTTCATTTTCAGAGTTTAAGTAATGCATTGCCTTATGTAAGCATTATGCAACAAAGCTGTAATGAATAAGACACATTTTTGTGATCGCATTTCATGCATAGCATGCGAGTTGGAGCAAGTATGCATGCATTTGGGAAGAGGGTGTGCATTGGCATAGTTGCTACATTTGTCATTTGCATTCCATAACACACTAA
Source organism: Clupea harengus (assembly GCF_900700415.2). Lineage (NCBI taxonomy): Eukaryota > Metazoa > Chordata > Actinopteri > Clupeiformes > Clupeidae > Clupea > Clupea harengus. The sequence goes on along the minus strand of NC_045171.1, from coordinate 24,136,869 downwards.
TTTCTAATGACTTCCTGTCCGAAGTAGTGTCACTCAGTTTGACATGTGCCCTTTCTGACTTTGCCCGTGACTTTGCCAGAGCCAGACCTTGGAGGGCACAGAAGAGGGTCTGGACGAGGGCAGCAAGGGCATCAACGAGCAGGCCAGCTATGCCGCCAACAAGCTGCGCCAACTCTACGACAAGCTGGAGTACAAGCGCCAGGCCCTGGGCTCCATCCAAAATGCGCCAAAGCTAGACAAAAAGGTACACCGCGACCATCCACCAGACACACAGAGGCTCGTGGTGTTTTGAAACCAAAAACTGGGATAATTTAATTGGTTTTGTTTGGATGGTTTTACGGGACATGGGCCACAAATAGAAGGCTAATTGAATCTTCATTAGGTCATTTCTGAGCCATTGTTTGAAGCAGTAACACTAATTTGTGGTAGGTGTTGGGACATTTGAAAGAATAATTTCCATTCAGGAAGCATTCTTGTCCTCTTGAATGGGTCCAGTCTGGAAATAACAACACCAGAATTGAATAGTGTTATACCAGGGCCTTCACAGCACAGTTTCACAGAGAAACAACCTCTGTGTTGGAAACCTCTCTGATTTAGCCTGGCCTGTGGCATTGGTGCACAGGGACACACTACTCTATTGGCCTTCTTCCATTGGTGCACAGGGACACACGACTCTATTGGCCTTCTTCCATTGGTGCACAGGGACACACGACTCTATTGGCCTTCTTCCATTGGTGCACATGGACACAGTACTCTATTGGCCTTCTCCCATTGGTGCACAGGGACACAGTACTCGATTGGCCTTCTTCCATTGGTCCACAGGGACACAGTACTCTATTGGCCTTCTTCATTGGCTCACAGGGACACAGTACTCTATTGGCCTTCTTCCATTGGTCCACAGGGACACAGTACTCGATTGGCCTTCTTCCATTGGTCCACAGGGACACAGTACTCTATTGGCCTTCTTCATTGGCTCACAGGGACACAGTACTCTATTGGCCTTCTTCCATTGGTCCACAGGGACACAGTACTCGATTGGCCTTCTTCCATTGGTCCACAGGGACACACGACTCTATTGGCCTTCTTCCATTTGAAACCGGGGGCAGCTGGAGGCTTTTCCTCAGGCTGAAGCACCAGTGATTAGCGTTGGTCTTCTGCTTCCATTAGGAGTTGTAATAGCGGGGATATAATGTTGTTTAAATAATGATCTGGTAGCCTAACGAAAGGGCTCTCGTTTATAGACAGTAAATTATAAAAGAAGTACAGGTAGGCTGATAATGCTGGCACACTGATTTATCTGTGGTGTTCTACCTGTTTTATTGTTGCATTTTATTTCATTCCCCAAGTCCCTATTTCAGCCTTAATGGGGTCCTGCCCCTGCCCCTGCCCCTGCCCCTGCCCCTGCCCCTGCCCCTGCCCCTGCCCCTGGCCTGAGGCAGTGTGGGCCATGGCCTCGTTCCAACCTCAGAGATGGAAACAAAAAAGTCGTGCCTTTTCCCCAGACACCGGGGTTTAACCCCACAGTGAAAATGCTCCGTTTGGCTTTTGTCACTAGGTGTGTCCTAAAAGAACCCCATGCCCACCCCCCCCCCCCATTCTCAGCCCCTTTGATGGGCATGGATGCGGGAGCCCTGCACCAATGCCACAGGAGCCATTAGTATTCTCCTTCAGCAGGGCCCCCCCTGTGCCACACACACGACCCTGTCTGAGGGCTCTGCCAGTGAATTAGGAGCACCCTTTTCAGACAGGGTCACACACAGGCCTCCGCTACAGCATGCTGCTCCAAGACAGGGTCACAGGCCACCGCTACAGCATGCTGCTCCAAGTCTCCAAGCACAGACCTTGAATTGAGATGGTAGCAGAACAAATGCAAGAGAAGCTTTGAAAATGACGGTGAATTGCTTCAAGTGGAAAGGAATGAAATGAGGACCCAGAGGCAGAATATATAAGTATACAGGAAGGCTGGAGAAAAAAAAAGAGTTTTCATCAGGGTGCGCTGGAAAAAAAAAATGTTCAGAAACAACCGTAGAAAACCCTTTTCTGAAAATGTCTGTGTTCTCTAGTTCCCAGGATGCAACACCAATATAGAAAACCAGTCCAGTAATGAATTAGTAGCAGTAGTACCAGACCAGAGCCCAGCAGATGCGCCCCCCCCCCCCCTCAAGGTTTTCCCTGTTAAAAAGTTCTTCTTTTCCACCGTCTTCTATCTGCTTTCTGTAGGGGTTCAGTCCTCTGTGCCTGGAGATAATATAAATACTTAATGGTTCTTTATAAATAATTCAAGAGTTGTTGTTTGTGTGTGTGTTTGTGTGTGTGTGTGTGTGTGTGTGTGTGTGTGTGTGTGTGTGTGTGTGTGTGTGTGTGTGTGTGTGTGTGTGTGTGTGTGTGTGTGTGTGTGTGCGCGTGCGCACAGATTGTGTTGAAGCTGAAGGACGAGATTTGGGCCATGGAGAAGGAGCACAGCGACCTGCAGCTTCACATCTCACGCACAGACTTGTGGTGTGAGAACTTGGGGACGTGGAGGGCAGTCATCAGCGCTGCCGAGGTGACACACACACACACACACACACACACTCCATCAGTAATGACTGTAAGGTTTTGTACCAAGACAGACAGGCACACTTTGTGCTACTATTGCTACTACGGCTACTAATTGCTTTTGCAGTAAACACTAGGACTGTGACAACGACAAACATTTCTCAAAGTGCAGATAAGCCATTGATGATATGATATATACAACACTTTTCTGAATATAAAATATATATAAATATAAATCAATGTTTTGGCATCTGAGGGAGTCTGTACAAGGCTTGCCTTCACATGTCAGGCTCACTTGAGCTATTTCAATACTGTAATCAAAGTCTATTCACTTCAGCAGGGAGAAAGACAAAGCGGGTTCCCACCATTTCCATATTTGCCTGAAGCGTGATGGAGCCCCTCAGATGAGCCTTGATTGGGGCTTTGTTTGTTTAATTGGCCGTTAAATAGTCAAAGCGCTGAATCGTTCAAGTTCACAGCTCGTCTGTGTTGCCTTCATTGACATTTTTGACTGTCGTGTTTTCCATTATCATCACGACACTTCCGACATTCCTTTAAATCCCGTGTCGAGAGGGCGTTGTATTTGGGCATGTATTACTCCAACAATAAGTAGTCTTTTAATTGATGTTGAGCAACTGTCACAGTTGCCCTCATTATGAAGAGCTCGTTTTCCTATAGCTTCTGTTTTGTCTAGTCATAACACTAACACTTTCCAAAGTTTCTCACATCCACTGAACTTTCCTCCTTAATGAGACTTGTGAGAGATGAGTACCTATGCTGGGCTCAGCAGTGATTTAAAGCATGCCTAGGGTTAAAAGAGAATGGCTCTTTGTGCCAGTCAGACAGGTTGGCTGTTTGCCCATTGCAGCCAAATGGGTCGGGCCGGGTGGAGTTGAAGTACCCGCCCTCTTGAGTGTCCTTAAACAACCTCTTTCTCTGTCTTTCTCCTCTCTCTCTCTCTCTCTCTCTCTCTCTCTCTTTTCACTCTCTCTCTCTCTCTCTCTCTCTCTCTCTCTCTCTCTTTGCACTGTCTTTCTTTCTTTACTCTCTCTCTCTTTCTCCTCTCTCTCTCTTTTCACTCTCTCCTCTCTCTGTCTTTGCACTGCCTCTCTCTTTTCACTCTCTTCTCTCTCTCTCTCTGCACTGTCTCTTTCTTTTCTCACTCTCGCTCTCTCACTCTCTCTCTCTCTCTCTCTCTCTCTCTCTCTCTCCCTCCACATACTTCCTTCCCTTAAATGACTCTTTCCTCTGTGCTCTGCAGGCCTCTGAGGAGAATGGGGAGCAGGTGCCCTTCTATTCGGTGGCTATCAGCCTGCCAGAGGGTGAAGACTCCAAGAACAGCCGCTGGACCGTCACCAGAAAGCTCCCAGAGTTCCAGGCCCTGCACAGGAAGCTCACTGAGGTAACACCTCCAGAACGCCCCTGACCGAGGTCACTTCCTGTTTCTGAAATACAGTCAGAGCCCCTATTTAAATGATGTGATACAGTTTATACCTCACTGGGCAGGGTGGGGAAATGTAAAACACCATTGCATTATGGGTAAGCACAGGTTGGCTGAAGTAGGTGTTGCACTTAGCCTATGGGCTAATTCCCACTTACATTGAAAGCTGTTATTTTCACTGCCGTGTTGGCGTTGTGGGAATAGGAGCAGGTGTTGTTAATCTGGCAAAGTCAGTCCATCATTCTACCCCTTTGTGACCTAGTAACAACGACGGCCATCTTCAGTCACTGCAGAAGTGGGAATGGGAGTCACAAGATTCCCGTTTTCGCAAGGGGAACTATTCCCCTTCATTCACCATGCTGATACTAGAGGAAGGCCTTTCCCAATTGATCTCTCAGGACTGTTTCGTGTCTATGTGGAGCCATTTAACATTATCTGCAAGTGGTTGCGATCACTTTCAGACTGCTTTTTATTGGCAAGCTGATTTTGAGAAGTTGAACTTTGTTTCAGGCTATGCAGCCAACGGTTGCTATGCTAGCTAGCTAGCTAAGGCCAATTTGTGAAATAACCTTAAAATGTTTAAATGGCAGAGTTCCATTTGTATGAAATTATGTCTAGTTATCTAGCTGATGTTACAGTCGCTTCAATTTAACTTATAAAATTATAATAGGAAAAAGTAGAAAAAGCCCAGTGTCCCTGTACACCACTGCTACTTGGTCCCCTAAATAGGATACATAAGTTTAACTTACCAGTGAATTAGTTCATATTAGCAGACCCTAGCAACTGTTAATATATATCCCTAAAATGGGGTTAGATAGCCGGAATAGCTAGGTTGACTGGCGTAAGACCTTAAGATCTTTACAGGCAGTGCTGACTCTCTCTCGTCTCGCAGAAGTTCTCGCTCAGTAGTATTCCGTAATATTCAGTGAAGTGGGAATACAGGACACACTTTGCTGTCATGGAACACTCAGTGGAAACTAGAAGTTGTTATCTAGTCCGTGTTGTTGTTTTGGATTTTGTATAGAGGAAAAAAATGATGTGTTGTGCAACTCATGGTGGTGAATCTCTGTTGTATTGGAAAAGCTGAAAAGCTGAGTGTAAATGCGGAGGGTAATCAGCGGCCCCTCCTTTCATAATACTACCCACCACCACCTCCACCACCAGGGGCGGACTGGGGGAAAAAAGTGGCCCGGGAGTTACTGTCAGACCGGCCCACTTAATACACGGCGCGCTGCCCACTCAATGCATCGCACGTTTTGACCAGTCAGTCGCCTATTTGGAAAAATACCCATACAATTAACATTATTTTGGATGATTACAAAGAAATGACATCATATATGTTTTTTTAAATAACATTTGGATTCACCAATTTGACTGGATGGACACATGGAATAAAATGATACTGACTATTGTAACACTCCAAGGTAGATATAGTTTGCTAGATGAATATGCTTAACTCTGGGCTAGTATCAGAAGGTTATATGTATAACTACAGAGCCTTAAGGAATGAATGTCAGCAGAGAAAGACCACACAATAAAGAAACTGGAATCAGAGGGTATAATTAGTATGAACCAGTGGCGGCTCCTGAAAAAATGATCAAGGGGGGCATATTTTTGATAATGATTAAGGCGACCCATTCAGTAGTTACATTAAGCAAGACAATTGTATCAATTTGTTGTTAGCTGATTAACTCATACAGCAATACCTTTTTATCCACTAGATGGCAGCACACAACAGAAATGTTTCCCCTCTACCTACATAGCTAGAGTAGCTAGTTACAGGTGAAAAGCTATGAAAGAAAGTTCCATCCAGGAGCCTTGTAGAAACCTGTTGAATGGATACATTTGGTCTAGGAAGTCCTAAATGTTTTGTTGTCAATTTATCTTCATTAGTACGCCGACTTTCAAAGCCGACAACAATCGAGTTGTTGCACTGAATGTTAAAAATGGATTTAACATGAGAGTCAATGAGAGAGATCTGGGGCGATTTCCAGTTTGCCCAAAAAGGGGCGGGGTCATTTGAAGCACCACGTTTGCCTGACTGTTGCCTGAGTGACTGTTGGCTGATTCGACAATGACATTCAGAGGCAGATCAGACGGTCTAGTGGTAGAATCTGACAGAAAATAAAACTCCCGTAGGCAGTGCGTCGCCCCAATCGCCCTTATGGACAAGCCGCCCATGAACTATATTGTAGAAATGAACATACGATGGGGTGTGAACATCAGTGGTATCAGGTGTCTTGCATGCTGGGTGTGTGATTGTGTGTGTCTGTGTAGGGGTGTTGAAGGTGTCTGCGAGCAAGTGATGCAAGTGTTGAGTAGGCTAGAGTTATTGACATTTAATAACGCCTAAAACAAAGTTAGACTGACGGAAGACATGAGTAAAGAAGATATTTCAGAAAATTTTCGAAAAATAAGCACCATGAGTGTGAATACAGATCGCGAGGAGTAGGATAAAATTCAGTCAGTAATTACCTATAGCCACAATCATTAGTGAATTTTACGTGTTCTGTCACATTCAAAATGTAGACGGTGCCGGCGACGTCAGAGGGTAGGGCTGGCTTGTGATCGGAGTGGGCCAGTATTTTGGACCATCCCAACCCCGTCGGCCCACCGGGGATTCCCCCGGTATCCCCGATGGCCAGTCCGCCCCTGTCCACCACCACGAGCTCCATCTGCTGCCCCTGCCAGATGTGCCGATCCAGACCGTTGGTGGTCTGGTGCATTGGAATGCCTCTGAGATCTGATGCACGCCTTCTCAGCGCCACACACTGTGACCGCCAAGGGAGCAAGGAGGATGACTCATCAGTTCGCCGCAGATCTGCACAAAAGAAGATCTGATTTGGATAGACAGTCATGCGGGTCCTTTTCTCACATGAATTCTCTCTCTTTCTTTCTTTCGTTCTCCATCTCTCCCTCCCTCTCTCTCTTCCCCCACTTTCTCTTTGCAGTGTTTCCCCTCTCTGAAGAAGGTTCAGCTGCCATCGCTGAGTAAACTGCCATTCAAATCCATTGACCAAAAATTCCTTGAGAAATCCAAAAACCAGCTCAACGCCTTCTTACAGGTGAGACACCGTCTCTCTGCCACATCTGTATGCCGTCTCTCTGCCACATCTGTATGCCGTCTCTCTGCCACATCTGTATGCCGTCTCTCCCCAATTATGCTCTCATTCCCCTCTCCGGACGCCTGGCTGAAGGTGAACGCACCATAATCGGTGTGTCTTGATGGCAGCCTGCATGTTTTGTCTGCCGGCTCCTCTATTTGTACGCGTGACACCCCCCCCCCCCCCCCCAGGCCACATGTTCACAGATGACAACCAGAGGCAATTTCAGACTCCACAGGTGCCCTTAGTTATTGGCAGTACCTGCAGGGCGCCTGCATGATGGCTCCCGCTAGACTGATTGAAAATAAAAACATGCTTCAGTCCGGCGGCTGCCCGGTCCAGTCTCCCCAGGCTCAGTGCAGCCAGCTGGGGCGAAACATGTGGGTGGAATGACTCTGGAGCACGTTGGGGCACGTTTGTTTTGTGGGGAAATGAAACCAAAATTTTATTGCTAAAGCCTGTGATTTTTATGGTGGATTGAAGAGTGAGTGGCTTGAAGCAAAAACATGTTTTGTGTTTGTGGAGGGGAAATGTTGGCTAGATGGAGGTGCTCATAACCTGTCCTTCTATGGAGGCTGGAGGCGTGAGAGAAATGTGTTTGTTTTGCCATCCCAGAGCTTTTCTGCATCTGCGCATCAGACAGGTTTTGGTTACGGAGTGAGTAGCGTGCAAAACCAGCTATAAAAGCCAATTTGACATGGAGGTGTTCAGCAAGAATGAGGCAGTAAAACCCAGACTGCAGGAGCGAACACAAGCCCAGAAAGGCAATAAAACAAGAGGGAAGTAGCTAAATGAGTGTTATATCCCTTTGGATGAGCAAGCCCGTAGAAGTACATTTTCAACCAAGGCTTGGAGTCAGCAGGCCCAGTATCCTTCTGGTCAGACGTCTTTGGGCCAAGAGGGCAAAGTCCACGTCCCTTGCGGCCTTTCAACTTGAATGATTACACTCATATAGGGCAGAGCTCCCATCCCAGGAGCCAGAACAGAAGCACTCATATAGGCCTAATGCCTTTTCTCAATGCCCAAAACAGCACTTCTATTTAGTCACCGGGCTCATCTCTCTGCTATGAATGTGTAGAACCAACTAGGAGGATGTGTCGACAGCCATTGTTTTGGGACATAGGCAGGCCGACGACCTTTGACCTTTTGACCTTATGTTGGTGTGTGGTGTTGTTCTGCAGAAAATGCTGACAGACGAGCGCATGTGCCAGAGCGAGGCTCTGTACGCCTTCCTCAGTCCCTCCCCGGAGCACCTCAAGGTCATGGACATCCAGAAGAAGTCCTCCTTTTCGCTGGCCTCCTTCCTGGAGCGGCTCCCCGGGGACTTCTTCTCCCATCAGGAGGTGAGAGATGTCCTCCACACACACACACACCCGTTACACAACCTGCCTGTTTGCCTGTTTCTCCTCTGTGTGTGTGTGTGTGTGTGTGTGTGTGTGTGTGTGTGTGTGTGTGTGTGTGTGTGTGTGTGTGTGTGTGTGTGTGTGTGTGTGTGTGTGTGTGTGTGTCAACAGTGTTAGTAGATTTTGTTACAAAAAAGCAAGAAGACCTACAACATTCATTCTGTTTTACTGTGTAAGGTTTAGGCCTATAAACAGTTTCCTTTACATTCTATATAAATAAACAAATGAAGGACAAAGGCCTTAAAATAAAATGCACTCATGATGCATAGGAATATTGTAAATTAAATGTATTTTATACATATGTTTTTTCATGGTTGTAAATGTAGAATTGATACAGTTTTTCACCACAAACTGAAGCTCTCTTGTCCCAAACCCACCGGGCCAATGCTCTGTACACATTCAGTCTGATGATGTCACGCTCCTGAGCCCAGGTTCCTCAGTGCGTCCTCAGCCCTGGTGTTTTACAGTCGTGCCGTTTGAACACAGCAGGTCTGGTTAGCTGTTTGTGTTAGGTATGACTCACACGGCCCGAAACAGAGAAGCGCGTCAGCATGCACTATGGGCTGATGTCATCAATCTCCCCCGAGACCCAGAGCGGGGGGGGGGGGGAGAGATTCATGAGCCTCGTTTCCTGAGTGTTTGATTTCCTGTGCTGTCAGGAGGAGGCGGAAGATGACAGTGACCTCTCGGACTACGGCGACGAGGGCGACGGGAAGAAGGATGCCCTCGCCGAGCCGTGCTTTATGCTCATCGGAGAGATCTTCGAACTCAGGGGCAGTAAGTCATCCAGTTCACATAAGGGAGAGAGGGTGTGTGTGTGTGTGTGTGTGTGTGTGTGTGTGTGTGTGTGTGTGTGTGTGTGTGTGTGTGTGTGTGTGTGTGTGTGTGTGTGTGTGTATGTATAAAAATGTTTGAGTGTGTAGAAATATGTGTGTATATATGTGTTCGTCTTGAATCTAAGGGGCTGTTTGCTGTATTAGAATGTTTGAAATGTCTCCGTCTCTGTGTAGAGTAGTGTGTTTATCTGTTAAAAGTGTCAAATGTGTTCACAGTTCTGTGTGTGTGTGCGTGTGTGTGTGTGTGTGCGTGTGTGTGTGTGTGCGTGCGTGCGTGTGTGTGTGTGTGTGTGCGTGTGTGTGCACATGTAATGGGCACTTTGCATTCAGGCGCCCCTGTAAACCTCAATTTCCATCAATCAAAGTGAGACACCTGCGCTCCTGTGATGATGAGTTTCTTTCATCCTCTCTCCGTGGCGTTCCCTCCCTCCATATCTCCCTCCATCCCTCCCTCCCTCCATCCCTCCCCGCTTCAGTCACGGCCCCTGTGCCGTCCCCAGCAGGAGTCCAGGGCAGTCGTTAGCGATAGGTCAGTCCAGCAAGCGTCAGTCCCCTGCACACAGCCTCGTTAGGCTGCTATTGATTTAGGCTGTCAAGGAAATGTCCTATTAGTGTTTCTCAGCAGATGGTTTGGGCCCTTTGGGCAGAAATAGAAACAGAAGTAGGGATGTAGTAGTGGGACTTTCACCTCTTCCTTGTGCATGATTTCATCGACCAAGTTGTTGGTGTCCAGCATATATGGATATATACGTATATAGATTGGGAAGATTCTGTGATGGTCAGCGATGTAAATACTCATAAGCTCAAGACCATTTCTTCAAGGTCGAGTTACTTATGATGCAGTAGTGCTTAAAATAGTTCATTAGTGTCTCCTGTAACAGGATCCAGATTTTTGGTATGCTGATGTGAGGGTCATCGAATATTGACCGAGACCCAGCCACCTCACAGGTCTCACCTGCTCCGACTCTCTCTTCGGAACCGACCCCATGAGCAGATCATTGCTGACATCATTTGAGTGACAGGGCTAGAAATATCTGAGCTCTGCTTCTGCTTTCTCAAACCTGCACCTAAACCAAAAAAAAAAAAGGAGCCGATCGATTCAGACCTGAGGAACCTGTTGCTCTTCTGCCACTTCTCAGTGAGACTGAAGACCGTCTGACAGGGCAGTTAAAAAAAAACATTTCAAACACCTGACCGAAACCTGTTGTATGAAGTCTGCCTGTGCATATTTTGAAATCAGGAACATCAGAAATATAATAGGGAACTGCATTACAGAACAATAGAGATGGAGAGTATTGTGTAGCAGGTTTGCCATCGCTCGAAGCCGAGGCGTCCTCTCAGCTGCTGATACTATAGGGGTCCGGGTCAGTGCAACAGACCAGGCCACTGAGAGTGCAGATTCTCAGCTGTTCATTCACAGCAGGACCTCTGTCCGTCTCCCTTTGGACAGAGGAGCACATCCATGCCTGGAGCCTGGCCCTCTGAGTCTGTTCAAATAGACAAGCTCTGTATGCCGAGTATGTTAAGGAGGTGCTGACGGTGTGCCTCTTTAGTGCAGGTCAGCTGGGGAGGAGTGAAGGGGCTTTCGGACCATGCTGTCGTGCAGCTGCCCAGGCCTACGTGTGCTGTGTTATTGGGGTCATTAGTCTTGTGTGGTCCAAATGTTAAAGCCTGTGTTAAGTGCTTACCCTACTCTTCTCTTTGTCCCACAGTGTTCAAATGGGTACGAAAGACACTAATTGCACTAGTTCAAGTCACGTTTGGACGGACCATCAACAAGTAAGTACCAACGTTTTCTGACTTTGTCATCCCAACGAACTTCTTTGGCACAGAGTTTTCTTTTCATTTTGCTTGTCCAGGTAATTGAGCAATTATAATGTAGCCTGCTGAGATGGATGGAAGTATACCTGGAACTGACATCCTGAAGTCAGAAACTCCTGAAAAACAAACAAACAAACAAAAAAAAAAAAAAAAAAAAAAAATCCTATGCGATTGAATGAAGGGGAAAAAAAAGGGCTCAGCTATGTCTGAACCAAAAAAAGCCCTCTATTGTGAGTAAAGAATATGTAACTTCCATCAGCCCTCAGTCTCGCCTCAGTGATGCTGGCAGGAGGGACAGAGCTGTGGGGAGAGTGTAGTGATGACCCCCACAGGGTTGGGCAGACTGGAGGGAGAGTGTAGTGATGACCCCCATCAGGGTTGGGCAGACTGGAGGGAGAGTGTAGTGATGACCCCCATCAGGGTTGGGCAGACTGGAGGGAGAGTGTAGTGATGACCCCCATCAGGGAAGGACTGGAGGGAGAGTGTAGTGATGACCCCCACAGGGTTGGGCAGACTGGAGGGAGAGTGTAGTGATGACCCCCATCAGGGAAGGACTGACTGGAGGGAGAGTGTAGTGATGACCCCCACAGGGTTGGGCAGACTGGAGGGAGAGTGTAGTGATGACCCCCATCAGGGAAGGACAGGAGCCCAGTGAGGAGAGAGGGAGAGTGTAGTGATGACCCCCATCAGGGAAGGACAGGAGCCCAGTGAGGAGAGAGGGAGAGTGTAGTGATGACCCCCACAGGGAAGGACAGGAGCCCAGTGAGGAGAGAGGGTCAGGTGTGGGCCGTGGTATTCTCCACCATGACGGGCCTAATTACCACACTCACACCCACTTCCGATCAAAACACACTTCAACACGCGCACACAAGAGAGAGGCATACACACACACACACACAGACACACACACACACAGACACACACACACACACACACACAGTCATAACAAGCATCTTAACACAGTTATGAGTCACACACACACTGACTCACACTTGATCACTACGGAGGCTCTCTCTCACACACACACACTCACACACACACACACACACACACACACACACACCACATCAAGACCTCTTCTTTGTGAACATTGACTGGCTTTGTAATAGCAGGTCATTATTGGCTCCTGTCAAAGAGTGTCCCAGACAGTGGGCGTTGATGGGTTTGTTGGTGATGGAGATGACTTGCTTGCCCACAGCCCGAGCCTGCGCGCTCTCTCTTGAATCACCCTCTATTCAAACACCCTTAACGATTTCCGTTGCAGTTTGTGTTTGGCATGCTTTTTTTGCGGTTGTACAGAAAACGATAATAACAGTACACAGACCAATCATGTTCCATTCAGCGTGCCCTTTGGGGGTGACTGTGTGTGTGTCCAACAACTGTAGTCTTGGTGTCCCTAGTTCGGCTTTTTTAATTGGTCAGGCTTGGTTCAGTCCCGCCCTGCACTGACCCCTGATCAGTGAAACTCGTTGCCAGTCTTGCTGCTTCTTAATGAGATTTTCAAACAAGAGCAGTTTGAAAGCATTCAAAGATTTCCTTTGCTGAAACTCTCGGTATATCCATGTGTCACTCGTTGCTGTTGTGCTTTCTTGACTTTTGAGCATTTCTTTATGATGTTTCTCTCTGCTGATTTGTCTGACCTGTTAGCAAAAATGATCATTGCCATTGTTAGGCAGGTCCTAGGCAACTAGGGGCATTAAATGCTAGCTGGCTAGTTCATGTTGTTGTGATGTTAGTGGCGTCCTTAAGCTAAGTTCACACTTGTCCAAAGATCAGTGTGTGTGTATATGACTGTATTACAGAGTGCAGTGTCTTCTCTTTCTGAGGCCCAGTGTATCTTACAGCTAGCAAGTCAAAGTGACCTACAGGTCTGGTGACCTGCTGGAGTGGAGATATGTGGCATCCTGGATTGAGTTCTCCATTCTAGCTGCAGCCCTCCTGGTTTGAGTTATAGCTGTGAAAAATACTGTTGTTTCTGTCAGACACACATGAACAACACAGAAAACTAACAGGCAGCATAGGTTGCATTACATTACTGTTGTGAGATGTTGCACCCTGTAACCTCTCTCTCTTTCTCTCTCCCTCTCCCCCCCCTCTTTCTCTCTCTCTTTCTCTCTCCCTCTCTCTCTCTCTCCCCTTCTCTCCATCTCTCCATCTCCCCCCCTCTCCATCTCTCCATCTCTCTCCCCCTGCAGGCAGATCAGAGACACAGTGAACTGGATCTTCAGTGAGCAGATGCTTGTGTACTACATCAACATTTTCCGGGACGCCTTCTGGCCCAACGGGAAGCTGGCGCCCCACGCCGAGGCTCGCTCCGACTCGGAACGCCGCGAGACCAAGGAGAGAGCCCAGCAGAAGCTGCTGGATAATATCCCAGGTGACTCCTGGCGTACCTTCAGCTGCTCTCAGACCAGCTCCTGCCACACATACATTAACCCTAACCCTGGATAATATCCCAGGGGACTCCTTCAGCTGCTCTCAGACCAGCTCCTGCCACACATACACCGTTATCTTGGTATTATCGACCCGAATATGAAATATTACCCTACAGATGGTCTGTAGGGTGGTATTGAGTGGAAGTAAAAGTCCTGTTGGACTCAATGGCGTACAAGGCCCACAGGCATAGGCCACTGAAGGTGTTATGCCCACTTCTCTCTCAGGCAGCCATCTGAATGACTGGGAATGAGGGTTAAGAGCTTTGGCTGAAGGAGCTTAAGGGACGTAAATTGACAATACAGAGAAAAATATTCAATAGGCCAATAAAGCCGTTATTAAACATGCAAGGATGAACAATGGGTAACCATATCATTGTTTTAAAACTGTTGTTTCATGGAAGTGAAACAAGACGCATCAGTGGAGAGAGAGAGTCCTTCTATTTTTATTTCACAGACGTTAAAAGTTAAAAACCAACACACCGTGAAAACCATTTAGTAAAATGAACACGCTCTCATCTTCTGTGTCGTACGTGATTGAAAGCAGCACTTTCTCCGTATCAGAGTGTTTTCCATTAGAGGCTCTTTGGCACTCAGCGAGACAAGAGAGGATGAGGGAGAAATGAGAGACAGTGAGAGGAGAGGGGGGTGGAAGAGAGGGAGCCAGAGAGAGAGAGAAAGAGTGAGAGACAAGGAAAGGGTGATTATACCCTTCAACTGGAGAGCCTCTGCTAATTCTGTTCCACTTCACTGCCTTCTCTTAATAGCTCCATTTTGAGTGTTTGCATTTTGGTGGAGAACAAAACTCTTCAAGACAGACTTTGTTTACTTGGTAGACATGTGTGGGGTTGGGGACTCTTAAGGACCCCGTGGCATAGTCACGATTATTTTTTGCTAAGATCACGAGTCTTAGATATAAAGTGACTGTGGAATATTTTGGGATTGAGATGAGTTAAAAAAAAAAAAAAAATAGAATTATTATAACAAAAAATAATAATACATGTTCCAAATTAAGAATTTTTCAAATATTTGATTCAAACACTCGAAAAGAAGAGATTGTTTCATGTCAGCTACTATGATAAGATGTGATATTTGCCTTTATTAAATGTTGTGTTGTGTAGAGTGACGAGCTTCTCTCCTCTCCTCCTTCCTACTTCCTGTTCTCTTTGTAGATGCACTACAGAACCTTGTGGGACAGCAGAACGCCAGATATGGCATCATCAAAATCTTCAATGCACTTCAGGAAGCCAGTGCCAACAAACATCTCCTCTATGTAAGCCCCAGCCGTCATACCACATCAGCCCTTCTGCTTTTTTTCTTGTGGTCGCACTTTATTTGGATGGTCCCTTTTAGACTGTCTACAGATGCTCAGATTATAAATACAATATCTACAAACAAGTTAATCCAATATTATTAAACTTTATTACAGGCTCAAGGCCCACGTGGAAGATGCACAATACATATAATCAATAAATTACATATAAATACATACAATCATAAATACATATAAATATACAAGGAAAGAAGGGCTAAAAAAGGCACTCATGCCAGTGTTCCCAGATCTTAGATGTGTACTTGACAGAGCTGCGGCCAGGGTCAGTCATCAGATCAATTATAAAATTTGTAGAGCAGTCCAGCCGACTCATAAACTTAAAAGTAAGGTTCCTCAGCAAGGCCATGAAGGTGGTTAGACCCATATTACAGAACAGCTGACTGGCTCTAGTACTCCTGGGTTTCTTCAGGAGTATCCTAAGACAGTCATTATAGGCTGCTTTCAATTTACGCAAGCTCTCCTTCTTGTAATTCACCCAGAGTGGAGCTGTATAGAGAGGGGTACCAATACATTTATTGTTAAGGTTAGGGGTTTGGTTTGGTTCGGCTGAAGTGATGAATTTCGATAAACCGTCTGAAAAGTCTTTGTAGACGGACTATCCAAATAAAGTGTTACCTTTCATTTTTGTCTCTCTCTTTCTCTTTCTCACCGTGGGCCTAACTGTCACCACAGAGATTTCCTCATTTAGGACACCAATTAGCAGCAGGTGTGTGTGTGTGTGTGTGTGTGAGAAAGAGAGAGAGAGACAGTGCCTTTCCTCTGGTTTCCCCCAGCTCTTTCATTTCCTTATTCTCTGGATATGAAAGTCATGTTCACATTTAGACTATAGTGAAATATTTTCAGTTACATTTCATCTTGACACACTGATGCAATACTGAGCGTTTTCTCAGAACGCTTTTGAGGAATCATTCCATTAAATGTTGATGTTCTTTTTTAATGGAACCATTTCAGCGAATGGAGATGTGCAACAGGCCGTGATTAATATATTACTGAGATCGAGAGCTGAGGTGTTAAATATCTAGTCTGGTCTTGTGCTGCCACCTAGTGTTGGGATCAAGAACGACCCACCATGAGCCAGTCACTTTCTGGGTTGATGTCAAACTTGCCTCCCTATCTCAGTCCGATACGCTTTTCATCTTTCTCTCTCGCTCTGTAGATCTACCTCTCATCCCTTCTTTTTTCCTCTCTTCTCTAGATCCTTCTTGAGATGCTTCTCAAAGAACTCTGTCCGGAACTAAACGGAGAAAAGGACCACGTCTAATCACAAACACTTACAAACACACACACACACACACAATGAAGGACGAAAACACACGCACACCCTGGTTCACTTTCAGTTCTCCTTATCTAATTGGAGGACTTCTTTAAGTTCTTGCTCTCTCTCTCTCTGTCTGTCTCTTTTTCTCTCTCTCTCTCTTTCTCTCTCTCTCTCTCTCTCTCTCTCTCTCTCTCTCTCTCTCTCTATGGTCTGTTGGCCATTAGTGCTCATGTTAGTGGGCTCTGTGTGTGTATGTCTTCAGATCAGATCTATCAGATTAGTTCTGCTGAGGATGGACAGGTTTGGTTTTCCGTATCTGTTTGTATGTGGAGGTTTTCTGTTTGTTTTTGTACCAAGGGGAAGGTCTAATGACATGTGAATAGCTGTGAATTGAGTGTTATGTTGAGGTAAACACACAAAAAAAGGTAAAATAATAAATAAATAAATAAATAAATAACACAACAATAACCATGGACCTCAAAAAAGAACCCCCTACAAAAAAGTAAAGTACATTCATTCTGAAGGCTTTTTATTGTGCAATATGTCATGTCAAGTTATTGTGACAATTTTATTTGTGATATTATTATGATAGATTTTTATTTTTACCAAAACTAGTTTAGAGCATTTGTAAGCAATAAACTGCAAAACTATCAACGTCTGTTGTTTTTGTTTAGAACGACCACTGTACTGTCTATTTGTTTCCTATTTGTTTATTTCTGAGAGAATTTCATCAATCATGAATTTCTGCAAGGACATTGATTTTACAGACCTGCCACCTCCCATGCATGTATAATCATCCAGTCTTATTCAGCCACTCCACTCACTCTTAATCTTACTCTCCTCATGTGGTCTTTGCAAAAACGATGTACGTTTAAAATGGTTCCTCAGCAGATCTGGCTTAAAAACACTCTCCCAGACGACACTCACTACTTAACACACTCACTCTCTCCCAGACTCACTTACTAATTAACACACTCTTCTCACAGACTCACTCAATACTTAACACACTCACTCACACAAACTCACACACTCACTCTCCCAGACGACACTCAGATTTGTTGAGTTTGGTGTTTGTTTTCTTGTTTACTGGCACAGTAATGAAAATGCTGAGGAGGAATATGAGGAGCCAGGGTCAGTGACGTGAAGAAGCTGAATGGGGGGGCATGGTGAGGTGGCATTAGGCTGGTACGGTGCTTATAGTTTCCCCATGGCGATGTCCAACTGCAGCTCTTTACACACTTCAGTGTCCAGCTCCACTGCCTGGGAGGAACACACAGATGAAGAAGGACATATTTGGGACATCTCAAAATAAATACTTTCATTCATTAATTAAAAGGTAGAGAGGAGCAGCAATTTGCACACATTTTAAACCCCAAAACCTACTGAACAGTGACAGAAGGATGACGGATCTTCACACACTGTTTGACTTTGTTCTTGTGTATGTTCCTGTTTAAGTTTAGGGTTTCAACATATGCAAGCTGCGTTAGAGCGTCATCGAAAAAGGGAACAGATACTTGCACACTATATAACTCTATCTATGCGGTACAAACCTGATGAACAGATGCATTGAATCATTACAGATGTGAAGACAATAGACATCTGTTTGGTTTTTAATTGTATATCAGTGGTATCCTGCAGCTTATAGTCAATTATATCTCTTTAACTACTTCGACCCTATGCACTACTGTAACTAGTATTATGTTTCTATTTCTCATCCTTGTAAGGTATAACACTTGTAACATTTCTCCGTTCTTGTGTGGATTTGACCACCCTACTTCGAACTTGGCTCAGGGGTGGAGTATCAGCACAGTTTGGTTTGTTTACTTAGCTGAAGAAAAGCGGTGTTTAAATCCATGAATGCAATTCATGCTGAAACATAAAGCGGTTTTGGGTCGGTTTACCTTAGAAAAAAAGGTCTCGGCTCGTGTCTCGTCCTGCTTGACACCGTGCCCAGTTTGCAGACAGCGGGCATAATAGAAGAGGGCGATGGCGATGCCCTTAGTGACAAACTCCGCCACGCATCCGGTTTCCCTGGCGATGGCCTGGATGTCGTTGTATTCAGAGATCCTGCATCATGCCACAGAGAAGCATATGTTCAGGGAGCGGATTTCAGATTATGTGTATTACTAGTGATCTGCGTGTGCTCAAGCAAACCCATCTAATGAGGTGAGATATAAACCTGAGAGTCAAAGAAAAGACTGTGTGCTTATTTAAATGTACAAAGCCAGAGCACTGACACTATGAGAATCAAAGGCTGGAGAGCAGCTTTGAACCCCCATCAGTGGAAATGGATAGATCCTTTTATGTAGACTGAGGAAGGCTTTTGGGATGGTTGAGAGCGAGTGTTGCTTCCTGTGAAAACACAGCAAGGCCTTCCTTCTTTTTCCCCCTGCTGTCAGTAACCTGCACTGGTTGTCGTATTCGTCACTGTACAAGTACTGTGTTGGCCCAATACACAAATGAATCATACCTGCTGCTTCCTTGAATGAGATCACTCATATCTGTATGTTCACATTCACTACTTCATTGCAGGTTGCTCTTGCCAATGCGTCTCATGACAAACACTGCTAATTCATTTGTCTTCTATGCATTTCCCCAAAGATTACACTCTCATCAGTCCCCACAAAGTCATAGGTCAGAGAAATAAAAGAAAGTGGCTGAAAAATGATCCCATCAATTGAATATACCTGTTATCCTTTTCGACTTTATGAGTTATTAGTGTTACCAGTCTAGCAGTGTGGAGCAAAAAGTACGAGTGCTACCTCTTGGCAAGGGCCACAGCCTTGGAGAAGATCTTCCTGTGGTAGTAGAGTGCCACCAGGTGCCCTTGTGCGTACACGTTGCCCCGCTCTGCTGCCCCCCTCAGGCAGTACAGGCCAGACTCCATGTCCTTGCGTATGCCTTGTCCGTGAAGGTACATGATGCCCAGGGCACCCTGGGACTCCAGACTGCCGTTGCCACAGGCCTCGAAGTGCCAGGAAAATGCCTACAGGGAGGGCAGGAAACACTGACATGGCGCTCCAAACCCCACGGAGAAGGCATTCATTTGGTCATAATCTCACATAATTGCAGGTGTCTCCCTCATGGTCAGACCAACCACAGCATGTCTTTTTTTCCCCCTTGAGAGTGGGACTAATAATTAGTGCTTGAGATACTGGTAATGAATTACACAGAGACCTTGGTGAGGTCCAGCGTCTCTGGCTTGGAGTAGAACATCCCAAGGGCAGTCTGAGCTTTGACGCTGGCATTAGGGCTTCCATCTGCAGCTGCTTCCAACCAGTATCTGGAAACAGAACTCCAATCAAGACTTTCTTAAAAAAAATAGACTGGCTACTGACATTTACTAAGAATTGTGAAATGTGGCTTTGATAAGATTACCCACCTTCTTTCACATTAACATGTATTACATAATGCGTAGGCATGACTTTAGATCACTGGATGTATACAGCAACCAAGCGAGTTAATTAAGTATGTTATAATCAATCCAGCTAATCCAAGGGAAGTTTAATTGCAATCCATGTAGGTCTTGTGATACGGCTACTCCTGAGAATAACTAATTACTTTTTGAGCCAAGTCTCCCTCTTCCATCCGATGCTGTGCTAAGATATTGTATGTCTCTGTCTTGGGCATGTCTGAAAGTAACTCCCAGAAGCCTCTTAAACCACATGTTCATTTGGCCTACCACAGTGGTTTGTGTACCATCCCATCAACTACATTCATGAATAATTCACCGTACTCTACCATGCTGAGGCTAGGAAACAAGCGCACTTTCCACACACTCTGAGATCAGGGTAATAAATAACACTGAGACCTTACCTCTCTGCCTCAACACTGGAGGCAGGGACTCCATACCCTTCCATGTGAGCCTGGCCAATGTTGTAGAGTGCAGCATGTTTGATCTGGCCTGCTTGAGGGCTGTCTGACTGGGCAACTCTGTTCATGTACTCCACAGCCAAAGTCTGCACAGAGAGACATGGTAAGAGAGCATGCACGCGTCACCTGCCTTTGTCCATTAACTGGGAGAATGTCAGGTCTTTTCAAATTCCAAAAGAATACACTAAGTAGGCCTATACCCATGTTAAGCATTGCCTCTAGATTTAATAGCTTAGCAGCTGGCACCTGGTGAAATCATGCCAGGGGTGTCGTGACAGGGGAGGCAAAGCAGACAATTGGCTGGGGCCCTGAGCTGGATTGGGGCCCCCGAGGACAGCTGAATTACGTTAGTCCACAGCAACGACAATTCTATGAGAACCCCCTTGAAATCTCTTACTTCATGTTCTCGCACTTGAGGCTCCAGGCCATTAGCCCCAGTTGGCCCAAAGATAGCCCTAGCTCGCACTGGCTCGATAATGGAATCACGGCTAATGACATGTCCAGAAACCTCGAATGGGATCCCCATACCACTAGCTTGCTAGGAGCCTTGTAATTAGGCACGTCTTGCACTGCTCATAATATATACATGCTCATGATGTACCGTATACATGCACAAACATACAAGTCTCTACATCAAGCAGAGTATGCACTTGAACATGAGGTTCTGTACTTTCAAAAATACAAGGTTTGCTTGTAGATGTGCAGATGGTGGGGGTCATGGGGGCCCATGCTCAGACTTGGGGCCCCCTAAGTCCCTACAAACGCCTCTGCATCATGTAGCTGCACTTTATCAGTTCACGGCATGTGTGTTAATCAAACCCATTCTGTTTTGTCCATCTTTCACTATCCGTTCCACTACAGAAACACAGAGTTGTATTGTAAACCTCAACTACATTGTGAACAAGTGTAGTTACTGCATTCCCACCAGTCTTTAAGCTCTTCAGTAAGCTGTTTGTGAATGACTTCATGCTATTTGTTGAAAGGCTCACCAGATCTGCAGGGGTCCCCAGGCCATCGAAGTGCATGACTCCAAGCTGATAGAGGGCTCGTGGGTCTTGATCTTTGATGGAGTTGAAGGCTGTAAGTGCCTCTGCATAGTGATGCTACAGCATAAATGGAACAGATACAGAATATCTGATCAATTACCCCTGGAACGCAAAACATCACATGGCCCCAGTTTCTATAACTAATGATGTACAATGATTGTCTCATAATAATGATAACCCCAGATATATACAGGTCACAGCACTCTGATGAAGTGGCCAATAATACATGTCCTATGTCTCACAGATCTACCTTTATAGACTGTAGTTACTGGTCATCTAATGTGTCAAAGAAATTAAGAGTATTAAAAAGCTACCTTTTCAAAGTGGACAAGTCCCAGAAGAAACCGGGCCTGATAGTCACCTGTCTTCTCCCCGAATCTCAACAACCTCTCAGCCTTCTCCAGCAAGGTGGCATAGCTGGCAGTAGAGTCTATATACAAACGGTGTGAATTATAAACGATTATACATGATGGTAATATGTTATATTGCGCACAAAATAATGGCTTGCAGTGTGACCTTGGACGCTCAGGATCACAAGTGGACAAATGATCGTATGATCTTGTGCGGCCAAGATAATGTTGTTGATAGACAACAATAAATAGAGCACATGAGGTAATACCAACTGTATAGTAGACTATTCACAACTCTGGAAAAAAAATACAAAAAACACCTGGTTTCTCAATAGCTTCTCCAATCACATTCTCTTCTGGGTAAATATATTTGACGGCTTTTAAAATCCTGTTTGCGTATTTGATTTGCTCCTCAGACGCGACCTCACAACCAGACGCCATTGCCCTTTAGATGACTAGGGCATGCCGGAATGTTGGAGAGCTGGAACTTCTAATGAAACAGAAATTGAATATTATCACAGTTTCTCTGTCTTTCGAAAGAGAAACATTCACGAAATGTTGCAGGGACACCTTACCTTACGCATCCAATGCGCTAGAACACTAAAGCTGTATTTGCGCTCTGCTTTGACGTCATAAAAGATTGTTGCTAGTAACGTTTTCCTAGGAAACCAGTCATGGAATTTGCGTTTGGTGGCCTGTTTAGCATTCGTTACAGACGTGAGGAAAACAACTGTAATTTAAAAAGTGGCAGACTGAAATTACATTGTTTCTTCAAGTTTAGCCATTTTCTCCTCTTTGGTTTACTCTCCTCTTTGGTTTACTTTGGTTTACAAACTTATAGTTTGTATTAAAACCTATTTTATGAACTTGTATCGGCCTAGATAGCTTTGCCATTTTGCGTTCTTTAAAGAGTCTTGAGAGAGAGAAACAGAGTGTGTGCGTGTTTGTGTATTGGGTGTGATGCACATAACACAATTTTAGCACTGCCAAGTCTTTGCACACGATATGGGAGGACATTTTGGTTACATGCTTGGAAGAGAGCATGATTGGAGTTACTGACCCTAACCAGTACTGTCAAACGGATGATGTGAGAGTGATAAAAGCAGTGTCTAAACCTTTTTTCTGAATCCTTTTTCTAACCAATCCCATCTGATCCAAAATGTCAATTTCTCATCTATAAAGGTGGGCAACAAAGAGTCAAATATTTGAACCGTGCATATAACATTCTGTGAAGTCTAGAATGTTTGTGAGTGCTGTGGATACTGCCTGAAGTCTAGTTATAAAGCCGTACAGTATATAGCTCCACCATCTGGACAACTGTAAGACTTTACACATAATTTCAACCACGGCCACAGAAGCTGAATGAAGCTATTATTTTATTTCTTCCCCTATGTCCCTATGAGTTCCGTGTGAACTGTAAAACAATCGAGAAGCTAAACTATACAGCGGGATTCCGATGAGTGCCCTGACCGCTTTCTGCCTATTCTTTTGTCATGCATGGCCGCATTATCACCGCCCTCCTTAACAGTGGTGCGTCTAGGTAATGATCACCACGGATGCCAAGGAAACAACATGTACACAGACCTTGAACATTTCGGGATATGTGTGTCTCATATGATATTAAGACGATATCTAATTGATATTCTCTAACGCATTGCATCTTTAAAAACTCAAGGTAAGTGCCCAGTTTGTATGCTTTTAGAAATCAAGATGTCTTTGAGCTATTTAAGGACCTTTAACCTACATTGGGTAGCCAAGTGTCTTTTTTTTAAACCTGAAAATCGCGTTAGGCCACCAACAATGTGATTATTTTCAGCAACTGAAATGATCATTGCTAATCTTTAATTGTTTTAAGATGCAGTCTACTTAGTGACAAATATTAGCCTAGGCATTTTGGACATTTTATCTCAGGCATAGACGTTAGTGTGCGTGGTAATTATGTAGGCCACTTCAGAATGACCAGTTCTTACTCTATAATAATTTGCATGATTCCGATAAATCACACCTAACCTAACAGGTGGTTGTTTGAGATCAGGAACAATGCCGCCGGAGGGGAAATCCGACATGGAAAGAGTGGGACTCTTCCAAGAGATGGGCTACGTATCCATCGGAGACACATACACTCCGTTTGGTTACCGTAAGTTGGCGGCCTATAAATAAAAAATAAAAAAATCTATGCATAATGGTTTATTTTCGTGTAAAAGCTACAGCGAGTCATCCTTCCCTTTAATAGGTCCATGTAATGAGTCGGCGTACAAGAATAAACAGATGCAGACGTCAGTGCCCAAGAGAAAGTCCGGGCTACAGTCTGGGTTTTTCGATACTCAGTTCAAAAGGATCTTTGAGCGGGAGGCCCTCAGTGACCCTGTGAAACAAAACAGGCAATACAGGATCCAGCAGTCTAAAAAGAATATAGGAAAGACCTTTCTCCCAAGCAATGGAGAGAAGAAACCGTAAGGCCATAGTTCAGGCTATACATCATGCCTTGCACATATAATCTCTTGTATCACAATACTTAATTTACCAGACATTTCTTTCTGTTAAAGTCTATGTGATTATAATTTGTCTCTTCAAAAACATAGTTGAGGTGACCGCTTTAGCAAACATTTCATTTATTTATTTCTCGTCAAAAAAGCCTCACAAAGTGTTCCATTGAAGAATGCTTATCTGAAACCATGGAGACCGTTGAGGCTGAGGGTGTCCATTAGAACGCTCACATGTGAAACAGGACAACTCAGACTTTCCATTCCATCATAGTCTCTCATCAAGGGGATGCAGCCTCCTCCCATCAGGAGGGAAGCCCATCAGGCACACTGTCCAGGGTCCAGGATTACATTAGACAGAGAGTTAAATAAATGACCTCTAATTTCCTGTACAGTTTAGACCACAGCAAAAGTATTTCTGTTTTGCTGTCTCTTTTTCATAACTCTCTATGAATAGATAGGTGTTTCTGAAGACTCATACAATAATAAGTAAACAGGTATACACAAGTCACACACGATGGTAAATGTAAAATATGTCAAATTACCTAAAAAGAAAACCTTGTTTTATTACTTATTTACGTAAAAATATTTTAAAATATATGATAAATTAGCTTATGGCAATGGCCACAACTCAAAAACGGCTTAGTAAACCTTATAGCCTCTGTATAGTTTGTACTTGTTTAAGCTTGCTCAGTCTTGACACTGTATTACAGCTCAGGTGTTGGCAGCTACTACGGAACCATTAGTGGCCCTATGGAGGCCATGAGTGCCCAGCGAGTCCCCAGAGAACCGTACAAATCATCGGGGAAGAACCTGTACACTAGTCCATCCCAGAAGGGAAGTGGTTATGGGTATGTTTTGGCTGCAGTGTGCAATCCCCTTTTAAATGTGATCTGCGTTTATTCTTGTTATAATACCTTTTATCTGTGCCTACTAGATATCCAAATGTCACCTTGTCCAAACTTGACCCTTACTCCCCTGACCCCTATGACAGGGTAAAGGAACTGTTTAAGGTCAGAGACGAGAAACGGATTTCAAATTTCATTCAGCAGTTGACTTAAATCATTCTTATTACATTTGTATTTTGTCAGTGTAACACAGAGATTTTTCTTCCATCTCCCAGAGGGAGATGACAAACCACAAGACGAAGCTGAAAGGGGGACAGTTCCGCTTGAACCTCCACCCAAAAGACTACTTTGACAACAATCCCTTCAAAATAGATAAGCCTCTCCCACCCTCTAAGAGAATGGATGAGAGAAAACATCACTTTGCAGTCCCCTTCAAACCATCCTCTCCCAGCAAAACGGTGAGTGTTGAGCCAAATGATTCAGTCAGCGCCCAGGGTTAGCATTAGCCTGGATAGCCTTTTGTTCATTGTCTGTGTTGTCAGGGCCAGGCCAGTGCAGCACACACATGTCAGAGCGTGGCGACATTCAGTATGGAATTCATGTCTTTGGATTGGATTGGATTGGATTTACTTGATTGATCCCTGATGGGAAATTCGTTGTTGTCATAAGTGACCCTAACATACAAACAAACAAACAAACAAACAAACTGACAAACAAACAAGAAAAGAAAAAAACAGCATAGAAAATACAAAGTAGTTGTACATGTCAAAAATGTTAATTCTGTGGTTGGCGTTTACAGTGTTATTTATGGAGCTTTTTCTTCAACCCCTCAGATTGGAGGTATGAAGGCTGGGACGTTTGACACCTACCCCAGACACTCAGCGGACACTTACATCACCCAGAAGCCAAAGACACTCACCACCAACAAGGAGGGCAAGATCTTTCGCCCGACCGCAGGACTCAAGAGCACCCCAGTTAAGAGCATCATCACTGTCAATGTCAACAAGTAAGAAACCTGTTAACCCAGCCTTTTTAAAAGAGCCTCACATATTTTACAAACACTGAATCAGCATTTTGTTTACTATATTTGTGGTGCATTGCACTGTGCTTTTCATCTTGCAGGATGGTGAATGCAACAAACTACAACACAATGCCACCTGTTATGAAACTGATCATCTAACAGGACTTGCAGGAGAGAGGAGAGATGGAATACAATTGTTTTTACTGATTGTGACTGGGAAAAGAGCTATGGTTGCCATTGCAATAATTATGACAATGTTGTCAC
Organism: Clupea harengus; assembly: GCF_900700415.2. NCBI lineage: Eukaryota > Metazoa > Chordata > Actinopteri > Clupeiformes > Clupeidae > Clupea > Clupea harengus. The sequence goes on along the minus strand of NC_045171.1, from coordinate 24,110,818 downwards.
TGAACGATATTTTATTTGTTGCTCTTGTCAGAAGTAGAGTTTTCTGGAGGTTAAAGGGTCAGTATAAAGTGTGTTATTACTGAATATGATGTTATTATATGATGAATATATCTTTCAATGGGGATACTAGTGACTGATATTAAAACTTTTCTATTTGAGTTTGCTTTCTGTTATGTGTTGTGTTACCCATACTGCCTGAGGATATGGGTCATGACTGGTAACCTTTTCCCTGGCGAACAATACTATGATCCTGGCTTTGAATAATTCATCAGGCTGACCGAGGTAACAGCTGACTGAAGGCACGCAGAATGGAATGCTGTATGTGTTGTAGAGTGGGGACAAGACTGCATGAAAAAAAAGATATTGCGCTTCAAACGATGCAAATAGTTTACAAAAACATTTAAAGTCATATTATAAGAAGGCTAAGCTTCTTTTAGGGCATGTCAACACACAATCTTCTTACAAATGGGAACAAACAGTTGCCATAAGCTCAAATTGTTCTAAAATGCCTAAAAACTATTTATCATATGAGGCCTCTGGTGTTTGTAAAGAGCTTTGTGGTTTTTCCAAATGTGCTTACCTTAGAAACACACCTGGCCTGACTAAGAAGTGGTGCAGCTGGAAGCCTTCCGAAAGGTGTCGAAAACTCATCAAGAATTCTGTCTAGCTACATTATACATCCATCTGGGTCTGCTGCGCGAGGTCTTGAGTGATGGAGTCCCCCTCCAGCTTACGTTCATCAGTGTTACCAGATGGTTCGAAACACACATCCTTCTTAAAGTTTTGACGTGTTAAACGGTGAAATCCCTCAAAAGTTTCAGCATTCCATTCCGCATGTGAGGCTACGTAAAGTCAATCAGTCTGACACACCTTCATTAAAGGTTAAAATGCATTTATTTTGGTGCTAGTCTACTGCAAAGGCGTGACATGAAATCAAATCAAAGAAATCATAGAAAATCAAAGAAAGACATTTCCTGGGAAAGAAAGTCTTTGCACATGTTGAAGGCACTAACTAGAGAAAATGACATGAAGTTAAAAACTCATGCATGCAGTGGTATTGAGCTTTGTCTCAGAATACAGTATCACGCATTCCCTTTGTCACGATAGCAGTGAAACCTTAATCCCAACACATTAACACACGAAACATTTATAAAACATGGCCTCAATAGCTTCACCAAAGTCACTGGTAACAAACTGCCTCATACTAATTACAATCATCCAAGCCTCTCAATAATTTGCAGTCTCAAAGTCCTTTCAGGATTGCATTAAGCAATTTAAATTCTGAATTTAACAGGGCGTAGTTGTGTACTGCATGGTAGGTGTCCCAAAAGTTGAGATGGCAGTAGCTTTATTGGCAGTGAACATACATACACAAACGCTTCCTCATTCAACTTACTCTACCAGCTTTTCAAAAGACCTGGGAATCCCTGTAATGTTATGAAGCACTCCTACCCTGTGCAGTGTTTGTAATCCAAACAGTCACTGCTTTAGCGTTGTCTACATGTCTGTGTTTGTCTGATTGTTTTGTCTGTGTTGTCTTAATTGGAAGGATAAACAGTGATGAGGTCGTGACCATCCTTAGGCACCGTGTGGACCCGGGCGTGCGCCTCGCAGTACAGCTGGCCCTCCACGAAGAAGTAGCCCTTCTGCTTCAGGTTGATATTACAGTCGGCGCACAGGAAACAAGCCGGGTGGCGGAACTTGTCCCGGGCCTTCACCACGGGGCCCCTGGGAGATCCAAACACATAGGAAACCGTTAGCAACCAGTCACAAGAACACACTGAGCGGAGATAAAAAACTCTTTTAAATGATTATTTCAAGACAGCAAGAAGTCATAATAGATGAATGAAAAGTACATTAAATTACTATTTCATTATCACTTTGTCCAAATAAGTATTTGACTGCACGTATGGATTGAAGTATTGTACTTTTGTATGCAATGCCACTGTATTAGTAAATCACAGTGGGCTTCATGAAAGTGCAGCGAGGAGCAAGTTGTTTAATTACATGCAGTTCTCATTGTCTATGTAATTTGTAGATCATAGTGGATTAAAGTATTCTATTTCAGGACAGGTTACTGCTTAAAGCGCAGGTCATTGTGTTTAAAGCTGTCATACATCACTTCTTCATTGCATTGTTTTCCAGCTGCGACATATGAAACTGTATACTGACCATGACATGCAGGGTATATCCCAAGCTTTGTTGTGTCGTTAGACATACCTAACCACATCATTTTACTTGCATAGTAACCTCAGTATTATGGCAATACATGACACAGCACATTGAAAAGAGAAACAAAAGTTGACATGTAAAGATCTACTATACACAGACAACTGGGAATCAAATTACTTCTCCCATTACTTCGCCCCTTTGAATAAGAAAGAGCAATTAGGGTGGTATACTAAACCCACGGTCTTCTGTCAGGCCTACGTGACAACCCACCACAGTTTGGTCTTTATAGCCTTCATTTGTGGTCCTGCATTAATGTGTTTGTGTGTGTGTGTGTGTCTCTGTGTGTGTGTCTCTATGTGTGTGTGTGTGTGCGTTTGTGTGTGTGTCTCTGTGTGTGTGTGTCTCTGTGTGTGTGTGTGTGTGTGTGTGTGTGTGTGTGTGTGTGTGTGTGTGTGTGTGTGTGTGTGTGTGCGTGTGTGTGTGTGTGTGTGTGTGTGTGTGTGTGTGTGTGCGTGTGTGTGTGTGTGTGTGTGTGGTTGGAATGGATGACGAAAACTGAATCTGGAATCTCAGAACCAATTTTGCTTCACATTCAGTTTCTATGTGTGGCAGTGGCAGCGGTTTGGGTCCGCTCAAGGGCGTTATTTTCTCTGTGTCTGGCTGGTACTCACACAATGCCTTGGCCACATTTATCACACAGCGGCAGCTTGGACAGTATGCTGGCTGCCGGGGAGGGCTTCGTCACTGGAGCTCGTACACTTCTGGTCACCAGGGGCCTGCTGCCTATGGGAGAAAAACAGCAGTGTGGACACATTGATTTTGTTCACAAATTCATATACAACACACTTCGACACATATACAGAAAAGTTAGAATTTTGGATTATATATATATACATATATATATATATATATATATGTATATATATATATATATATATATAGATATAGATAGATAGAGAGAGAGAGAGAGAGAGAGAGAGAGATCGATAGATAGATAGATAGATAGATAGATACAGACAAGTAGAATTTTGGATTATACTGTATATATATATATATATAGAGAGAGAGAGAGAGATAGATAGATAGATAGATAGATAGATAGATAGATACAGTCTACTCAAAATGGCCAAAATGGCCATTGTGATAAAGTAAAACTCAAAACTATCCAAATCATCACCTTTTTCTACGTTGCTGGGAAGCACACAACACAAGCAGCACGTTCTGGGTTGTTTTCACACACATTTGTTTGTTCCTCGGGTGAGGTGGCAAAAACCCTGTGTTGCTTACCATCGCTCTCAATGTAGTCCTGGAGAGCTCTGAATGAGCCGGACTGCCTGGGCTCGTGGGGCAGGTCCTGGTTGTCCTGGAGCATGCGGTATACATGGGAGTCCTCAATGGATGACAGCATTTTTCCACTGTGAAGACAGAGTAGCCAACACCTCAGCCTCTGCCCACGCGGTTAGTCACAGACAAGAACTACTTCTGTTGATATTAATTGCAACTGAAGGGAAACTTGGCAGGCTATACAGATAATGGTGATTCAAATGAATGTGTAGACACACACAAAAACCCCGACTAGTACAACAGAAGATATGAGTTCTTAGTAACAACTGTGATGGCGACATGTGACCGCAGATTTGGTATTTTGAATGTGTCCCCTGCCTTTGATTAACCTATGTTGTCCCTGGTGACAAGTGAAGGTTCTCACTATTTCTGGATTCTGTCGCACTTGTGGCCCTAATTTGATGGCGGTGACTGCAGCCAAATGGGCGTGATTGGGTGCTGACTGAGCCGAGCTGAGATAAGGGGTCAGTCTGAGCCAAGTGTGGCAAACACGGAGGGATGGTTACCTTGGTGACGAGTGCTCCTCGACAGCAGACATCTGAGCCTGCTGTTGAACGCTTTCGGCGTTGGCCTCCGAGTACAAAGCAATGGGTGAGTTATACTGAGCAGAGGTGGCAAGGACCGGGTTGGGGTGAGCAACCGGTTGAGTGATGGACTGGGGGAGATTGCTGCCACCCTGAACTGCATTTCCCATGAGCCCTTGTGCTTTGCTGTCAATGCAGAATGTGGGGGTTCAACAGAGGCAAAGCCAAGGAAGCCAGAACAGAAGTTGAGTCAGATGTCAGAGCGCATCAGGATTGGTCAGAGAATGGAAGAGAGAATGAACAAGAAGTTAAAGTTGAGGACAGATGAAATGTGTGCAGTTTAATCAGAGGTATCAATTTAGCCCTGAAGGTTTCTTGAAACAAATGACTAGATGATTAGTGGTTGGGTAGCTGATTGTAGGTAAGTGTAGTTGCTAGATAATAATTTGTTGCTTTAGTTTTATTTCATTAATGTATATTATTAATAAATAATTATGAATTAAAGTACAAAAATCATGCAGGTAAATGATGAGACCATTGACCTGTGTTGGCCTGAGAGTGAGAAGGGCTTTGGTCTGACATTAAACTTGTGTTCAAAGTAACCTAGATCCTGCAAGAGAAAACAAGAAGAGAAGGGGGACGCAGGAGTTAGATAGCCAGTCGGGTTAAGAGAGATTAGATGTTGGCTAGTTTCCTGTGAGACCAGGCTGAAGAAGCAGGGGTGAGTAGCAGCCACAGCTGAAGAGCACCATGGCGGAAGGGGAACCGTCGGTCGGGGAGGGTCGCTCGATCTGGGCACCGGGCTGGCAGGTAAGCACTCACCCCTCTGGCTTGTCATGGGGGAGGCCCCGGATCTGTCCGTGGAGGGCATCCTGGATGTTTCCCGCGGAGTAGAGGCCTATGGGTGTGTTGTAGGACGAGCTCACCACCTGCCGGTTGTCCTCCAGGCTGGCGGCCACAAATGGCTGGGCTCTCCGGTTGTGCCCTGTGCCGATCGGTTTGAACTCCTGAGCATGCCGGGCACAGAAACACACACTACATGCTCCAGCTCAAGGCACCACACAACCTACTGCATGTTTGGTCCAGCTCGTTCACCAAACCAAACATAGCCTCTGACTACAGCTAACATACAGATCAGCAGAACCATGGAAGGCCATTAGCTGCACATCAGTAGACAGAAGAGCAGAACATGGATCCAAACGAGCATCAAGGCAATTATGAATGAAGCTAAATGTCAGGTAGCCGCTAACTACTAACGGTAACTGCTAACACTTGATAGGGTGTGTGATGAATCATTTAAGTGTTGAGCTGGCATTTGATACTGCTATGCATGATTTCCTGTCCTCATCTTGTGGGGTCTCTTGGGGTTCAGTTACAGGGACTGATATGGTTTTCACTTTAACAATATACCTGGCCTGACCTCTCATTGGAACAGCTAGAGTTTCTTTCCGTATTACAGTCTGCGTTATCAGAAAGTGAAACTACTCCAGGTCCTATCGGTCCGAGGTCAAATAAGTTATGTGTGCATATGAAAAATGTTCTCTGGATGTAATTAGTTCAGGGAGACCTTTTAACTTTCAAAGACTTCATTCTTTAATTAAATCCGTCAGATGTAGTAATGTATGTAGTGGCCCTTTTTTTCTAAAGGTACTTGCGGAACAGGGAGGATTCACATTTTTATCAGTGTGTGCACCCTCCCTTGTCCTTGTCTAATATTTGACCCTGGCATTGAAAGTGTTTTGCTGTACAACTTGAGCTGCAAGGTCCCAGTCCTCCTACGGTACTACTCGGTCTTGTTTTTACTATTACTACTTCTGGCTCTGCACTGGACAACAGCCCAGGCCAGGAAAGGCCTGTACTCGGGACAGATCAGTTTAAATATAAACGTATCGGTGGCAGGGACTAACCATTAAAGCATAAATCAGTCCAGAGGTGTCGCTCAGCCATTCACATAAAGCAGGCGAGGACGGTGACTCTTAATCTCTCTCACACGCCCCGTGCAGTCGAACATCCATAAAACCAACGTTAACAAGCATCATTCACTCCTGGCTGTGGCACCCAACTCCATTATACTCCATTAGAAGTAAATGCCCTGCATTCAAAATCCTACTGAAGTAAAAGTACTAAAGTATTAGCATTAAAATTTAGTTAAAGTATTAAAGTAAAAGTACTGGTTTGGTCCTTCTGACTGATATATTATTATGTGCGACATTAGAGATCATCAGTGTGTAAACATCATGTTACGGTTGTACCTGCTGGAGGTGGAGTCAGTTTGAACTTCTTTCTATAAAGTTGTATTTACAGCTTCACCAGATATATCTGAGGGGTGGTGAGATGATGGGGGAGAGGAAAGAAGGACAAAGTTCTCATACAGAAATCTATTTCATTTTATTTCTCAAATTTTTGGTGAGATATTGGATCATTTAGTTTAGAGTGAAAAATGACTATTTGGTGTAGCTGTTAACAACTTATAGACAACTGAAATGTGACCCCAACTACACACTGCTTTTTGCAAGATGTCAGAAGCCAAAAAGGTTGGAAACCACTGGTTTAATCTTTAACAGCGTGTTGTATTTTAAAATCTTGTTATATTATCTGAAGTGTAAAATGTTCTTAAAAGTAACTAGTAACTAAAGCTGTCAAATAAATGTAGTATTATAGAAGGTACAATATTTAGAGATAAAGTGGAGATAAAGTGGAGTGAATCGTGTAAAGTCGCATAAAATGGAAGTACTCAAGTAAAGTCCGAGTACCTCAAAGTTGTACTTAAGTACGGTACTTGAGTAAATGTGCTTAGTTACTTTCCACCACTGCATTCCTGCAACATACCAGAGTAGAAAACATCACGCGATGCGGTGGTCATGTCATTAAGATTCGGACAACTCACTTGCTGTTCAGCCTCCAGGTTGATTTTGAACGGGTTCACTTTACCGTCGTCGGTGGCAACCGCGGGGGACCAGAGCCAGGATTGGGGTCTGCAACAGATGAAACATACGGGCGGAAAACGAGGGTCACCTCCCTGGAGAAAGTCATAAATTAAGATCAAACAGCAACAGTGGATGAGTCACTTGGGCCCTTGGCAACAACTTTGAGCCGGCCGTAATTCACATCAGCAACCCTTCCGCAGCACCTACAAATCAGACTCGCCTACGCCAGTATCGCAAGAAATACGGCAATAAGTTCCCAGCCAAGTCCTTGACTTACAATCCTGTTGCTCCTACCTCTTGGCCTTCCATATTCAGACACTGATACACAGAGACCCAGTCAAGACAGATTAGATGTACCCCTTTGACCTTGTGGATATCTTGTGTTGAGCCTCTATAAATTCACTCCTTGTATTCACAATAATGTTCATCCATTCTTACTGAGTCTGTATCACTCATGGACGACACTGAATACACTGGCTACCCTGGAGGTTATAGCATTGGAACGTAATCCATCTCGCTGTGTTGGCATGTCTTTGAGTGCATTATGCCTATCGCCAATGTGAGAATGTGTGTGTGTGTGTGCATGTGCGTGTGTGTGTGTGTGTGTGTGTGTGTGTGTGTGTGTGTGTGTGTGTGTGTGAACAGAGGGCTCTCTTACCTCTCAATCTTGAAGGTGAGCTGGTTGGTGAAGTCTTTGATCTTTAGCTGGGCTTCGCCATGGGTCAGGCCATCTGCTGGCTCCCCTTCTATTGCAAGGATGACATCACCTGGGCACAGGTTTGCCAGTGAGGCCTTACTACCAGGGGTTACCTGTGAAAGTGGCGAGGATCGGATGAGAAGAACAAATGCCAGAGGTGGCGTGGCACATGGCTAAACTGGCCTTGCATGGCGTGAGGTAATGCCCAGGATACCATTCCCAGGGAGCTTTAGCATTTGGCAGAATGGTTGTGTAAATTGAAAACAAGCTCAAGGTATTTTCCCGAGGTTATCCTCAGAGACATTGCCTATAAATGAGTCTTATATTTGTATCAGAGACAGAAGAAAGCCCTCAGACAAAGAAAGATAACCGTGACAAGTAACTTGTCCCTCGTCCAGGTTCATGTTTGTAAGTGCCCTATTAATAGCTGAATGTGGATGTGTCAATCAGGGTGCTGGATCATGCTCAGGGCCGCAGTGTGGCCTATCAGTAGCGCGCTGATCTAACTGCTGTGGAATTTGCAATGGCGTTCCACACACCCCTACCCCCACCCCTTCACCCTCCCTTCTTCACTCCAACCCCCTCTTCTCTCTTTCTCTCTTTCTCTCTTTCTCTCTCGCTTTCATTAGTGGCCTCTGACATCATCCCTCTTTTTCTGGCAGGCTCATTTCTGAGGTATTCCTCCACCCCCCCTCCCTGTCTCTCATCTCATTGCTTCACCCTGTCTAGGGGGGCCTCAGCACCTGCTCTGGGAGATGGTGAACCCACAAACACACCCCACCCCTCCCCAAGCCCTCCATAACATGGGTCGTCTTGCTCTGCTTACTCCATCAAAGATGGCAGATTTAGCTCATCTCAGCTATTCAGAGCCGGAGAGTGGGAGTTGTGTGATCATTAGTTTTAATGCTTTTTATCCTCTATACCTTTTTTTCTCTCCTCTCTCCCTCTCTCCCTCATCCTTTCTGTCTTTCCTTCTTTTATGTGGAAGTTATTTGTACTGAAATACATTACACGACAGGAAACTATAAAACACTTGAGGCGTAGTTTGAATTTTCCTACAGAAAATAAATAACACTAATGGGGAGCCTTGAAATATGCTTCCTCAGTGCCATCTTGTGTTCATCATCCTACGTTTCCTCCTTTGAAATAAGGAAGACTTTTTTTTTTGGCACTTCCATAGAAAATGAGCCAAAACATGCTAATCTCCTGTGCAGGGTTCTGCGGGCTCCCTAGTATTATGTTATGACACAAATGTTCTTTTGATCTCTTTCCTTAGTTCAGGTCACTGGAGGCAAACGATTGCTTGTGTGCCACAATGCCCTCTCCAAGGCCAGACATCTGGTGTTCATTGTTGTGCTGGGATAAAGCTTACCATGACTGCTGTGAACCTCACAGAGATGCACTTGGAGGATGATATTTTTCCCTCGGTGTTACAAACGTGTGACACAGGGGTGTGTTTGGTGTGTGCGAATGAACAAAGCTGGGCTGTCATGAAGGTACAAACTTTCGGAGAACAA